>NC_136955.1:31382966-31412966 GCF_032717465.1 Coenobita brevimanus
GTAGCACACATGCATGAAATGATTCATAACATGTGAACTGGTAATCATGATACCAGTGCTGTGTATTATTTCACAGTGCAACTGTTACGTCATGTGTTCGGTGGTTAGCGTTGTTCTGGCAACTCTATTGCGTTATATTTCTTATTAGACGTCTATCTCCGTAATTAAGAATTTCTAGTGAAAAGGGTATAGAATAATGTTCAATTATTTTCCACTATGCAAGTGATCCTCAACGTTTGTTGGTGCTGTTCACTAACACCCTGTATAGTCAATCATCCAATCCTATGTTGCCCCATGAAGAGCTTAGGAGCCCAGGGCTAGGCAAGTTGGTCTTGGCACTTAAAATGAGAGGGACCAGCCTCACTCATCCCTGAGTAACATTACTTGAACAATAAACCCCAACCATTCATTGGATATAAGCCTACACAGGCTCAATCCGATTGGAGTGTATTAATTACCCACCAAACCACCAGGCGCTATAAAATAATTATATTGTTACCACCCGGCATACGAAATGGATTCCTGGTGTACAGGAAACTGTTTGGCTTGTTACTCAGTGTATAGTCACCAATACGAAGAAGGAAGAGGAAAGTATGAAGGAAAAAAAAGACAGAAGAGGAGGTGTAGTGTCACCGGTAGGCAGAAAGATGACAAACGAATGAAGAAAAGAAAGACAAAAGAGGAAGGAAGGAAGAGAGGAAAGGGTAGACACCCAAATCAGCACGACATCGAGTGAGTGGATGGTTAACTTCCCCACCTCCCGCAAACTGTGCCCTAGACTTTATTTATATATATATATATATATATATATATATATATATATATATATATATATATATATATATATATATATAATCTATCTATCTATATATCTATATCTATATCTATATCTATCTATCTATATATATATCTATATCTATATCTATCTATCTATCTATCTATCTATCTATCTATCTATCTATCTATATATATATATATATATATATATATATATATATATATATATATATATATAAAGTCTAGGGCACAGTTTGCGGGAGGTGGGGAAGCTAACCATCCACTCACTCGATGTCGCGCTGATTATATATATATATATATATATATATATATATATATATATATATATATATATATATATATATATATATTATCTATCTATATGTATATACAGTATATATATATATATATATATATATATATATATATATATATATATATATATATATATATATAAAGTCTAGGGCACAGTTTGCGGGAGGTGGGGAAGCTAACCATCCACTCACTCGATGTCGCGCTGATTTGGGTGTAAGCCGTTTGAGTATCCACTACAGGACCGGCCTATCCCAACCGAAGTCCAGACTATACAGCCAATGTATCTCTACCAAGTGGCTTAGGCTGTCTGGTAGAGATTGTATGTAGGGTGAGAAGTGCTTGTAAGTGTAATTGTAGTGTTGGAGTGGCTTTGGATGTATGTGTAGTCTGTGAACCAAGTGTAATCGGCCCGAGCAAACCGACTGGGTGCAAGCATACTTAATAGTAAGCGACACTGGTTCAACCACAGCACCCGTTGTGTCCACCAATGCAGTACGTGGATTTATTGCCCTGGCGGGACGCGATCCCCGGTTCAACCGTGTACGAAACGCACACTCTACCACTGTACCACAGAGGCTCCATATATATATATATATATATATATATATATATATATATATATATATATATATATATATATATATATATATATGTGTGTGTGTGTGTGTGTGTGTGTGTGTGTGTGTGTGTGTGTGTGTGTGTGTTATGCACAGTTTATCTAGGTCCATGAAATGGAGAATCAGAATGCTCAGTCCATGAACTGGGCAGTAAATCTGCCCAGTTTGTGAACTGAGCATTCTGATTCTCCATTTCATGGACCTAGCCTAACCTAACTTTTCTTGCTTAACCAAACCTAACCTAATCTAACGAAACCTAAGTTAACACACGGTAATATAGGAAGGAAAAAATTATCTTATGCAAACTTCTTGCACATATTCCAGTAAGGAATCTGTAAGGTTAGGTTAGATGAGGTTAGGTTAGGTCTATGAAATGGAGAGTCGGAATGCTTAGTCCACAAATTGGGCAGATTTATTGCCCAGTTCATGAACTGAGCAATCTCATGAAGGGGGCGTAACACACACACACACACACACACACACACACACACACACACACACACACACACACACACACACACACACACGCACGCACGCGCGCGCGCGCGAATGATAAAGACAAAGAAAAATGTAGGTTGCAGTACATCAAGTGAGTAGATGACCACCGCTTACCACTTGAAACGCGAGGTTTGGCAGGATGTGGAAGCATGCGTGGAAAAGTCTGAAAGAAGTGAGAGTGTTTCTGATTAGAGATATGAATGGAAGTGGGGAATATCAGGGTGGATTGGGTGCCTGCTGAAGTGGATGGGAATGGTAGTGATCTAGAGGACATATGTGTGGGGAAAGGCTTGGCAACGGCCAAAACATTCTTTAAACACAGAATGAATCTCAGCTATACATGGCGAGTAATAAGAAGGATGGGTAGTGAGTTCGGTGAATGAAGAAAAGACAAGGATTGATTTCATGTGAGTGGATGAGCGAATAAAGTCTGTGTTGGACACAAGAGTGTACAGAGGTTTAAGGAGTGAACATCTTAACACTATGTAATAGCGTCCAAGAGAGAAGTGTAACAGCATTGTGTGAACAATGGTAGAGGAAGGAATGAGGAAGCAGTCCCTGCAAAGATTGAAAAAAAAAAAAAACGGATTTCAAGAGAGAATGTGGAAGCGTGTGGAAAAGTTTGAAAGGAATGAGAGAGTGTTCTTGACTGGAAATATGAATGGAAAAGTGGGGAATGTGAAGGTGGATGGAGCAGTTGGTGTGTTGGGTGTGTCTGCAGAGGTGGATGAGAATGGCAGTGCCTTAGCTGACATTTGTGCCGGGAGGGGGTTGATGATAGCTAATACCCTCTTCAGGCACAAAATGATCCACAGGTATACATGGCGAGTGTTGAGAAGGGTGGGTGGTGAACTGAATGAACGGAAGGCAATGATTGATTATGTGTGTGTGGATGAAAGGAAGAGAAGGTGTGTGATGGATGCAAGAGTATATAGAGGTTGGGAGAGTGGACTTTCAGACCAACACTTGGTGGTGGTCAGAATCAGTGTCCAAACAAAATGGAGAAATAGAAGAAGGGAAGGACAGGAGGAAGTAGTCCCTAAAAGGAGGGTAGAAAAGTTACAAGAGGATGGAAAAAAGGCAGAATATAAGAGGGAAGTGGAGGAGCAATTGGGTAAGTATAGGTTGGAGCAGATGGGGAATGTGGAAGGTGTATATAAGATATTCACGGAAGAAATCTGTGCAGCATATGAGGTGGTGTGTGGGCTGAAGAGCAGACGAACGGGCATGCAGGGAACAGCATGATGGACTGAAGAGGTGAGAGAGGCTGTGGCACAAAAGAAGACAGCATATGGTGAGTGGATGAGAAACAGGGGCGTGGAAGAAGCTGAGAGACGGAAGAGAGAGAGATATGTAGAGAGGAAGAGAAAGGTGAAAAGATTAGTGAAAGAAAGAAGAGAGTGGATGAGGAATTTGGAAGGAATATGAGTGTAAAGTGGAGGGAATGTAAGAAAATGTTCTGGAAAGAGGTAAAGAGAGTTAGACAGGGTACCAAAGAAGTTAATTGGGAGTGAAAGATAAGAATGGTAGGTTACTAGTGGAGAAGGGAGAAAAAGTGAGCAGATGGAGAGAACACTTCAACTGACTTGTTGAAGATAGAGAATGAAAGTAATGCAAGTATAAGTGGCTGGGGAATGGCTGGGAGAAGGAGGGATGTGAGAAGAGAGGAAGAAATCAGTAGGATGGAAGTTGTGGAAGCAATGAAGAAAGTTAAAATGGGGAAAGCCCCAGGAACTAATGGAGTGTGTGGTAAAATGCTGAAGCATGGAGGAGAGATAGTAGTAGATTTTTTTTTTTATGTGAGGAAGAAGGAGCCAAAGGCTGCTAGCTCGCAATTATTGTTCCTTCCAAGAGAATAACAAAATACAAGGGAGAGCCAAATTCAAGATCCGATCATTTCGAGATGCCTGGACACTGCGTTTGAAAGACTGGAGATCATAGGCAGCAGGAAATACAGACAGAGGGAGACAGTTCCAGAGTAGACCTGTTGCATAAATGAAGGACTTGGAGTAACGGTTAATTCTTGCATTAGAGAGTTGGACAGAAAAGGAATGAGAGTTTGCTGCTAGACAGGTGCAACATGCCCGTCGTAGAGGTGGAGGAATGCATTCAGACAGTTCAGAGGAGCAGTGACCATTGAAGGAGCTATAAAAAAGAGATAAAGATGCAACAGTGCGGCGAAGAGACAGAGGTTGAAGGGAGTCAGTAAGAGGAGGAGAGTTAATGAGACGAAAAGCCTTTGACTCCACCCTATTGAGAAGAGCTGTATGTAGGGAGCCTCCCCACACATGAGAGTTGTACTCTAAACAGGGGCGGGTAAAGCCCCTGTATAGAGTCAACAATTGTGCAGGGGTAAAGAAGGAACGGAGTCGGCTTAACACACCTAATTTCTTGGAAGCAGATTTTACAATGATGTAATATGATCTTTCTAAGATAAGTCCCGAGTAAATGAAACCCCAAGCATGTTCAACAATGATGCAGGATTAAGTTCAATATTATTACAAATTAGTGGGTATACCTGTGGAAGATTTTGTCGGGTTGATAGGTGTAAAAACTGAGTCTTTGATGCATAAAAAACAGCCAGATTATTTTTATCCCACTCAGAGATACGAGCCAAGTCAGACATTAGGTGTGCCATAGCCTCATCCCTTGTTTGCTGAAGTAACTGCTGAGATGGACGTTGCGGGAACCGAAAGAAAAGGTGAAGGGTGGAGTCATCAGCGTATGAGTTGATAGGGTTACATGTACAGCTTGGAAGGTCATTGATGAATAAAAGGAAGAGAGTTGGTGATGGGACAGAGCCCTGAGGAACACCACTGTTAATAGATCTAGGAAAAGAATGATGGCCGTCTACAACAGCGGCTATAGAACGACCAGAAAGGAAGCTAGAGATGAAGGCAGAGATAGATGGATAGAAACCATAAAAGGGCAGTTTGAAATAAAAAATTTATGCCAGACTCGATCGAAAGCCTTTGAGATGTAAAGTGCAATGGCAAAGCTATCGCCAAAGTCCCGAAAGGAGGATGACCAGGAGTCTGAAAGGTAGGTGAGAAAATCGCCAGTGGAGCGTCCCTGATGGAACCCATACTGATGATCAGAAAGAAGGTTGTAATAGAAAAGATGCTTTAAAATTTTTCTATTAAGAATTGACTGGAAAACTTTTGAGATACAGGATGTTAATGCAATTGGACGGTAGTTAGAGGGTTGGGAATGGTCACCCTTCTTTGGGACTGGCTGAATGAGAGCAAACTTCCAGCAAGAAGGAAAGGTACAAGTTGACAGACAAAGGCAAAAGAGTCTGCCTAGGCAGGGTGTGAGCAAAGCAGCACAGTTCTTGAGAACAACAGGAAGGACTCCATCAGGCCCATATGCCTTATTAGTATGGAGGCCTGTGATGCCAGAAAATACATCAGCTGAAGGAATTTAAATGTCAGCCATGAGGAAGTCAGAGGGGGGAAGTGATGGAGGAACAGCACCGGAATCGTCTAAGGTGGAATTGGAGGAGAAAGTCTGAGCAAAGAGATCTGCTTTATCAGTAGGAGAAACAGCTACAGAGCCATCAGAGTAGAAGAGAAGAGGGAAGGATGATGAGGTAAAGTTGTTAGAAAGGTTTCTGGCAAGGTGCCCAGAAGGAGCGGGATGAATTCGAGTTGTAAAGTTGAGAGCATTTAGTATGAGTGAAATTATTTTTAGCAGAGCGAAGAACAGACTTAGCACGATTCCGGGCAGAAATGTATAAAAGATGTGATTCAGGGGTGGGTTGGCTCCAGTACCTTATATAGGCCATCTCCTTGTTGTGGACAGTTAGAACAAGCGTGATTAAATCAAGGCTTTCTTGCGTTAGTCAAAGGATATGAGAATGGAATGTATGCTTCCATGCCCGAGAGAATAACCTTCGTAATGAGCAAGGCACACTCAGATGGCTCCCGGCCATTGAAGCAATAATCATTCCATGGAAAATCAAAGGTGTACTGCCTGAGGGGGCCTCCCAATCCCCATCTCCAAAATGCCACAGATGACGTTTCTTTGGAGGGTCCACATGCCGTACCAGAGCGAAAGAATGGATGTGGAAAATGTGTGAATTGGCCTGGGAGGAAGGGAAAGTCCTGAGGATTGGAAATCAGGTATAACTGTTCCCTTGTACAAAGGAAAAGGGGCAAAAGAAGTGTGTGGTAATCATAGGGGCATTTGCCTTCTTAGTGTAATAAGAAAAGTATATGTTAGGATACTTATAGAGAGAGTTAGGGAGATAACAGAGGAATTAGTTGGAGAAGAACAGGGAGGCTTTAGGAAGGGAAGAGGTCGTGTAGATCAGATATTCATTCTTTGATCCTTAGTGGAAAAGTTTCTAGAGAAGGGAAAGAAGTTGTATGCAGCCTTCATGGATTTGGAGAAAGATTATGACAGGGTGGATATACAAGGATTGTGGAAAGTATTAAGAATATATGGAGTAGATGGGAAGTTGTTGAATGCGTGAAGCGTATGTATGAGGGTGTCAAGGCTGCAGTGAGTGTGGATGGTGAACTGAGTGAATTTTTCTATTTGAAGGTTGGATTAAAACAAGGATGTGTCATGTCTCCATGGTTGTTCAGTCTGTATATGGATGGGGTTATAAAAGAGATAGTAGGTAAGGCAGTGAATGTCGGAGTGGCCTTAGTGAGAGAGGGCAGTGTTTGGAAACTCCCAGTACTGTTGTATGCATCTAAGACTCAGTTCTTACACCTATCAACCCGACAAAATCTTCCACAGGTATACCCACTAATGTTTAATAATATTCAGCTTAATCCTGCATCATCCTTGAACATGTTTGGGGTTTCATTTACTCGGGACTTATCTTGGAAAGATCATATGACATCTCTTGTAAAATCTGCTTCCAAGAGATTGGGTGTGCTAAGCCGACTCCGCTCTTTCTTTACCCCTGCACAATTGTTGACTCTATACATGGATTTTATCCGCCCCTGTGTGGAGTACAACTCTCATGTGTGGGGAGGCTCCCCCCATACAGCTCTTCTCAACAGGGTGGAGTCAAAGGCTTTTCGTCTCATTAACTCTCCTCCTCTTACTGACTCCCTTCAACCTCTGTCTCTTCGCCACACTGTTGCATCTTTATCTCTTTTCTGTCGCTACTTTAATGGTCACTGCTCCTCTGAACTGTCTGCTTGCATTCCTCCACCTCTACGACGGGCGCGTAGCACCCGTCTGGCAGCAAACTCTCATCCCTTTTCTGTCCAACTCTCTAATGCAAGAGTTAACCGTTACTTCCAGTCTTTCATTTATGCAACAGGTCAACTCTGGAACTGTCTCCCTCTGTCTGTATTTCCTGCTGCCTATGATCTCCAGTCTTTCAAACGCAGTGTGTCCAGGCATCTCAAAATGATCGAATCTTGAATTTGGCTCTCTATTGTATTTTGTTTTTCTCTTGGAGAGAACAGTTACTGCGAGCTCATGGCCTTTGGTTCCTTCTTCCTCGCATAAAAAAAAAAATTACAATTTCAAATACTTTACCAATAGAAGATGTGATAGCTACTGGTCTGTAATCAGAGGGGTCAGAGGAACTTCCTTTCTTTGGACTAGGGTAGATATTGGCTTCTTTCCATGAAATAGGGAATGAATTACTACGTATGCATAGTCTGAAAAATTTAGCTAGAACAGAGGCAAGTTCTGGGGAACACTTCTTTCCAAACAACAGGAGGAATTCCATCTGGGCCTGGAGCTTTGCTGTAAATTGTCTAGGACAGATTGTACGTATCTAGTCTGTATTTTAAGTGGAACAATTTCGGGAGAGTCAAGTTCATGTACTAGGACGTTTTCGCTGACTTCCTCTACGATAGAATTTCTGGCAAATGTACTGGCAAGGATATTCGCTTTACCATGCAGGTCATTTGTAGTGCTGCCATCTGAAGAATTTAGTGAGGGAATGGGTGATGACTTGTTAAAGTTATTATTGAAAGAATTGAGAGTTGACCAGAATATTCTATTGTCCCTAGGACTGTTAAGTAGTTTTGATGCTTGATTTTTAAGAAAGTTTGATTTAGCGAGATTTATTACAGCTTTTACATGGTTTCTAGCAGTTTTAAATTGAAAGTGATTCAGATTTTTTTTTTTTTTTTTAAGAAAGAGTTATATGTTGATGACTTTTGTGCCGTTGCTCGGGCACAATTGCTATCAAACTATTTTGGAGAGTTCGATTTTTTAGTGAACTGCTGATACGAACAATTCCATACCAGCTTGTTAATACAAGCTGGCAAATGTACTGGCAAGGATATTCGCTTTACCATGCAGATCATTTGTGGGCGTGGATAGAACTGACATCACTAGAGAAGAAAGACTGCCATGGAATGTCAGCAATATAATTTCTAAATCCATCCCCGTTTGCCTTATCAAAGTGCTATCAGGTCACCCTGACAGGGTCAGAACATGGAGGTTTGAGGGAGCCGACTAATGAGGCTCTGATGAGATTGTGGTCAGAGGATCCAGGTGGTGACAGTATTTCTATCCTGTATTGATCTGGATTATTTGTCAGAAATAGATCCAAGAGATGGGCGTTATGGTCAGGATTATCTGGTATTCTGGTTGGTTGCTTTACCAGCTGCGTGAAATTAAACGATTCTGCAAAAAGCTCGCACTCTGGACCAGTATCGTCAGTCCTGGCTGAAAGCGATAATCATTCAACATTATGTACGTTAAACTCACCCAAAATAGTAATTTCGGTGCTAACGGTAAGGTTAAGGTCACTCAACTGTGTGGATATGGAGTCAAATACACTGGGTTTGAAGAAGCACTGGAGGAGCGATAGATTACACAGATATGTATGGTAATATTTAGATAATTTAGTTTATACAATGAGTAATTAAAATTAGCTGAAGTGAAGTTTAAAACAGTGTCAACTGGAAATTCAGATTTGATATAACAACATCTGCTTCACAGAAGTGATTTAAATGAAAGAAAGTAGATATTTAACTTACCTGTCAGCAGTTAATGAACAGTATAATTACTGCGTAGGTATTACCTCCAAAACGTACGTGGCTATGAGAAAAAAAAAAAATTACATTATTTACCATTCTACCATTTTACGACACTCGATTACATTCCTTGTATTATTTTGTTATTTTCATAATTTTTCTTCTCATATTTCTGCAAGATTTTCCTTTCTCCTTTTCTATGCCTACGATTTTGTAGAGGTATCTGATTCTGAAGTATACAGAGATTCTGGAAAAGATAAACACTACATCTTTAGGCACATAAATCCCCATACGTTCAGTTGCAGAAACAAGTGAAATGAAGCATTATTTGCCTTCACCAAGGCTCTCCCAATGAACTGCCTTGAACATTTCTCTCAATATCACCAACTGAGAGTAAAAAAATATCTGAAGGGAGATACAGCTGTCTTCTGCCAATCATTTCAGTCCATGAGCTGGTTACAAGTACCATGTCGCATGTACTTGCCCTATATCCTATATATGGATATTTTCCAAAAAATTTCTTTACAATACAACCACCCATGTAGCAAAGCGCTTCTTCTTCTATCACTGCATCTACTGATTCCACATCAGAATGCTGAGCTTTTTCTACCTCATATGGCATACAGTTATCTTCATCTTGCAGATCAAAATCCGGGTCCTTAAAGAAAATGCTAGTTAAACACATCTCCATAGCTAGAGCACTTTCATCATATTCTTGTTTTTCTACAGATTTGGCCTCGGTATGAGGGACCGTAAGAAAATGTTCTGGAAAGAGGTGAAGAGAGTGAGACAGGGTGGAAGTGAGGTTAGCAGGAGAGTAAAAGATAAAAATGGTAGATTACTAGTGGAGAAGGGAGAAAAAGTGAGCAGATGGAGAGCACACTTTAAGAAATTGTTGAACATAGAGGATGGAAGTAATGCGAGTATAAGTGGGTGGGGAATGACTGGGAGAAGGAGGGAGGTGAGAAGACAGGAAGAAATCAGTAGGACAGAAGTTGTGGAAGCAATGAAGAAAGTGAAATTGGGGAAAGCCCCAGGAATTGATGGAGTGTGTGGTGAAATGCTGAAGCATGGGGGAGAGATAGTAGTAGAATGGATGTGGAAGATGTGCAGATTGGCCTGGGAGGAAGGTAGAGTCCCGGAGGATTGGAAGTCAGGTATAATTATTCTCTTGCACAAAGGAAAAGGGGAAAAAGAAGTGTGTGGTAATCATAGGGGCATTTGTCTTCTTAGTATAGTAGGAAAAGTGTATGGTAGGATACTTATTGACAGAGTTAGATATAGAACAGAGGAATTAGTTGGAGAAGAACAAGGAGGCTTTAGGAAGGGAAGAGGTTGTGTAGATCAGATATTCATTCTTAGATCTTTAGTGGAAAAGTTTCTAGAGAAGGGAAAGAAGTTGTATGCGGCTTTCATAGATTTGGAGAAAGCATATGACAGGGTGGATAGACAAGGATTGTGGAAAGTATTAAGAATATATGGAGTAGATGGAAAGTTGTTGAATGCTGTCAAGAGTATGTATGATGGTGCTAAGGCTACAGTGCGTGTGGATGGTGAACTAAGTGAATTTTTCTCTTTGGAGGTTGGGTTGAAACAGGGATGTGTCATGTCTCCATGGTTGTTCAATCTGTTCATGGATGGGGTAATAAAAGAGGTACAAGGTAGAGTACTGGATGTTGGAGTGGCCCTGGTGAGAGAGGATAGTGTTTGGAAACTCCCTGTACTGTTGTTTGAAGATGATACTGTGTTGTTGAGTGAAGACGAAGAGGGGCTGCAAGGCTTGGTGGATGAGTTTAGGAGAGTGTGTAAGAAACGGAATCTAAAGGTGAATGTAGGGAAGAGTATAGTGAAGGTCTTTGAGAGAGGTGAAGTCAGTGAATGTACAGCGAGGCTGGATGGTGAGGAATTGGAAAATGTGAGTACGTTTAAGTACTTGCGTAGTGTGATGAGTAAGGATGGAGGTTTGGAGGGTGAAGTGCTTGAAAGGGTACAGCAGGGAAGAAAGGTTGCTGGTTCTTTGAAAGCAGTAATAAGAAACAGGGAAGTGAGCATGGAAGTGAAAAAGTTACTACATGACAGTATTGTGATACCAACTCTAATGTATGGAAGTGAAGCTTGGACGTTGTTGGAACGACACAAGTCAAGAGTAAGAGCAGTGGAAATGAGTTATTTGAGAGGAGCCTGTGGAGTCACATGGAGAGACAGGCTGACGAATGAAGATATAAAGGAGCGTTGTGGTGTGGATGTGGATGTGATAGGAAGTGTTATGAGGAACACACTGAGGTGGTTTGGCCATGTGGAGAGGATGGAGGGTGAGAGACTGACGAAGAGAGTGTATGTGAGTGAGGTGGAGGGGGGAAGAGGGAGGAGGAGACCAAGGATGAGATGGAGGGATGGGGTGGAGAGGTATATGAAAGAGGGGTGTGTGAGTTGGGAGCAGGGCAGTGAAATGGCGGGGGACAGGACGACGTGGAGGCGATTTGTTTGTGGCCTCCCCAAACGGGATTGAGGCGTCTGGCAATAGATAGATAGATAGATGACTTGATATGGAATCATAGTTTTCATCGTTCCATTCTCTGGCAGTCTTATCACTAATAAGTGAAAATTCTTTTCCTAGCAAGACGTGATTTTGTCATCCTTTGAATTATTTTTAGCAAAATGAATAGAACAAATCATTGCATTGCCAGAGTCCATCATATCTGCAAGGCGATAGATAGTTACCCATAACTGCCTTTGTTTTTCATTTCTTGGGAAGTGGTAACAGCGAATGTTTGATTCAGATGTTTTTGTCTTTCTTTTTGTATTAAAACACCCAAACATAGCAGTTGTTGGGCATTGTGATGGATCAGAGTTGTCACAGAATGTCACAATGTTTCTACCCATTATCAACTACATACTGACTGGATGTAGAGAGAGCAATGTGCAGGTAACTGGGTCAAGGTGCATCGAGGATCTCAGGTGACGTGACCTCACCAGGACCTCACTTACCGGTACCCTCATTGTGCGCGTCGATGGACCTGTTCTTCCTATTGACTTTGGGCCAGTAACAGATGAACAGATCATGGATGAATATATCGGAGAAGGAGACGACTTTTAGATTTTCTCTCTATCTCCACAAGTTGTAGCAAGAATAAAATAATTTATATATTACTATTGCAGACAATCACATCCATCAGCTTTAAAATTAAACAGTTATGAAAGTCTATTATGAGACTGTAAAAAGTGAAACTGAACTGGATATCAGCATGTTCATTAGTCTTTCGTATGACACCACTGACACGCCATAAAAACATACCTGTGTGTTGTATCTCCGGCTTATCACAAGAGGGATGGTGGGTATCAGTTTCTAAATGTCAGGTGACGTGTGGAGGTCACTGGGGATCAGTCCTTTGTAAATGTGCCATAAGTGGATTACTGAACATCAGACTCGGAATTTCCAGTCTATGTCCATTCCAGAGGTGGAAGTACATACATACATATATATATATATATATATATATATATATATATATATATATATATATATATATATATATATATATATATATTCATTTTCGAGGCAATCCATTCTTCAATATATATATATATATATATATATATATATATATATATATATATATATATATATATATATTCATTTTCGAGGCAATCCATTCTTCGCTATATATATATATATATATATATATATATATATATATATATATATATATATATATATATATATATATAGCGATAAAAGAATGGATTGCCTCGAAAATGAAACAATGACAAAATGTCTGCACTGCAAACAAGAAACCAGAGAAACAATACCTACGCCAACGCCAATATAATTTATGATTTATTGCAAACCTTCTTCCTATGGCGGTCGCGGTGGCAACTAATTGCCCCGTTACACAATCCAAGAGTAGGCACATTTCCACCAATGTCAGTAAAGAATATTATTTACCCCTGCACCAAGAGCCAGATCCACCACAAAATTTAATAAACTCTTTCTTTACCTACTCCCCATTTGCTCACCACATTTCATTGATATCAGATAACAACTTTTTGAGATATTCTGTGCACAAACAAAGCAAACAAACATGCAAACAGGCACGCGTGAATACATAACCTACCTCCAACTTCGCTGTCGGAGGTAACTAGAGTAGTATTCGCTGAATAAAATTGCCTGGCGGTAGGAAGAGTAAAGACTTAAACATTAAAATGTAATAAAGAGATATGATGTCACTCATACAATCCAGGAACTGAATCCTGTTCCATTAGTCTGAGAAAGTAGTAAAGGCAAAGGTAGACTAAACATATCACCTGATAAAAAGGAAAAAGAAGAAATGATTGACAAATGAGTAACTCTTTCAGTACGAGAACGAATTTACTTTCTTCTACCTATCGTCAGATGATTTAACTAGAGGGGCATTCAGTGGAGCGCACGTCTCTGACAAGAACAACATAATTTCCAAACCAGTCTTCATAATGGGTTAGGGTTTCTCATCACTGATTAGGGTTTCGCAGAAAGTGTTTTCCTGATCCAGAATTTGTAATACGATCTGGATCGGTCCCCAAGGTTAATCGATTATTTTGGGATATGGGCTATCCACCCACCGAATCTTTCTTTTAGTTTTGAGTAATTCTGCTAAGAGACAAACAAACTAACAAACAAATAAACAGGGGTGAAAATATACTCTCTTTGTCGGAGAGAATTAAGCCCAAGAGATCTCTCGTATCAAGGCGATAAAACAGCAATACCAACAATTTCCACCAGTCTTTTAAGTAGGAGGATGTGTGGTGGTTTAGTGGGTAATTATAGCGCTCCGATTGGATTGTGCCTGTGTAGGTTTATATCCAAGGAGTTGTTGGGGTTTATTTCTCACGTAATGCCACTCAGGGATGAGTGAGGCTGGTCACTCTCATCTTAAATGTCAGGACCTAATTGCATAGCCCAGGACTCCTACGTTCCTCATGGGACAACACAGGATTAGATGATGAATGAATGAATGGATCTTTCTTTTCTTTTTTCATACTTTTGTTTCTTTTTCTCTTTTGCTGCCACTTAATAGGTGGCTTCTTGTAGGGCAGGTGTTAACATTTCTACTAATCTGTTCACCACAAGGACGTCTTCTGTAAAATACTTCCCACCGGTAGATGGTAGCATAAGGCTAAGTCTCATAAAGAAGAGGCTGGCATGAAAGGAAGGAATGTCAGTATATCAAATGATCTGTGTGTTCATACCTTACCTTACCTTATTGTATCTTTACAGGAATGAGTCAAGCTCGTCCTGTCCCGTGTCTTAAACCATATTTATCGTACATATCCTTAAATTTGTGACTTGTTTTGGCACACACTATTTCATTCGGTAGTGCATTCCATTGATCAATTGCTCTGTTTATGAAACTGAATTTCCTTATGTCTTTATCACCTCTCTTCTTATGCAGTTTTTTGCGGTGTCCTCTTGCTGATGCTTCTCCATGTGTTAAGTAATCATTTATGTCTATTTTCTCCTTCCCTGATATGCACTTATATAGCATTATCATGTCACCTCTTTTCCTTCTCTCCTGTAGTGTTGGTAGATTCAGTTTATTTAGTCTTTCTTCGTAGCTTAGGTCCCTTAAGCTTGGTATCCATCTTGTAGTGTGTGTGTGTGTGTGTGTGTGTGTGTGTGTGTGTGTGTGTGTGTGTGTGTGTGTGTGTGTACTCAAGCTAAAATGAAGGGTTGCAATGTAACTAATCTCTCTCTCTCTCTCTCTCTCTCTCTCAGGAGATGTCGTTGTATAGTCAGCCAACAAAGTCGTGTCTTCGTTCCGAACCCCGTGAATATTCGAACAGATAAATCGAAGCAGCAGAGATAGCTTCACAAGTCTGGTAACTGCGTCTGACCAGAAGGTGATGGGGGTGAGTGGTTTGGGGTGCCTTGTATTGCTGTCGGGTGGAAATTTTTGGGAATAGCATACTGAGTAATAGGGTTATAGTCAACTATCATCACTGTTATGTCACTAAATGTCTACATATGCATCATTCATCATGAATTTACATGTAATCAAAATATAATGCAGTTTCATATACATGGGTTTTCATGTCTAATTCATCTTTGATATTTGGAATACTTCAGGGGACGGAATAACGGTTGAATAAGTTTCATATTAAGTGTTTGGAATTTAATGAAACGTCACGAATATGATATAAAACAGCTTTTATTAGTGATAACTAGAATCTCCCCTCTATTTCCCGTCGTCCGGTATAGATAACTGAATGAATGTGAAGATATGACTATATGCTGGTGGGTGTATATCTTGGTTTCATCACCTTGCGTAACACCTGTGGCTGGGTTTCCATCCATCCATCCATCCATCCATCATCCAATCCTACATTGCCCCATGAGGAGCGTAGGAGCCCGGGGCTAGGCAGTTGGTCCAGACATTTAAGATGAGAGTGACCAGCCTCACTCATCCCTGCGTGGCATTACATGAGCAATCAACCCCAACCATCCCTTGGATATAAACCTTCACCGGCTCAATCTGATTGGAGCGCAAAAATTACCCACTAACCCACCAGGTGCCAAAATTAGGTTATATGGTTACCACCCAGCGTAGTAAATGGTTTCCTGCTACACAGAAAACCATTTGGCTTGTCACTCAGTGTAGAGTCACCAACAGGCTGAAGGAAGTGGAAAGAATGAAGGAAAGAAAGACAGAAGAGGGAGTGTAAAGTCACCCGTAGGCAGAAGGACAAGGAAAGAATGAAGGAAAGAAAGACAGAGGAGAATGGAAGGAAAGAAGGATGGAGAGGAAAGGGCAGACACCCGAGAGCAGCACTACATCGAGTGAGTGGATGGTGAGTTTCCCCATAGATATAAATAAGACTAGATGCCGCATCGCCCATTCACACACACCACAAAGCCAGCCAAGAGACAGGACATGTGTGCTGGTCAATCCCTAGGTCCTGTCCTCCCCCCTTACTGTTTTTTAACCAGCCCATACCCCACTGACCAGTCTAATGTATGGCCCGGCCTGCACTATAGGTGCAGGGAATCTTTAAACGAACAAACGAACGCATCGCCCATTCTTCAGTACAGCTGCAGCAGCGGAGAGTCTGCGCGGCCGCCATCTTGGAGCGGTCAAGCATATAATAATCGGAGTTGTTTTAGAGTGAATTCAGACTATGATAATGAATGTTGTTGTGGAGGAGGTGGTGATGGTGGTTATTGTTGTGGTGGTGGTGATGGTGGTTATTGTTGTGGTGGTGGTGATGGTGGTTATTGTTGTGGTGGTGGTGATGGTGGTTATTGTTGTGGTGGTGGTGATGGTGGTTATTGTTGTGGTGGTGGTGATGGTGGTTATTGTTGTGGTGGTGGTGATGGTGGTTATTGTTGTGGTGGTGGTGATGGTGGTTATTGTTGTGGTGGTGGTGATGGTGGATTTTGTTGTGGTGGTGGTGATGGTGGATTTTGTTGTGGTGGTGGTGATGGTGTTTTTTGTTGTGGTGGTGGTGATGGTGGTTATTGTATTGGTAGTGATGGTTGTTGCTGTTATGATGGTGGTGGTGATGGTGGTTTTTGTTGTCGTTGTGGTGGTGGTGATGTTGGTGATTTTTGTTGTTGTGGTGATGGAGATGGTGGTTTTTGTTGTTGTTCCGGTGGTGGTGGTAATTGTGGTGATGGTGGTGATTGTTGTGTTGGTGGTGATTGTTGTGGTGGTGGTTGTTTTGTGGCGGTGGTGGTTGTATTTGTGGTGGTGGTTGTTGTTGTTGTGGTGGTGGTTGTTATTGTGGTGGTGGTTGTTATTGTGGTGGTTGTTGTTGTTGTGGTGGTGGTTGTTGTGGTGGTGGTGGTTGTTGTGGTGGTGGTGGTTGTTGTGGTGGTGGTGGTTATTGTGGTGGTGGTTGTTGATGTGATGGTGGTTATAATGGTGGTTATTTTTGTTGTGGTCGTGGTTGTCGTGGTGGTGGTGGTTGTTGTGGTGGTGGTGGTTGTTGTTGTGGTGGTGGTGGTGGTTGTTGTTGTGGTGGTGGTGGTGGTTGTTGTGGTGGTGGTGGTGGTGGTGGTTGTTGTGGTGGTGGTGGTGGTGGTTGTTGTTGTGGTGGTGGTGGTGGTTGTTGTGGTGGTGGTGGTTGTTGTTGTTGTGGTGGTGGTGGTGGAGGTTGTGGTGGTGGTTGTTGTAGTGATGGTGGTTGTTGTGATGGTGGTGGTTGCTTTTGTGGTGGTTGTTGTGGTTGTTATTGTGATGGTAGTGGTTGATGTGGTGGTGGTTGTGGTGATGGTGGTGGTGGTTGTGGTGATGGTGGTGGTTGTTGTTGTGATGGTGATGGTTGTTGTCGTGATGATTGTTGTTGTGATGGTTGTGGTTGTTGTTGCTGTTGTGGTGGTTGTGGTGGTGGTGGTTGTTGTGGTAGTTGTGGTAGTTGTTGTTGTTGTTGTTGTGGTAGTTGTTGTTGTTGTTGTTGTTGCTGTGGTGGTGGTGGTGGTGGTGGTGACTGTTGTGGTGGTGGTTGTTATGGTGGTGGTGGCAGTTGTTGCTGTTGTTGTTGTTGTGGTGGTGGTGGTGGTGTTGTTATGGTGGTGGTGGTAATGGTGGTGGTTGTGGTGGTGGTTGTTGTGGTGGTGGTTGTGGTGGTGGTGGTAGTGGTGGTTGTTGTTGTTGTGGTGGTGGTAGTGGTGGTTGTTGTTGTTGTGGTGGTGGTGGTGGTTGTTGTGGTGGTGGTGATGGTGGTTGTTGTTGTTATGGTTGATGTTGTGGTGGTGGTGTTGGTGATGGTGATGGATGTTTTGTGGTGGTGGTGATGGTTGTTGTTGTGGTGGTGGTGGTGCTGGTGGTGGTTGTTGTTGTGGTTGTTGTTGTGGTGGTGGTGGTGCTGGTGGTGGTTGTTGTTGTGGTGGTGGTGGTGGTGGTTGTTGTTGTTGTGGTGGTGGTGGTTGTTGTGGTGGTGGTGGTTGTTGTTGTGGTGGTGGTGGTGGTGGTTGTTGTTGTGGTGGTGGTGGTGGTGGTTGTTGTTGTGGTGGTGGTGGTGGTGGTTGTTGTTGTGGTGGTGGTGGTGGTGGTTGTTGTTGTTGTGGTGGTGGTGGTGGTTGTTGTTGTTGTGGTGGTGGTGGTGGTGGTTGTTGTTGTGGTGGTGGTGGTGGTGGTTGTTGTTGTTGTGGTGGTGGTGGTGGTGGTTGTTGTTGTGGTGGTGGTGGTGGTGGTTGTTGTTGTGGTGGTGGTGGTGGTGGTTGTTGTTGTGGTGGTGGTGGTGGTGGTTGTTGTTGTGGTGGTGGTGGTGGTGGTTGTTGTTGTGGTGGTGGTGGTGGTGGTGGTTGTGGTGGTGGTGGTGGTGGTTGTTGTTGTGGTGGTGGTGGTGGTGGTTGTTGTTGTGGTGGTGGTGGTGGTGGTTGTTGTTGTTGTGGTGGTGGTTGTTGTTGTGGTGGTGGTGGTGGTGGTTGTTGTTGTGGTGGTGGTGGTGGTGGTGGTTGTTGTGGTGGTGGTGGTGGTGGTGGTGGTGGTTGTTGTTGTGGTGGTGGTGGTTGTTGTTGTGGTGGTGGTGGTGGTGGTTGTTGTTGTGGTGGTGGTGGTGGTGGTTGTTGTTGTTGTTGTTGTGGTGGTGGTGGTGGTTGTTGTTGTGGTGGTGGTGGTTGTTGTGGTGGTTGTTGTTGTTGTGGTGGTGGTGGTGGTGGTGGTGGTGATGATGGTGGTTGTTGTGGTGGTGGTTGTTGTGGTGGTGGTTGTTGTTGTGGTGTTAATGGTTGTGGTTGCTGGTTCATCTGAAACGTGAACTCGGTGGACTGCAGGTTTAAATTTCCCTTCTACAACCCACCATCCTCCTTTCTGGGGATAGGGAAGCAGCTGAGGGACGTTTGCATAACCAGACAGTTGAACCGCTCATGCTATCGGTGTCACTCTCGATATATTCCGACGCTTTCTACACCCAAAAGCAGCAGTGCTGCAGGATTTCTAGGTATATTGTGGTCAACTTTGCCCATTGTCATGAACATGACATCCTCTGCCTTGAACGTTCCAAGACGGAGGCGTGGCAGACGCATCTCAAGTAGTGTCATGCGGCATCTAGACTTATTTATATCTAAGGCTTTCCCTCACCCCTTTACCAAAACACTAACCACTTGTGGAATGCGTTTCTTGTTATTACTGTGAAGGCACTGCATGCGTCTGCCACACCACACATGGTATATATGCAATATATCCTGCCATGTTCAGAAGGTAAACATACAGTAAAAACACAGCTTTCTGTCCTTTATTTCGATGTCATGTGGCTTGTTGATACCCGACGGAGGGGGTGTGGCAGAAAAGTGAGGAGGGGGAGGGGTTGCACCTCGTCGTTTCATTTAACGTTTGATTGGCTACACGATCTAGGCATTATTTCTGGCTGACGATACATTTCATTATTTACAGGCATTAAATCACATGTAATATCACATTTAGCACCTTTACTATGCGGTGTAATGCTAGACTACACTGCCAATAACAACTACAGCACACATCCTTCATTAATCCACCTCCACCCCCAAACCACTCACCCCCACCACTGTCTGGTCCACACATTTGCCAGACTTGTGACGCTATCCCTTCTGCTTGGACTTATCTGTTCGAATACTTGCAGGGTTTGGAAAGAAGACACGATTTTTTTGGCTGACAACCTTGGAGGAAGAGAGAGAGAGAGAGAGAGAGAGAGAGAGAGAGAGTACAATAAAAACTAGTAAGCACTCAGAGAGTGCATACTTCCGCTAATGGCATTGCAAGATCTGTGTCTGGATCCGGATCTGCCACAGAATTTAACCCTCTTGTCGTCGATGACGCACAGCGAGTCTTTTGGGCCTTTCCGTGGCTATCTGCGATGACGCGTTTTACGTCCTCAAATCACAAAAACTTAAGTCAAAGTCAAAGTTTTCGGCCGATCTGTGTCATTTTTGGAAGCGTCCTAGTTCCCGCGCCTCTCGCCAAAAGTAATGACTAGGCACCCTCGGGGCCCGAGACGCATGGCAGCACAGGCGAGATGATTAGTAACACGTCAGCTGTCAGGCAGGAAGGTAGCGCGCAGCTGGGGCTTTATATTTTACTCTCTCTACCCCGTCCCGGGACTCGCGTCATATTTCACTGTACCAATAGTGCTTGTGTGTCGTTTTTAGGCACTACTGTGATTAGATTTTGTGTTTGTAATAGGGAATTAGGTTTTGGTGAATCAATCGTGCCTGTTATTCTACTGTTGGCCCAACGAAGATACTGGTAAGGCTCCCCTTTTTATCGGCGTTTCCCAGCAACTACGCTGCCTCTTCTCTGCACCGAATGTGAGTATTCAACATTTGAATATCAGTGATAGTGATGCAGTGAATGTAGTGTGCAACAGCAGGTGAGGAAAGACATGGTGAAACGTTTAGCTTAGCTGAGGGAGGCAGGAAACCGCTTGACGACACCGCGTTGTCAAGAACGGAATATTTTCCAAGGTGTGGATGAAGTCCTTGTTTTATGCTGATACATGGTGGATAGTGTTATTGTGCAATAGATAGGAGTATAGTGCAATGAGTGTAGGTTATGAAATAATGGCTACGGCAGGAGTCAGTTTCGCATTACAGCCAGGGCAACCGTTGTGAGTAGAGGAAATACAGTAGGTTTTTATAGGAATATTTGCTTTTATCATATTGTTATATTTATTCCGTATGCTTTCTGTGTGAAATAAAGCATGAGTGTTATTGGTAGGTTTATCGTATGTGTGTGTGGATGAATGTAAACACTTCACCACGTGATCATCAAAAAATATCGTCTGCGAAACCTTAGGTATCGCAGATGTGACATACAGAGCATGATCAGGAACTGTTGTGGTGAAAATATAATGTATGTTTCATAAAATGATGGATTTCATTATGTGTATTGTGAAAATATCATAAACACTGCAGCGTCTTCTCTGCTACACCTTATGGGACAGGTAAGTGTCACGTATATCTCTTTTGGTGAAATGTACTGTGTTTCCTATGTATTGATAAACTGGGCTATGTTTTATGTGAAAAGAAAGTGAAAAAGTGACACACGTCCTCGTAAGGAATAGCAGATTTTGTTCACCTGAGTTAGCACAAAGGTAGCGAAATGCAATGCGAGGTTAGGTACAAGTGCATTTACATTTTATTATTGAAATATAATCTGTTTCTTATAAAGAGATATATTTGGTTAAGTATTTATGGGAGAAATAGGTGAAAGAGTCACCCACGTGCTCGTAAGGAAGGGAGCGGCTCGTACACGTGAGTCATCACAAAGGTAGTGAAATGCGGCACGAGATACGTAAAATGCGGTGGTGTAATATACTGTGTATCTCATGAAATGATATATTTGGTTCTGTGTAATGTGAAAAGAAAGTGAAAGTGAACCATTTACTCCTCTGGAAATCATCTTCTGCTAAGTCTCACCGGCCAGGTATGGGCCACGTAATTGACCTATGTATGACGCCCATGTACTTGTTGTGGTGTAATATACTGTTTATCTGATATATTGAATGATTTGGTAATGTTTCATGTGAAAAGACAGTGAAAAAGTGACCCACGTTATCGTAAGGAAGTGTGTGTTGTACACCTGAGTTAGCGTAGCAGAAAGGTAGCGCAGTGCAATGCGAGGTTAGGAACAATTGCATGTACATTTTTTTTTTTTTAAATAACAGAACGGAGGAAGGAAAAACAAATGGGGAAAAAAAAAATAATCCATACACCAGATTACTGGTGTCCTCTGTTCATAAAATATCTGTAACAGTTAGACTTGAACAGTTGTAGGTTGAAATTTGGAGGAAATCAACTCTGGGGAAGCGAGTTCCAGAGAGATGCAGTTCGGGGAATGAAAGAATTCTGATAGGCAGAAGTTCTGCAATATGGTTGAGTGACATTCCAGTCATGAGCGCTACCAGATGCCCGTGTAGCACGAGGGAAGGCATGGAGAGGTGGCACCATGGACGCAACTTCGTCTGAGCATTTGCCAAAAAAATATCTGTAAAATAATGCAAGGGAGGCAACATTCCTTCTTACTTGCAAGGGAGGTAGTTTATATGTAATGGCAGGGTTGTTAATGATTCTAACAGCTTTATTCTGAATTTTGTCTAGTTGTCTTAATGCAACCTCTCCACAACCATTCCACAAGGGTGAGCAATATTCAAGCTGAGAGCGCACATGACTCTTATAAATTATAGCCAACTGCTCATCGGCGAAGAAGTTACGGACTCTGTACAATAATCCAAGTTTCTTTGAGGCGGTTTTATCAAGTGATCTGACATGAGAGGTCCAGCTGAGGGCACTGTTAAGTGAGACACCAAGAATTTCAATACTTTTGGAGATGGGAATATTAGTAGCACTGAAGGTAATGTACAAATCTGGTAATATCTGTCTATTAGTAAACTGTATATATTTAGTTTTACTAGCATTAAAAGAGACAAGGTTGTTTTGTCCCCATTCACTGATTGTAGATAGATCTTGATTTATGGAGATGGCTGTACTGAGTTGAGAGGTAGAGATATTAGACTTTGTAATTGGATGTCTGAGTGTGAATGAACTATGTAGTGTTGAGTCATCTGCATATGAGTGAATGGGATTGTGAGTGACAGATAAGAGATCATTAATATGAACCAGAAATAGGGTTGGCGCCAGAACTGATCCCTGCGGCACGCCGGCGTTAATTGAGTGGAAATTCGAATATACATCATCTACTTTTACTCTTATTTTCCTGTCACTAAGATAAGAAGAAATCAAAGGAACAAAAGACGTTAGTCCATAGCAAGGGAGTTTGGACAGCAGGGAACGGTGCCATACTCTGTCGAAAGCTTTAGAGATATCAAGAGCTACTGCATGAGTTTCTCCAAAAAGATCAATTGATTGATGGATGGTATGAGTTAAGAGATTGAGTATGTCAATGGTGGATCTTTCGCGGCGAAAACCGTATTGTCTATCACTAATTAAGTTGTTGGATTCAAGATGTTTAACAATATGCTTATTAATTAAAGTTTCAAATACCTTACCAAGAGAAGATGTGACAGCTATTGGTCTGTAATGGGAGGGGTCAGACGAACTTCCTTTCTTCGGAACTGGGTGGATATTGGCTTCTTTCCATGAATTTGAGAATAAAGAAGTACGTATGCATAGTCTGAATAATTTAGCTAGGACAGAGGCAAGTTCAGGGGAACACTTTTTCAAAACAATTGGCGGAATTCCATCTGGGCCTGGAGCTTTGTTGGTAGGTAAATTGTCTAGGATGGATTTTACGATTCTTGTCTGTATTTTAAGTGGGGCAATTTCGGGAGAATCAAGTTCCAGTACTGAGACATTCTGGCCGGTATCATCTATGGTAGAGTTTCTTGCAAAGGTACTAGCAAAGATATCTGCTTTCCCACGTGGGTCATTTGTAATATTGCCATCTGAAGATTTTAGTGGGGGAATGGAAGATGACTTGTTAAAGTTATTATTGAAAGAATTAAGAGTTGACCAGAATATTCTATTGTCATTAGGGTTGTTAAGTAGTTTTGATGCTTGCTTTTGAAGAAAGTTTGATTTAGATAAATTTAATACAGCTTTTGCATGATTTCTAGCAATTTTAAATTGGGAGAGTGATTCAGATGTTTTTGATTTTAAGTAAGAGTTATATGCTAATGACTTTTGGGCAGTTGCTCTGGCACAATTGCCATCAAACCAAGAGTTTGATCTTTTAGTGAATTGTTGACTTGGTATGAATAAATCCATACCAGCTAGTATTAAGTCGCAAATGTGGGACTGGGTAGAATTGGGATCACTAGAGAAGAAAGACTGCCATGGAACATCAGCAAGATAATTTCTAAATCCATCCAGTCTGCCCTGTCAAAGTGCCATCGGGTCACCCTGACAGGTTCGGAATGGGGAGGTGTAGGAGGGTTAACTAATAAGGCTTTGATGAGATTGTGGTCAGAGGATCCAAGTGGTGACAGTACCTCTAACCTGTATTGATCTGGATTATTTGTCAAGAATAAATCCAAGAGATGGGCATTATGGTCAGGATTATCAGGTATTCTGGTTGGTTGCTTTACCAACTGGGTGAGATTAAACAATTCCGCAAATAGCTCGCATTCTAGACCAGCGTCGGCAGTCCGGGCAGAATGCAATAACCATTCAACATTGTGTATGTTAAAATCACCCAAAATGGCAATTTCATTGCCAAGGGCAAGGTCAAGGTTACTCAACTGAGTGGATATGGAATCGAATACACTGGGTTCCGAAGAAGCATTGGGGGAACGATAAACTACACAGATATACTTGGTAACGTTTTGGCAATTTAATTTATATATTGAGTAATCAAAACTGGATGAAGTGAAGTTTAAAATAGTATCAACTGCATATTGGGATTTGATATAACAACAGGTGCCGCCCTTGTTTCGAAAGTTTGTAAGGAGATGGTAACCGTGAAAACAAAATGGAGATATATCGGTAGAGGGTGAGATTTGTGGTTCTGTGAGGAAAAGAGCCAAAGGGGATATGGACTGAAGGAAAAAATGAACTGAGTTTAAATTTGTTGTAAGGCCGCGAATGTTGGTAAAGAATAAGGCCGCACCGTCACCTCTTCACCGACGAGCATTCCCGGAAATAGCAACAGTCGCTGCCGGCACAGTCGCTTGATGGCGACCGGGAGGACCCTGTGCCTCCAGCACTACCCTGCCGGTGGTGGCAATCCGAGGTACCACCTCATTTGATTGTAAGATTGCAGCAGCCATTACTAAAGATGTGAATAGAAGGTGTGGTATGTTATGCGCATGTAGTGTGGTGTAGACAGTTGACGAATGGAAGACCTTTATCCCAGTCTTTCTGATGTTCCAAACAGTATTTCTTGAGCATCGATTTGAGTGTTTGATGATATCTCTCCAACGCTCCTTGAGTCTGGGGATGGTAAGCCGAAGACGTGATCTGGGTGATGCCCAACTCTTTCAGAGACTGCTTGAAAACATTTGACATGAAATTACTTCCCGGTCTGACTGTACCTCCTTGGGCAGACCAAACTTTGTGAAGAACCCTAGCATTTCTTTAACCACGTTCTTTGCTGAGATATTTCTAAGTGGAATGGCTTCAGGATAACGAGTAGCAATATCAATCAGGGTCAACACATAAGAAAATCCTGAAGAAGTCTTAGGAAGAGGGCCCACAATATCCACCAACACACGGGTGACTGGCGCCTCAAAAGGAGAATGGGAACTAGAGGTGCAACCTTTTCGGTCTGATTACATTTCCCCACAACTTGACAGGTGTGACAAGACTTACAATACCAGGAAACATTCCTGATTATACCTGGCCAGTAGAAGTGTTTCAAAATGCGTGCCACAGTCTTCCTCACTCCAAGGTGTCCTGCCAAACTGGAATCATGAACCACTCTAATGATATCCTGCCTACAAACACGAGGGATGACAACTTGATGTACAACCTCCCATTCACAGTCGGCTGATGCTGTTGGTTGTCTCCCCTTCCTCATAAGTACTCCTGACTTTATATAATAATAAGTAGAAGCACCAGCTGACTCTTCCTCATTGGAAGCAGAGTTAGCTAGACCTTTCAACTCAAGGTCAGCAACCTGCAACTCAACCAACTCTTGACGAGACAAATTATCAACACTACGGGGTACTGCCTCATCTGGTGAGTGGTCCAAATTAGCAAGAAAAGTGTCAGCTAGGATAACATCATCATCATCATTATTCTCTAAGTCACCAGTAACTTTAGACTTAGCCCTAGTGACAGCACATGCAGAGAACACATCAGGGACATCACAATCCTGGGCCGCAGCCACTGGCTCACTAGACAACTGAGGAGCTGGACACACTTGACTTCCACCAATATCATTTCCAAGTAAGAAAGTTACACCTGACATTGGGAGTGTCTCAACCAACCCAACCATAACGGAACCATTAACAAAACCAGACTCTAAATTCACTCTGCACAGAGGGACAGAGAAGTAATTATTCCCTACACCTTGTAAGATTACAGTTTCATCAGAGGAATTAACATTAGAGCCTAGAACACTGGTCAGCATAAGGGATTGGCAAGCACCTGTATCACGATATATTTTAACTGATTTCCTGTCATTACTGTCCAGAGGACTGACAAAACCGTCAGACAGGAAATTAGCACATGAACTCTTGAGAGTGTC
This sequence comes from Coenobita brevimanus, assembly GCF_032717465.1. Lineage (NCBI taxonomy): Eukaryota > Metazoa > Arthropoda > Malacostraca > Decapoda > Coenobitidae > Coenobita > Coenobita brevimanus. Next base: position 31,409,238 of record NC_136955.1, read on the forward strand.
ACCCACGTCACTGCTCAAAAGAGGAGCTTCATCATGAGGATTTAATTTACCCCTCAAAACAGGTTCAGTTAACGCAGTTAAAGCATTCTGGGAACTCTCAAGGGTGGACACTAGACCAATTGACTGAATATTTAAAGACTCCTTTTTGTTCACATCACGCTGTCTCCTGAAACATTTCTCCGTAGTATGACCAAGATTACTACAATAAGTACATTTTCTTTTCTGAAATCTAGAGGTGGAGCTGGTATTTACTTCCTGAGAAACATCATCTTTATTCTCTTTCCTGTTACCTGTACTCTGAGTAGAGGCAACGTACTTACTCTCAGCTTTCCTTTTTCTTTAGAATATCTCTTGTGAGTGAGAACATATTCATCAGCTAAAACTGCAGCATCAGACAAATTATCTATTCTTTTCTCATCAAGATATAGGCTTACATCTTTATTAACACACCTTTTGAAGTCCTCCAGCAAAATCATCTGCTTAAATTTGTCAAAATCAGAATCCACATTCTTAGAATTTAACCACTTCTCTAACAGATCTTCTTTGATTTTTGCATACTCAACATGGGATTGCTTATCTTGCTTATAAGTTGTCCTAAATTTTACTCTATAGGCTTCAGGAACAAGCTCATAGGCCTTAAGAATCAAGCTCTTAACGACATCATAATTATCACATTGATCCTGAGGCAAAGATGCATAAGTTACTTGAGCTTTACCGGTGAGAACAGTTTGAAGGAGTACTGGCCAATACTCTTTGGGCCAATTAAAACCTGTAGCTACCCTCTCAAACAACTGAAAATACTTTGTTAAATCAGATTCATTAAAAGGAGGGACGAGTTTAACATTTTTAGCCACATCAAAATCATCAGAGCTAGATGATCCAGTTCCACCTTGTTTCATGCGATACTCATGGTCTGCCTGAATCCTAGCAAGTTCAACTTGTGCCTGAAACTCAGCCTCCTTAACACGAGCCTGAAACTCAGCCTCCTTAGCATTTGCCTGAAATTCAGCCTCCTTAGTACGAGCCTCCTGCAGGGCTAGCTGTAACTTAGCTAATTCAATCTGCTTTTGCTCATTTGGAGGAGTTACATTAAACAAGCTTTCATTAATCATGTCAACAATTTGATCTTTAGAATGATGAGAGCGAACAGCAATTCCCAATTGTTGAGCAACAAGCTTAAGTTCATTCTTTGTTCTGTTTTCTACATCACACATTGTTTGCACATTTGACAAAAAAATCTTTGGCTTCATCAAGCGTAGTAATAGTAGACATCATGAATAAATCACAGTCACAAGATATCAAGCAATATCCTTATGATAATATCCTGAATATCCTATATATGAGGTTGCCAAATTTATGTTACGGAACAGAGAAAGATAATGTACACTTTAAGTGAGAATACTAAAAATCACTACTGTCCCGTAAAGTTCCAGGTTCAAAACAAAAGAGTTAGGTAAAATTACAAGTTAAAGTTTAATGCTCAAACTAACAACAAAACATTCAGGACTCATAAGGATAATGTAGTGGCAAAAAACAGGTTAAATATATGGTTAACTGCAATAGCCTCTATTAACACGAAATTAGCAAGAGTAAATTTATCTAAGTCAGCCCTGATAAAATGACAATACCAGATAATACTCAGTGAATGCAAGATATATTATTACAGATACAAAATATTATTAATAAGGGCTGACACCCAAAACACATGAATCACAAAAACCTCACTAGGCCTAAGAATTAACACCTTACGCTACACAGTACAAGAAAAAATGTAATAACACTCATACTCAAATTACACAACTGCTAGATGGTTGGAGACTTCCTGAGCACTCACAATAATAATAACTGTACAGGGGAGGACAGAGATGTGAACAAAATGAGGAGTAGATCTAAGTGGCAATAATGCAGAGACTGAGCTCATTATAAAGGGGCCGGCAGAGCTTGATACAACTTGTAAGAAGGACGCGCAAATGAAGCCAGAGGGGACAAAGAGTTGACAATCCTGCTCTGAACAACAGAAAGAACGACTTACTCCACTATGAGGGTAGAAGGGGGGAGTGAGGTAGAACACGCTCGTGATCAAACATGCAGCATACTGTACGTTAGAATTACACAAAGGATGATGAAATCATAGGCTATGTAACAATATATATATATATATATATATATATATATATATATATATATATATATATATATATATATATATATATATAATCATTTTGGTAGAAATGTAATGTGCAAACAAAATGAAAAGTTGTAACCACGTGCTTGTGGCCAAAACCTGTGCGTTAAGTCAGGTGTAGGACACAATGTCTTTCAAGGACATACTGGTATTATAATGAACTCTTGCTTTGTGCCGGTGTTGAGCCGAGTTCTTGGCTGACTGCGAATGAAATGACTCGTATCAAGTGACTGAGCTTGGCTGGCTGTAAACTAAGTATCTTTACTCCTTTATTTCAGCAAAGTCCTCCCACAGAAGATTACCTGTACACTACTGTAGACGAACCATAGGGTCCATAGCCCCATCAGATTATTGCTGTCTCCAGTTGGCTTGTCATATTGAACCATGGCACGCGAGTTGGCACCACACGAGTGGCATGAGATCCTCGATGAGGAGGAGTCAGAGAGTGATTTTGAGAGTGACGTCTCGGGACTGGAGGAGGTGGAGCTGCCACGACCGCTCACCATGCCATCAACATCGTCTGGTTGGACTGGGCAACCCTACACACCTCTAGGACCTGTGGGTCCCACCACTGTCTTCATCACCTCGGATTCTCCAGGCCCCTCTGCATCCCTTTGAGAGCCAGTGTCACCGGAAGCCGGGCCATCATTTGTTGAGATGGTCCCTCCACCCGCTTCTGCCGTGCAGGAAGCTACGGTGACATCCTCGCCGGCCAGGCTGAGGAGACTGGTGTCCCCAGAGGCCTCCGTCTCGTCCTCGTCCTCGTCCGAGGCATCCCCTCCTAGATGAGGTCATCGTGGTCCATTGCCTGGACGCGGGGGACGTCCAAGGGGTCGGAGGGCAGGCCGAAGGGTGTTGACAGGTCGACCCACTGCCACCACCGCCACCACCACCACCGCCGCTCAAGAGGATCCTGGGTGGAGCAGTGGCCCTTTCACGCCAAGCCACGGGCCGTTCACTGGCTCCCCTGGAATACAGGTGGATATTCCAACAACTCCCTTGCAGTTCTTCCAGCTGTTCTTCACACGGGAGTTGTTGTCATACCTCACCGTGGAGACCAACCGTTACGCCACATTCCTGGGGACTCAGCTGGATGCCTGGTTCTCCTGCAATGAAGAGGAGATGACCAAGTTCCTGAGGTTATACCTGTTTATGGGGGTCATGCACCTGCCTAGCATCAAGCACTATTGGAGGTGCTCCAAGCTGCATGACTACCCTAGGGTCCGGTGGGCGATGAGTGGAAGGCGCTTCAATGCCATACTCAAGAATTTCCGCTCCTTCAACTCGCTCGCCATTCCCCAGAACAACCAAGATCGGCTCATCTGCATTCGCACGGTCATGGAGTACCTCCTTCAGCGGTTCCAGTCATCGTACCTACCCGAGAAGCATCTCAGCCTGGATGAAGGCTCTCTGGGGTGGAAGGGATGGCTGTCCTTCCGTGTCTACTACCCACAGAAGCCCAACAAGTACGCAATCAAGCTCTACATGCTGGCTGATTCGTCCTCGGGCTACATCTGGAACCTGGAGGTCTACACGGGGGTGCA
>NC_136955.1:31417966-31479018 GCF_032717465.1 Coenobita brevimanus
TCTACCGGAATACCAGGCTTTTCAGCAGCACCCCATTAAGTGTAGTCCGAGCAACTAATAAAGAAATAGTACAGTATATATCATAAACCAAGTTAGGAAAGGGTTTACCACACTGTGTGTGTGTGTATGTGTGTGAGAGAGAGAGAGAGAGAGAGAGAGAGAGAGAGAGAGAGAGGGAATAAATCTGCTGTTAATAAATGTTGTAGTAGTAGACACCTCTTTCACACACACACACACACACACACACACACACATAGAGCGAGAGAGAATAAATCTGTTGTGACTAGATATTGCGGTAGTAGACACCTCTTTTACAGAGAGAGAGAGAGAGAGAGAGAGAGAGAGAGAGAGAGAGAGAGAGAGAGAGAGAATAAGTCTGCTGTGATTAAATGTTGCGATAGTAGACACCTCTTTTACACACACACACACACACACACACACACACACACACACACACACACACACCGTGAGAGAGAAGAGTTACAAGGAAAAGTTAGGATCTTAATGATTATGCAGCCCATACCATGGAGATAATTCTTGTTTGCCTGGGAATGCATATCCAGTTCACATTTATTCTAGTGTAAGATCCTGCCGATGAATCCCTTAAACTTCTCTGCTGTAAACAACGTCCATGTTGAGTCAGTTCCATGTGGAGCAGATCTTGCAGGTGACAAAGTTTTCACGTAATTCTGCTGGTAAAATTTCTCGTTTACAGCTTCCAACCATGGTTGTGTGCCGAGTCCTTGTTAAGAGTAAGCAACTTTCTATGTAATGATTGTGAAACCCATTCAGATTTTAAACACTTTAACTAGTTGACCTCGTAGTCTACGAGTTTCTACTAAAAAAGTCCCACAGCCCTCAGGCGAACCTGATACCTTAGTCTCCTGAACTCTTTAAGTCGACGTATGTCCATTTCAAGCAACCAAAATTCCACAGTAACTCAGGAAGTGGCCGTATTAAGGAGATACAGACTGTGAGAACAATCTCTTTATTCCAAGAGAGAGAGAGAGAGAGAGAGAGAGAGAGAGAGAGAGGGAGACTTGGAATGGTTAGAACAATCAGGAGAAATGCTGATAAGAAAAGTAAGAGGAGAAACTGAAGCAGGGAAGAGGAAAACATGTGAAAAAATGGAGCAATGTTATGAAAGTGACACAGGGACGGAAGCACGCGCGCGCACACACACACACACACACACACACACACACACACACACACACACACACACACACACACACACACACACACACACACACACACACACACACACACACACACACACACACACACTTTCTGAATATTTGTTGACCTATCTGTCTGTGCCTGTGTACCGCCCCTGCACCCCCCCCCTCATCTCTCCCTCTGGATCCTTTGTCTCACCCCTAGTTTCCTTTTCCCTCCTTCCTCTTTATAGCTATCTGCTCAGTCCCTACCTTCCTCCCTCTCTCCTTTCCTTCGTCTGTCTCCCCCTCTGTCACTCCCCCTTTACCTCACTTCTTTCCCCCTCCTTGTCACAACTTTGTCTTACTTTTTTCATTTGTCACACGTTACCTTTTTTTCTCCATTACTCTCTCCGTATTTCTTTACTTGTACTAAACCCATTTCCTTCACTGCTTTCTTTCCCCAGTAATAACTGCATGCTCCTTTTTCTCTCTCTCCGTCCCTCCCTGTCACCCGAAATCTCTTCTTTCATTCCGCTCTTACCACTGTCTTTCCCTCCCTTCCTCCCTCCCTATCCCTCCCCTTGTCTTCCCTTCTTAACATCCCCCTTCCCATTCTTGCCCTAAAAATTAACCTATTTTCTTCCCACCCTTAACCTCAACTTTCTCTCCTCAAATTTCTCTAATTTCTCTCCCTCCGTTTTCACTTGAATGTCATTTGTTCTACTCAGCCTCAATGCCTTCGTCTTATCCTGCTTAGTTCTTTCCCTGCGTCCTTACCAGAATAACACACTCTCTTCCTCCTCCCCGTTACCTTGCCTTCTTTTCTAATTTTTCTCATCGTTTTCAGTGTTCCGTTCCGTAACTCTCTTTCTCACTTTCTCCTTTCGTTATCCCTATTTCTGTGTTTGCTCCATTCCCATTTGCTCTCGGCTGTCACCCCTTTTGTCTCTGCATCCCTGTCTCCCAGCCTTCCGATTCACATCACCCTTTTCTCTTTCCCTTTCACACTGCTTGTATCTCATTTCACCTCTCACTGTCTCTTTTTCTCACTCTTTCTCATTTCTTAATTCTAGTTGTTCTGTGCTTGCCTCTCCCCTTTTTATTTTCTCCGTAACTGCCCTCTTATTTCTCATTTTTCCACTCGCACTCCCTCTTCGCCTGTCGCTCCCTGTCTTTTAACTCTCTCTCTCTCTCTCTCTCTCTCTCTCTTACCGTGTAGTAAAGTTTTCCTAACTTGGTTTATGTATATATTGTACTATTTCTTAATTAGTTGTTCGGACTACACGTAATTAGAGAGGTGCTTGAAGTACAGAAACCCCTATGAATAGCTGGCTGTGAGCGAGAGTATGGAGGGTACCGGGTGGGGTTATGGGGTCGGAGAGAAAAGTAGGGGGGTTGGGTAGCTCTCCATCGAGCAGTGTTACAAACGCCTTAGTCCACGGAAAATGAAACGAACTTATTCCGAGTTCCGACGTCTGTACCAGTCATCATGATGCTGTGGGAGGCACACTGTTGTCAGCGCGAAGGTTGGAATATTAAACACACACACACACACACACACACACACACACACACACGTGTTGGTCAAGTGGTTTAAGGAGTCTGTTGATCCAGGATGTGGTAGGGACAACTTGACGGGTATAATTTCGTTAACCACGTCGTTGTGGTCGACGTATTTTGTGCCTTATGTTTGCTTTCTCCAGATCGTTTTTTTTTTTTTTCCCCGAGATTTTCGGGCACGAAAGGTAAACTGGCTTCATTAGTCCCTTGAATTCCAGGCTTGTACTTTATTCAGTGTCGACATTTATACCTGTGAGGTACAGTAAGAATTTCGGAGGCCTGAACAGTGAGTGAATGAGAGTGTGGCCCATTCACTTGGGCAGACTTTGGTTAGTTTCTGTCTCTACACAGTATATATATATATATATATATATATATATATATATATATATATATATATATATATATATATATATACACACAAACTCCCTGGACCATACATCACCCAATCCATAGGTCGAAAAAGAGGTCTGGATGATGATGATGAAGAAATTATTTTGTAGCAGCATTAATATGAAAAGTAGGAAATCGAAGGAAAATAGTTAAGCCGTTCATTAGGAGAAACATCCAATATGCTGCATTGCTAAATGATTTTCTTCACCCTGCTAAAGGTCTCTTATGTTAAGTGTTTTTCTCAAGGCTGTATTTTAGTTCTGTAATTGAAAAACTATCATAAGCTGAATAAAGCAGTCTGAAGATAGCAAGAGTAAATGTGAAGCACGTCATTGGAACGAAACATCTAATACAGTTTTGTCTTATCAAAGGTCCCACCGTTAAATTACAAAGGCACCACCATCATAGGCAACATCAACATCATCTTCACCCTATTTCCCACTGATACATGAATTGGTCGAAGTCCTACGAAGTCTTTATTTTCTGAGGGGAAGAGGAGGGGTAGCTAGGAAACCCCCTTCTACCTCTTCAGTCAATATATATATACAACTGAATTTAGGAAGCCTTACCTTTTATTAACAAAATTTTCGAGGACGACCGGGCAATAGCAAATTAACAGGGATTCGATTAGTTTTGGTTCACTGATCCCGTTTTCTAACATTTTAAATAAGGCAGATTACCTATAATGTTTTCATTTTAATTAGGCATATATTTGACAACTTTCCAGCGTAGAGACTGAACCCTAAATAGAGATGTCCTGTGGAAAGATGTAGAACCTTAGCAGAGAGAGAGAGAGAGAGAGAGAGGCTTTAGTTTGCTACATAATGGCCGTGGCAGCGATGGTTCATGGTTACTCGGTATTGGCAACACTGACACCACCACATCATGCTGACTGGCATTTTTTTATCGACTGAGCTGTATTCATAACAGATCTTAACACCATTCCGCCCGCGAACTTCATTTACATTCTTTCCTGATTATACCAAGAGGGTTTATTCAGGTTAGGAGATCCCCATTTTATCCCTTGCAGTTCAAGACATCGCTTAACAAAGTAAAACCATCTGAGCGTAGTCGTCAAACGAGTCACATTCACCCACATTTATGCCCAAAACTCTATTTTTACTTTGCTTTTGCTGCCGCCAGGCGATACTATTTAGCTCAGAACAGACGCCTCGAAGTGAAGATGTTAACCCCGTTACTCCAGTGACGTGGTTTATTTTATTCTCGCTGCCACCAGACGAGTTTGTTCAGTTTTGAAGCGATTGCGAACTGGAGGAGTTCGATACAGTTCTCATTAATTCTTCCAGTATTATAGATCAGCTGTATGCTGAATAAAAGCGTCTGTTAGCAGCATAAGGATAATGGATAACTCTGTCATCAGACTGAAGGGTTTAAGAAAGTCATGTTCCAAGTCTCTTTTTTGGGTGAATGGTACACTTTGTAGCACTGTTTCCTTAAGTTTATTTTACATCTAATGTCTTAACCAGTTCAGTACGATGACGTAATTCTTACTTTATTCTTGAGCAACATCTAGACTGTTACCTCTATAGAAACTATTTGGAAAGAAGGTTAAGAACATTCCTTCATTAACACCTTCATACCAAGATTTGCTTTCCTAATCTGAATAAAATCGCCTGAAGGAAGTAATAAACAACACACACACACACACACACACACACACACACACACACACACACACACAATCATCATCATCATCATCATCATCATTATCATCGTCATCGGACTTAATAGTTACTTATTTTGCGTAGTAACTAAAATAACATCTCCCATACAACTCATGGTTATTGCATCAGTAATATCCAACATACCTGCGTATATCCAAACGCCTCAAAGACAAACGTCAGTAATATATATGAAGATAAGTTGTGAAAGGCATATTGCATTACTGAGGTGTTATATAAGTTCCTAAGCAAACGATGTCATGACGCAGGGACTTTGTAACACCTTATTTTTGGCGATTTTTTTTTTTTTTTTTTTTTTTTAGCTATTTAGTTCGAGGCCACTTTAATGGAGCAGTGGTGAGCAAAGGCTATGTATTATCCCTGCAATTGAGAAATTCTTGTAACCTGAAGACAACCGTCAGGACACAACATAAGTAGAATAAAAATAACGTCCTCATATTGAAGGTGTTAAAAAAAAGTGCTACAATTTCTCCTACGCCAGCGAGAATACAGACCATCGCCGTGTTTCGTCTTGGGAACTAAAGCCGTTTTTTTTTTTTTTGGCACAGGAATGTCGTAGCAACATTTCTGTAGTGGCTTAGTATACTATTTGTCGGCCCCTGCTTGCGACTTGGGTCAGCCTAGTACCGCATTAGTTAGCGAGTTGCTCATCATAATCAGTCGAGTCTCCTGTTGAAACCAGTAAAGACCTGGACCAGACTGGGGCTCCCAGAGCGGCTCTGATAAGCTCTGAGGCCCACTGGATGTTAGGCGAGATTTAACAAGAATCTGACTCATATTTACAAATATTTTTAAGATTTTCATAAAAATACATTAAGATTCTTTACAAATGTTAAATCAGATTTAGTAAATGATCTCTTTAGGTTCCTTTTAGGCCCATTTTGTTTCTCTTTAGGCCAAGAAACTGCTGTTCTGGTATATCCTGACATCGTCTTTTAAATCGCTTACATATTTTTTACTGCTTCAGTTACATGTAAGAGGATGAAAAGGTGCAATAATAAAATAAATATCTATGGAAGATGCTTTACACCTTCTTTTATGCTACCTAAAATATGGCCCTTTGATGATTTTAGCAAAGATTTCGTAGAACCTCTTGCTAACATAATAAATTTATTTATTTATTTATTTATTGCATATTACACTTCAACGTTCTCTTGGATTTTATATGTATCTTTCTAACATAAACATGGGTTGCATCAGTAGCCTAGAGGAGGGCAAAAACTCTGACGTGGTCTCGACTACCTTTGGATTTAATTCCAACCAACGTCACATAATGTTCTTCATTTGAGTTTTTCATAGAAGATTAGTGTGAATATGGTAGTCATTAACCCACTTACAGTCGGGATAACTCTAGTATTCTAATACAGGCAACATTAAATGACATTGCTGAACGGAAAGTGTGTCATAGGAGCATGAGACTGTTAAGACGTAATGTTCAGAATAAATCGCTTAGGAAAAGGTTTTGTTAAGTCTATCACTTCAGCGACAACTCCTGACCCCAATTCATTTAACACTAAAGATGAAGCCGTACTAATTCCAAACAAAGCAGAACAAACTCTCGGTGTGTGGGAAGAGCTTTGTGTTCTTATTTTAGTCTACAACATACAGCTTGATTCAGCCATGAAATGCCAAATATAACTCCTGACTCCCACGACTCACCTCAGGTAAATTAAATCGTCTGTCTATAGCTGGAAGAGAACACTTGAGATGCTATCATCTGATATAGATTTGTATTTGAGCAAGGTAACTGTAATATAGCTGTCCTGAACACAAAACCATCCCTTTCCAGTCAGTGATATATCTTCACACTACCGTACCGCTCTCTCTCTCTCTCTCTCTACATGTATATACATCATCAGCCACTGCAAGTCCGCTGCTGAACAAAGGCCTCCCCCAGCCTTCTCCACGAATTCCTTGACAGTCAATCCCTTCCACGTTTTGCCTGCATACTTCTCTGTCTCACCTCAACACCTACTGTCAGGTCCTTATCTGCTACGCTTACAGTCTCTTGGGTTCCAGTCAGTCAGCCTTTTGCTTCATCGGTTTTCCCTTATTCTTGCTACATGACCTGTCCACTTCCATTTCTGTTCTTTTAAACTTCTATATAGACTTTGACTAAGACTGCTCTCTCACCCATGATGGACTTTTCCTGTCTTTTAAAGATATTTCCAACTCTGGCCTTTCCATTGCTCTTTGATGTTAAAGTTGGTGAAGGGAATAAATTAAGGAGATACTTGCAAGATACTTAAAGTAAGCATACAGAACTGAAATGAACTAATGGTTTTAAACCTGATAAATTCCATTTTTAGTAAGGAAATTGGTAGAAATTGATTTGACAATAGAGCAGTGGACGAATGGAATGAGTTACCTAGTGAGTAGTTGCTTCCCCTTTCATTGAGAGTTTCAAACACAGGCTAGTTAAACATAATGACAAGTAAAGTTGGATAAAAATTAATCTAATAACCGGTACTAATTCATTCTTTTTCCGTTGCAGGTTTGGAACGGTAGTCTCTTTCCTCCTTTCGCAATTTCTTATAAAATGTCTTCCCCAGTTTTTTCTATACTGCGTGGTGCTCCTTCTTACTTTTTCTGCCGCTATTGGCTTGAGGATCTGGTGGGTGGCGGACCACCTTCTTTTTTGCCTTCCTCATATTATTCTAGTTGATTAGCCACTCTTGTAGGAGCTGCCTAGCGTGGACCAACTGGACTACTGCAGAAATCCTCACTTCTTATGTTCTTATTTCTTATTTATGTTACCGGCATTGTGTGAAATTAGGTTATTGGATGGAATGCCTATGTATTCTATAGAATGCCTAGCATTTTTTTTTTTTTTTTTGGCAAAGTATGAAAAAAGCTCATTTCATTCTGAATTTATAATCAGTACTCAACCTAGGGATTTTAACTGAATGCCTAGATATTCTACAAAATGTTTAACATTTTCCTTTAGGAGGGGAAAGTGTAATATAATAGACAACAAGGGGTCAGGCTGGGATAATCTAGGTTAAATTCTACGTTAAGTCAGGTTATGGGATAGGTTAGGTTAGGTTAGGTTAATTTAGAAGAACGCCAAGGTATTCGCATATCTTAATTACCTTGAACTAATCTAACCTAAGCTAACCTAAACTTCACCGTGATTATCCCAGCATAACCTAACCGCAGCCTAAAGGAACCTAAAGTAAATGAAGTGACTGATTTCACAGTTTGCCTGTTTGCTTCAGTTTGGATGCTTCTCAGGTTGCATAAAACAAGCTCGGTAATGTACAGAATACCTGGGAAATGTTTATGGATGATTTTATTTTTTACCTTGTCTTGAAGTTTTAGGCATTCAATAGAATACCTAGGCATGCTATACAATGATGGGTTTCCCACTTTGCCAGAAACATACTGTTATCTCCCTGTCCCACACTGCCAAAAGCTCCAACAGCAGTAGTTCGGTGTAGGAAGGACGTTGCCCAGTGAGTTGTTCATCCTATGGTCAGCCTTTCTGTGAGCAACAAGACCAGCTGAGGCATTGTAAATAAACACTGGCTACTAAAGTTCACAGCCCTAATTTTTCAAATAATTACACTTAATGCTTTCCAGATTCACTTCACTATTTTCACAAGAACCGAAGATACACAAACTGCAGTAACACTTCACTGTTTGCTAACACATTCGCAAGTACTGAAAATATACAAACTGCACTGCACTGACACTGAACTACACTCAGGCTGAACTGAAACTGACCGAACTCATTCTAATCTCTTCCCCATCCATAGTATGCTTCCTATATTCCAGAGTGTTCTATTACTTCTACAAAGTTCTTGTGCATTCACGAGGGTGCAACGGTTTCAACCGTTACCAACTTGGAGACATCCAAAACATGCCAGAATTTTCTCGTACTGCATAACATTCTAAATCATTTAGCATTCAAACTTAAATTACATAATTTAACAAGCAATCACACAAATAAGTCATTATTGAGAAGAAGACAATAAAAATTAATGTACTACTTACAAAATAACTACGCTTACAATAGCAGGCTAACTGGTAACTCTGACACGCAACAGTAAAATACCAGAAACATTTAGAAACTTCCAGACTACCTAACTTGCAAATCCCGCTTCTCAACATTACCCCCTCCCTTGTGCTTTGTCGTCCCGAGAAAACTACACAATGTATACGAACCTAATTGGATCTTGAATTTGGCTGTCTCTTGTATTTTGTTTTTCTCCTGAAGGAAACAGTAATACTGCAGGCTCGTGGCCTTTGGTTCCTTCTTCCTAGCATGAAAAGAAAAAAATCAAACTAAATATTTAATCATACACAAAATAATCCTTCAACTTATCAGGTCTTCTCCTATGCTGCGTCTGATGATGTCCCGGCTCCTTCACACAGTCTTGGTCCTCTTCCTGATGTACAGTACTTCTTCTATTGAGAAACTGTCACCATTCTCTTGCACTTCTGCTCCTTGGTCTTCTTCAACATCCTCAGCTAAGGGAAAGTACGATTCCTCGGAGACGTCCAAGCTGTACTGTCCTGGCCCATGGTGCAGCCACAGACGGTTCACGTGTCCCACCTTTGGACGAGACTTCCTGCCTCCCTGAATCTGACATGTTACGTCTGATAGACAGTCCAACACACTGTAAGGCCCGTCCCATGGGTTCTGCAGCTCCAGGTACTGTCCCTTCTTTAGCTGAGGATTGTATAACCAAACTTGGTCACCAGTCTTGAAGCTCACCCCACTTGCCTTGGAATATTACTTGCACTTCATCATCTCTCCCGAAAACTTGAGGGCTCTTTGCACTTAATGATGTACCTTAGCCAACCTATCCTGAAGATGCTTCACAAAGCTGGAGGTGTCTGTAAGTAGCTCTTCACCAGGCGGTCTTGCCATGAACAAATCAATGGGTAAGCATAACTTGTGGCCCAATATCAGTTATGTAGGGTAGTTATGTAGTTGGTAGACTTATGGGATACAGACCGATATGCCATCAACAATGCAGGTAATTTCTGGTCCCATTCTGCTTGTCCCTCTACACAGTACTTGGCCAGTTCTTGTCCCAGGGACCAGTTGAATTTCTCCACCATCCCATCTGACTGGCCATAGTGGAGTCGTCCTGGTCTTCTTGATCCCCACTAACTTGCAGCATTCATGGAACACAGCAGACTCAAAGTTTCTACCTGGTCTGAATGTAGCTCTTGTGGCATCCCAAAGTGACGGAAAAACTGGTCAACCAACACCTGAGCAACAGTCGCAGCCTCTTGATCAGGGATGGCATAGGCTTCTCGCCACTTTGTGAAGTAGTCCATGGCAACACATATAAACTGGTTTCCTCTTTCAGAGAGTGGCAGATGTCCAACAATGTCCAATGAGACTCTTCCCATCGGTGCACCCACTTCGTACAGCTGAAGAGGGGTGCAACCACGTTTCTTGGGTCCCTTCTTGGCACAGCATACATCACAGGCCCGACACCATTCTTCAACATCATGTCACATACCACTCCAGTAGAACCATTGTCGTAGCCAACTTAGAGTTTTCTTCAGTCCCAGGTGCCCACTAGTGATCTGGTTATGGGACTCAAGGTCTTGGACCTCATCTTCTTCAGAACCACCAGTTGCCAATACTTGCTGAGGCCATCGGGTGTCTCCCACTAATGCTCCAGTAGTCCGTTGCTCAAACGAAGAAGGTCCCACTGACTCCAGTAGCTATTGGTCGCAGGGCTTAATCTGGAAACTTCTTCCTAAGATGGTCGCCCTGTACTCCGCTGTAGCCAATCTAGCACTAGTTGTAAATCTGCATCCTCCATCTGCATCCTCTTCAGGTCTTCTTCATCTGACACTGGCCCTGTCACTACAGTACGGCGGCATTTCTTTCTGAGATTCCCACTCCTACTACACTGCTTGCTGTCTATTCTTCTGTCTCCTCACACACTATCTCACAATAAGTCTTCTGGAAGAGGCCCAGCTAGGCCTGTGCATCCAGCTTTGAACTTTCAGCTGAATATGTGGTGGCAGCTGCAGAACTAGCAATCTTATTACACATAATTTTGGCTTTATGATTAAATTTTAACTCTTGATCACTCCAAGCCTTGTCTAAATTGATCTCAAATTTCATTACTGATTCTGATTCTGTCACATACTGGGGCAGTTCATTCCAATTATCCAAACTCTGTTACAAAATGAGTGTTTTCTGTTTTCTAATCTTGCTCGTTCCTTGAAGATTTTCTTGGGATACCCTCTTGTTCTCGTATCCTCCCATAAGACAAAGACACCTTCACACACATCCTGATCATAGACTCCTAACAGTATCATATGTCTCTATAATGTCGCCTCTTGCTCTTCTAGACGCTAGTGTTGGTAATTCAAGTTTCTTTAACCGTTCCTCATAACTCAGGTTCCTCAGTGTTGGTACCAACTGGCTTGCTTTTCTTTGTACATTTTCTATTGCCTCTACATCTTTAATTAAATATGGAGCCCATACTTGATTTGCATACTCCAAATGCTGCCTGACTAATGCAACATAGAGAGATTTAAATATTTCCTCGTTCAGAGATACAAACGTCCTCCTTATCAGTCCCACTATTCTATTGGCTTTATTTATCTTCTCTGTGAGGTGTCCTGAAAAATCTAACTTCCTGTCAATTATCACACCAATATCTTTCTCAGAATTGACTTCGCTAATTTTCTAACCCAAGCAATATCCCTTGTTTCCTGTGTCACATTTCCCAATCCACATATATTTACATTTGGGGGGATGGAATAACAGCAGCCATTTCTCAGACCATTCCTTCATGTAGTCGATGTCCTCTTGCAGCAACTTCACATCTTGCTGGTTCCTTATCCGCTTGTACACTTTGTTATCATCAGCGTAAAGGTACATTTGCTCCCATATTTTAGGGCTTCAGGAGATTATTAGTGTATAAATCAAACAAGAATGGTCCCTACACTGACCCCTGAGGAACTCTGCTTTTCACTGCATGTTCCTCGGACTTTTGGCCATTAACTATCACACACTGCTTTCTGGATGTTAAGAGGGCCTCTATCCACTGTAAACTCTTCTCCCCAGTGTTGAAACTTCTGATTTTTTCTAACAACCTTTTGTGTGGCACTTTATCAAAGGCCTTCATAAAATCACAGTATAACACATCCGTTGCATCCCCCTCCTCTAATGTTTGAGTCCAATCATCCATCATCTTTATGAGCTGAAGAACTGTAGGGCATCCTGGTAAAAATCCAAATTGTTTCCTACTAAATAGTAAATTTGCTTTCATGTGTTCCTTGAGTCCTTCCCTTATCAGTGTCTCCAGCAGTTTACAAACCACACTTGTAAGGCTTACTGGTCTGTAATTCCCGAGGCCACAGCGCTGTCCTTGCTTGAAGATAGTGGTTAGGTTCGCTATTTTCCAGTCCGATGGTAATTCACCATTTTGGAAGGAATGCCTGAATATTATTTGTAAGGGTTCTGCAAGCTGCTCCTCTGCCTTCTTTATTATCCTGAGATGTAGTCCATCTGGTCCAGGTGATTTGTTCCTTTTCAATTTCTTTATCGCTTTTTTTTAGTTTGGTGATAGAGAAGTCAATGTCAGTAAGTGTAGGTACTTGCTTAACTGTAATACTGGGGACTTCCCCCTCTGGTTCTTCTGTAAATACCCCACTAAAATATTGTGCTAATATATCTGCCTTTTCTCTGTCCGTGGATGTCTTGGCCGTTTTGTCATTATTCATGTAGAGATCTGGTATTCCTTGTCTTCTTATTAGCTTTTCTTGGACGTACTTCCAAAATATCTTTGGGTTCTCTTTAATATGTCGTGAAGTAATGCGTTCACGGTTTTTTAACCCTTTCCTCGTTTCATACCTTACTTGATTATTGATTCTTCTGTATTCTATGTCCACCTCTTTGTATTCTGTATCATTAGCATCTTTATATGTTCCCAGTTGTTTTAATCTTGCCCAAAGACTTTTTTTCGTTTTATGTTTTACCAAAGCTTCCGGTTTAATGGTAAATCCTTGTTAGTTCTCTTCCTCATCATCGATTTATCTTTGAATTCTTTTACCGGTACGCATCCTCCTATCACATCCTCAAGTTTAGTTCTGAATCTCGTCCACAGTTCTTCTACAACTCCCACACCCAAATATTCCTTCCAGTTGATATTTAGTTTGTGCCTCAGTAATTCATAATCTGTTCTTTTGTACATATAAATTTTCTTTTTACTGGTCTTCTCCTCAATTTCTACAATACAGGTGAAGGATATGCACGTGTGGTCACTTCGCCCGATGGGACTTTCTACCTTTATGTCCTCTACAATCTCTTCTTCACTACTACTGTAAATACCAGATCAATAACATTACCTCTCATCTCTCCTGTGTGTCTTGTAATTTCCTTGATATGCTGCGTCAAGAAGCAGTCCCTCACGATCTCAGTAAATTTGTATTCCATACTGTCTATTCCAGATGTTGTGGTACAGTTTTCCCAATTCATATTAGGCAAATTGAAATCCCCTAGTATTATCTTGTGTCTCACTGGTTTGTTGTTTATCTCTTGCATTAATTTCAGTAATTTATCATTATCCGTCTTCTCGCCAATGGGACATCAGTATATTACAGCAATTAATATTTCCTCCATCACAGTTTTCACCTCGACACACAGATATTCACAATATTGCTGTTCCATATTTATCTCACAAAAAGAAATGTCTTTTTTAACATACACAAGCAAACCTCTCCCCTCATCTGCCTCTCTAACGTTCTTCTCAGTCATTTTGTTTCCATCAATACTGTACTCAACTAGCATTCTCTCAGATCTATAATTCTTGGGCCTAATTTCTAGCAAGGCAATAACATATGGTTTTACAATATATTCCTGTAGTCTAGTTTCCAGTTCTCTAAGTTTGTCTGCTATTAACACGTCCACATTGCTAAACAGAACACTAAATTTATCTGCATTATTTACATGTGGTGAGAGTACACTTTTGCCAACCTTCCTCCTCCACTGGGTGGTCCTCTTGAATTTTTGTTACTGGGTTCTACATTTCGTCCTGTTTGGCTGTGGCCCTCGTTCCTCCCTCCCTGGTGTCTTGCCTCCTGGCATCTACGACGATCTTCATTTCCCCTTCCTCTGTTTCCCTCACCTTGGTCTTTGTTCTGTCCTCTTTATGGTTCCTCCTCCTTATCTGCACTATGTGTCTGTTCCATGGATCGCCTCTCATCACATAGTACTTTCCCGAATCGATTTCTTTTTGACTTCCATTCCCTTCTTTATCCTCCTCCCTAAGTTCCTTGTCCTTTTGCCTCTCCTCCCTGTTCGTATCTTGTGAGAGAATTACTTTCCTCAGTATCTCAATAATGTTCACTTTCCGAGTCCGTTAATTTGTAGGCATTTTTTTAATCAATTTGTCCTTTATTCCTTCACGAAGGGTTACCACTAATGGCCTTTCTTTAGCCTTAGAATTCCCTGCATCTTTATATGACTCATACTTCCCCACTCTCCTCATGTCCATTACGTTATCATCATATATCTCCACTCCAGTTACTGCACCTAGGCTACTTTCTGAACTATTATTTTATCCTGCTTATATTTTTCTGATCGAAGACTGAGATTTGCATCTCTAATGATTTGCTCGGGCACTCCATACATCACTAGATTGTTCCTCCTTTCCATCCTATTCTGCACTTGCATTGCAGTTTTTTTTACAATGTCCTCCTTTATGACCTGCCTGTCCTGGACATTCTGTTGCTCAAGTTGTTGGATCTCTTTCTGAAGTGCATCCCTGTAGGAATCTAGATTATGTTTATCTGTGCCCATTTTTCTCCCTCACCCCAGCTATTTCATTGTTCATTTTGCTTTTCACATCTGCCACCTCACTGCTTATTTTCTCATACTTTTCTCCAAAATCCTTTTCTAGAGCATTCAACCTTACCTCCATCTCATCCTGCCTTCTGGGGAGTTGTGTCACATGAGACAATTTTTCCTGACACTACATTACACTTATCACAGTACCAGTGAAGATCTTCCACGTCATGACTCCTTAAAAACTTGTAGACCTCCTTCTGAACTTTATCACAATCAGTATGATGCCACATTGCACATAAATTGCACAACTAGGCTTCATCCTTGCTACTCACATTTCCCTTGCATGTGCTGCAACTATAGTTCGTAGTAGCTTGTTTACTTTTTGAGGCTGTACCGCTACCCTCCATGCTTTGTTTACCGTTCATATCGCTGTATAACTTTCTTCTTGTGTGAAATTAAGTCCAGTTTGCGCCACTTACTTTTATTACCAAAGCTTGTTGACTCGTTCACTAGTACTTTGCCCCAGTATGTAATCGGTATAAGCTTAAAATTTTGCAGGATAATACAGCTGATGGGGCTTCTTGGGAACAACTGGCTGGTTGTTGCCTCTTGTCACCAGCCTTCACAGTTTACCTTCATCCTTCTAATCTTGACACACATAGGTGAAGTGTCCCACCTCACCACATGCCCAACACACTTTTGTTGCAATCATGGGTTTCCCTGCACTGCTCCATTCTTGCTCCTTCTTCCATTCGTAACATACCACCTTATGTTCTGGCTTCTCGCAGAACCAGCAACCTCCTCTGATCTTCTCCTGTTCTCTCTTCCATGTGTTGCAGTCCACTTTCTAATGTCTTGGTTTCTCACAATACCAGCAACTTCCTTCAAAATTTTCTGCCGTACAAACCTGCCCCTTTCTTGCCTTGGATCCTGCACTACGACCTGCCTGAAAAGTGGATGTACTGGACCTGACTTAGGACTCAAACTCTAGAGCCCTGGCTAGTCCTTCTTGCATGCTTCTTGGTTGTGCATGCTTCACTTGCACTTTCAACTCTGCACTATCAAGAGCATCGATGAACAGGTCCCTCAGAAGAATAGCCAACAGGTTAGGTGCTCCTTCAGGGTACGCCTTGTGTGCCATACTCTCCTGGTCATGAGCAAGCTTCTGTAGGGATTCTCCTCGAGCCTGTACACGACTCCAGAATCTTGCTCTGTAAACCTCAGTCTGGTGCATGGTTCCATATCAATGCTCCAGTACCTCTACTAAGGACTGATAACTGTTCCTCTCCTCTACTGACATCTGACCTAGAATATCCATTGCAGCACCCTTGAGGCTAGCAGGAAGCTGCGCTGCCCTCTGCCTATCATCCCAACCATTCTGATCAGCAAGTAACTCAAACTGTGCACGGTAAACTTCCCAAGATATTCAACCATCAAATTCCTGAGGTTTCTTTTTAATTGGACCCCCATTATAGCCATGAACTTCACTGGCTTGGCGCAAAAACTGGGGCATCATATTTAAGACCAGGACTTAAAACTTCTGTATTCTGATTATTCAACCGTGTAATGCTACTTTTAGACGTTTGGGATTTGTCAAGATCCACCAAACACTGTCTATATTTTTCATATGCTTCCTGTACACTAACCTGAGTCTCAGCAGTACAGTATTTCTCTACAGCCTCAATTCTCTCACAAATTATCTTCAAATGGCCACCTACATGCCTGAACTGGTCATCTACATGCTTCAACTGGTCATCTATATGCTGTCTGCACTCCATCACATTATTGCTTACCTCATATTTCTGCTGCTCTAGCTTGGCATCTACTTCCTCCTTAAGCTGTTGCTGTTCTTCCTTCATTTCCCCCATGAATGCATCTAGCTGTCCTTGCATCCTCAGTTGTAATTCCCTCTGTTGCTCCTGTAATGCCTCTTGAAGTTGTTCATATCATTCTTTTTGTTCAGGAGGCTGCATGTGCTCCTCCACAGTTCAAACATTTAGAGGGTTGAGAACAATCATCTATACCATGAGAAATTCCAACACAATTTCCAGACCTCAGGAAGGCCAGACGCTTCCCGCCTGCAAAAACGGCGGACATGACCAAATCTTTGACAATAATAGCATCTTCTAGGTCAGGGAACATAAGGTTTAACCTTTAGCTTCCACCACACAGCAGTGATAACCTCCGGCAAGGTAAGACGGTCAAATGTCAAGATAAGAGTGGGCGTGGGGGTTAAAACCCCATCAACTTTCTTCATAATTCTCTGTACTCCTACAACACCCTGAGGAGCCAGCCCCTCTAAGAGGGAAGAATCAGAATATGAGATCAAGTCACGAGAATACACAACCCCTCGGGACTGGTTTAGGACCAAGTGACTAGAGGCAGATACAGGATAACCCCAGCGACCATAGTTAGGGACTGGATGCGTGAACTCTCCTCTTCATTCCTAGCTTCTAGCAATAGAGAACCATCGCCTGCAAAGAGACCTTGGGGGTAAATCCACATGCTGAAACTAGACCACTGTGAATCTGAAAACAGTTCAGGTTCCGGAAGGAAGTACCATTATCCATTTTAAGGACTACGTATTTTGTGTAAGAGTTATTAACAAAAACACCAGGTAACATCTCGATAGGAAGGGCATCTTCATTCGCAGTTTTGGCAGATGACCCTGGGGGTACATGGCCAGAGAGTGACCAGGTGATGCCAACTCGTGCGGCTGGTCACCGACCACACGAGTGGTTAAAGATGTTTGGGATGTATCCATATATACATGCTTTAGAGTTTAGACAAAATGGCACCAGGAGCCAAGGGAAACCGCCTACCAGGGAGTGAGGGGACCGAACGCGGTCTGATGGGAGTGGGGTACCTTGTCCCTAGAAGGTGTCCCCATGAGGACACCCTGTGATGCGAAAGTTTGCTCCCACCAGTGCAAAGACCCCCTTCCGCAACACCCCCCAGCCCAGACACCCAACCAACCAACTCGGGACAGCACCGAGGCGATCCCTCTGGAGGGCGGCACCGATGACCCTTACGGGTAACCTACGTTTCGGGCAGCGCTTAGTCAGACCCCTCACCCACAACCCTACCCGCATGAGAGACCCTGCCGGATGTCGTTACATCCACGTGCAGGCTTGTGGGATCACAGGGGCATGAAGCCCCCCCACCACGACAAGGTGGCTGCCCATGGGGGGGTTAGCCATTCTAGACTTAGGTTTCCCAGCCAGTTGGTTAATGGTTCTTTTCCTTATTTCTTCCTTCTGTTTACGTTCAGCACGCTTTAAAGTTCCTTGCAAATGTTTACAGAGTTGGATTAGGGCCTGCTCAATATCCACACAGGAGAAATGATCCTTCTGGTACCTACCATACAAGCATCCTTGGTCCTAGGTAGCAGCTTTAAGGATACAATTCTAGAAAGCATCCAATCTGCTGCTTTTACATCTTCGTAAGTACCAAAAGTTTTTAAATTACACCTCACTGCAATCCGAAAGTTTTGCAACGAATCAAAATAATATTTAGGTATGGGTAGTTCAGTTAGAGCCTTCAGTAACTGCTCCATATCATCATAATTCAAAAGACAGTCAAAGCCGCCTCATAATTATTTTCTTCAACAAGCAATTCCCCTATCAACCTTTAAGGCGTGCTCTTGACCTGTGCTAACAGATAGGAGAGTTAACTTACATTGGAGAGGTCTGTTCTGTCATAGACTAAGTATTTAAAATGATCTCAAATGGATCTCCAATTTTGCTTCCCATCAAACCTTGGGAGCGTAATTACTGGTAGTGCAGCTCTACTCCGCAGTTCCACATCTTGAGTTTCTGCAGTGGTATTAGTTAATTTTGACTCAAACAACTTTGCGATTGTTTTATATTCCTCTTGATTAATTTCATTTTTGGTAGTCTCCGACTCCAACAGATCTTCATCATCTTCTTTCACTATTGCTGCTTCTGAATTAGTGTAGCTTTCTTCATACTTAGCCCACATGTCTTTTAATATGTTCAGAACACTACTTAATTTCTCCCTTGTCAGAGGTATTTCCTCTAATACCTTCTTACAATCATTTATAGCTCTCGTTACCCATCCTGCCTTACAACTGGTTAACTTTTGTAACAAGGAAATAGACATTTTGGCTGATTTCTTAATTACACTTCAAATTTCTATTATTGCATTTTAAATTTAATTTCCAAAACAAACAAATTTAACTGAGCCCTGAAGCAGTTGATCATTTTAAATTTTGATGATTGTAGGAAAGGGTTTTTCCTTTTTAGACCTATTTCCCTGGGTCGTTAAACCGCTTGGTTATGCCTACGGCCCTACGTCCCCACAATCATATTTCCAAATAAAATAAATTGCCCTGAGCTCAGAACCAGTTGGTATTTGAATATAGCACTGGATAACACATAGCCTGTACAGCATAGCAGTCTACTTTCTTTAGTTTTATAGAGCTTGTAAATTTTGCCAGAACCACTTCTCTGCCTTGGTGATTCCAGTGTATATCATCAGCCTTTAGGGTTACCTAGAATGGTTTAACATGAAAGTGGATAAAATCTCTTAACTTACATTTTCTCTCCAACTTCCTATTTACGGCAAACTAATTTATATGTGGTGTAACAAGCTGGTGCACCATATGGCAGGCTTTTAGGTTCCAAGAGGGTTATGGTTACCAAGGATTTACATGAACCTTCAAGGGATCCTACCACAGCCAAAATGTTTTCAACATTTTCATTAACTTCCTCCTCTTCATAAATGTCATTTTCTCCCAGCAAAAGGATAGTACGATCGTGTTCCCAGTCCCGACCTTGAACTTCTTTAACGTCTCAGCACACATTTGTCTCCTCACTCAGGGCACCAGAATTTTTTTGTACTCTCTTTTCTGACATGTGTCAGTCTAACAACAAAAAATATTGAATTTAAGTACTAGAATTCTCTTAGGAATTTAAAGTATAATTAACCCTACGAGGGACATTGACACGAATCGCATTCTTTGTGGTTTGGCACATAAACTCACAGTGACACAAATCACGTGAAAATGAAGAAAAAAAACGCTGTCAAAAGAAAAGTTTTCTGTTGATCTGCATCAAATTTGGACGCATTCTAGCGGGTGTGTCCCTCTTCCGAGGTAAACACTTGGCAACACTGTAAAGCCTCCTCAGAGCCTGCCCGTAGTGAGAAACCTCAGTACTTCAGGAGTCAGACTGTAAGGCCGCATCGCGTGTGCTATCCCTTTAAATCACCCAAATTCTCCCCCTCCTGCCTGAGTCGAAGCCCCTATGGACTGAGTGTGATAATATATTATTTCTGAGCATATTATGAAGTGATTTTGTCGATGGAACATATATATATATAAATCTTGAGAAGAAATTGTGCCCGTTTTCAGTTGTTAGGTCTAGGGGCAAGATGCGTGTTCACTGTAGTGGGGTTTCGTCATTCAGCCTCCCCTGGGCCCTATGCTGTGACTACATTGGTTATGCCTACGTAGGGCCGTAGGCATAACCAAGCGGTTTAACGACCCAGGGAAATAGGTCTAAAAGGAAAAACCCTTCCCTACAATCATCAAAATTTAAAATTATCAACTGCTTCAGGGCTCAGTTAAATTTGTTTGTTTTGGAAATTAAATTTAAAATGCAATAATAGGAATTTGAAGTGTAATTAAGAAATCAGCCAAAATGTCTATTTCCTTGTTACAAAAGTTAACCAGTTGTAAGGCAGGATAGGTAACGAGAGCTATAAATGATTGTAAGAAGGTATTAAAGGAAATACCTCTGACAAGGGAGAAATTAAGTAGTCTTCTGAACATATTAAAAGACATGTGGGCTAAGTATGAAGAAAGCTACACTAATTCAGAAGCAGCAATAGTGAAAGAAGATGATGAAGATCTGTTGGAGTCGGAGACTACCAAAAATGAAATTAATCAAGAGGGATATAAAACAATCGCGAAGTTGTTTGAGTCAAAATTAACTAATACCACTGCAGAAACTCAAGATGTGGAGCTTCGGAGTACAGCTGCACTACCAGTAATTACGCTCCCAAGGTTTGATGGGAAGCAAAATTGGAGATCCATTTGAGATCATTTTAAACACTTAGTCCATGACAGAACAGACCTCTCCAATGTAAGTTAACTCTCCTATCTGTTAGCACAGGTCAAGAGCACGCCTTAAAGGTTGATAGGGGAATTGCTTGTTGAAGAAAATAATTATGAGGCGGCTTTGACTGTCTTTTGAATTATGATGATATGGAGCAGTTACTGAAGGCTCTAACTGAACTACCCATACCTAAATATTATTTTGATTCGTTGCAAAACTTTCGGATTGCAGTGAGGTGTAATTTAAAAACTTTTGGTACTTACGAAGATGAAAAAGCAGCAGATTGGATGCTTCTAGAATTGTATCCTTAAAGCTGCTACCTAGGACCAAGGATGCTTGTATGGTAGGTACCAGAAGGATCATTTCTCCTGTGTGGATATTGAGCAGGCCCTAATGCAACTCTGTAAACATTTGCAAGGAACTTTAAAGCGTGCTGAACGTAAACAGAAGGAAGAAATAAGGAAAAGAACCATTAACCAACTGGCTGGGAAACCTAAGTCTGGAACAGCTAACCCCCCCATGGGCAGCCACCTTGTCGTGGTGGGGGGGCTTGCATGCCCCTGTGATCCCACAAGCCTGCACATAGATACTGTAGACACAGTTATTTTCAGCAGTGTATTTTGGCCAGTTACCGTCATCCAAATATATGGACTGCAGAGGGGGAGCCGGGTTTGCCATCACTGAAAGAGTTTGAGATTGGGAAGTTGTGAAAGTAAGGAATGTACTGGGCTGAGATGCAAAGAAAGTAGTGGTAGTTGTGTGTGACAGAGTTGGGAGCTGTGATGATGCAGTTGAGAAAGAAGGAGTGGTTGGAGAATGGGCAGAGGGAATTTCTAAAGAACCATTTAAAGAGGGTGGTGTATCTGGATTTATTTTATCTGGAAGAAAATTATCAGGATTTTCTAAAATAGAAGTAATAGTGGTGGTAGTGAGGGTGACATTACGCTGGGTTTTACATACGTCTTCCCACTACAGAGACGCGTCAAGGTATATATATCACCGAGATCAACATCTTCATTTTCAGTCTCAGTTGCTGGCGTACAGGAGAGAGAAACTTATTTTAAGTATGACATGTAGTAAAGTATGAAAATTTGTATTAATAGTTATGAGAATGAAAATATGTAGTATACAATGAAAGAATGAGAAATATATACAATGACAGTGAAGGGGAATATGCACAATGAAAGTGGATGTGAAAGAAAATTGCTTGGGTGAAGAATGAATAAAGTGAGAGAGGAGCGTGATGAAGTGGGCGAGAGGATTGATTAAAAGGAATCAGAAAATGTGAGATATGTAATGAAGGCAGATGAATGGTAATATTAGTCACATTATGTAGAGATTATCTTAGGATAATCTCTATAGAAAGTCAAGGTATGGACAAATGAAATGAAACAATATATTTACTTGTACCGAATACCGAAGCGTCACTGAAGGACACGAGAAGTTAGCTGGCTTGAGAAGCAACTTCAGTGAGGCGAGCCCCTCCCACGCAGAAAAACAGACACGCTGGTTGGAAAGAGAGGTTAATTATGTCACTCCTGAAATCCACCAATCAGAGGCGACCTGAAGCACCAGATGATCACAACTAAGATAATGATTGGAGAAGGCAATGATGACGTAGACTTCACTGGTTGGCTGGTCATGGACTCAGGAAAGGCGGTGGAGGTGGTGGGTTGGTGAAGAGGTTGCTGGGTGCTGGTAGTGGGGCTGGCTGACGAGGGTATTGGCTGGTGGGGGGGGGGGGCTGGGTCAGCAAGCCGTGATGGGGGTGAGAGGTGGGCGGCTGGGTGTGTTGGAGTGTGTAATAGTTATAATTTTCTAAAACAGGAGTGGTGTGAGAACTGGTAGTGAATAGTGAATGTAGCTTACTGATTGTTGGGCTATGCAGATGCTGGTGAGGACTAATGGTGGCTAAAGATCGGTACTGAGGTGAAATTCTGAAACTCACTACAGCAAGATCTCACCCTGAAATACATTGGCGACACAACCACATGCCAGGTGAACAGAGAGGAGTGTGGTAGATGTGGAGAGTGAGCAGGAACAGAGCACCTGCACAAGCAAAGTGTGGCCAAGGGGCTATTTCACTGAGAATATACTGCATAGAGGCGATGTGAATGAGATCCGACTCACCACTGCCACCATTTTATTCCTCCAACTCTTGTATGCCCAGTTAGGAGAAATACCAGATGTCCTGATGTAGTTTCAACAGCAGTTTATTTGGAGAAGATAAACAGAGGTCCAACCCGTTCTATGCCAGCCCCTCAACTGCCCACTCTGAGAGCAGTGCGGGGAGCCGGCTTGGAGGGCGTTATGCAGGTGTTACCAGTCTTCGAACTTTGCTGATACATGCATTAATAGTCACGTAGGCACTCATTACTAGAGACATAAACTGTTAACTTATACACGTATACACTGTTAGATCTAGTTTGCAAGTTCAAGAGATTATCGATGTATGGTTACAATACAAAGGTATGGTTACAAGGTATGGTTACATAGCATGGTTATATTCATTTCAAAGCCGAGGGTGGCTGTTTATATATTATGTACACAACAACATATCTTGCTCTCGTATTCCTGAACTTGACTCTTCTGAATTCGCTACTCTCAGGCATTGGCTATCTTGTCATATTCTGACTAAAAATGTCTGTTCTGTTTACTTCCCTTATGGTACTGACTATGAACAATTCTTCGACAATCTTACTTCTAGGATGGAACACATACTTTTAATTTCTCCTTTCTCTGAAATCTCCATTCAAGGAGATTTCAATGTTCACCACTAACTTTGGCTCTCCTCTTGTTTCACTAATCCACCTGGTGAACAAGCATATATCTTTTCTATCCTCAATGACCTCGAGCAGCTTGTACAGGACACTACCCGTATCTCTACCTTAGAGAGAATTCCAATGTAGTTGACCTCTTCATTCTATCTATTCCTTCTGTTTCCTCTGTTGGGCTCCTCCAATCACAACCTCGTCACCTTAACTTGTCCTATTGCTCCAGTACGGCCTGTGGACCCTCCCAAGAAGCGGCGGCTGTGGAACTTTGGAACTGCTAATTGGGAGGCCCTTAGGCTGTACGTCTTTGATATTCCTTGGAATGATTATTGCTTCCATGGCCAAGAGCCATCTGGGTGTGCCTTGCACATTACACAGGTTATTCTCTTGGGCGTGGAAGCATACATTCCTTTCTCATATCCTGTGACTAATACAAGAGATCCTTGGTTTAATCACGCTTGTTCTAATGCCTTCAACAACAAGGAGAAGGCCTGCAAAAGGTACCGAAGCCAGCCCACCTCTGATTCTCATCTCTTTTATGTTTCAACGCAGAATCGTGCTGTCTGTTCTTAGCTCAGCTAAAAATAATTTCAGTTTTACTAAATACTCTGAACTCTCCAACTCAATTTCTTCTGACTCCTTCTGGCACCTTCCCAAAAACCTTTCTACCAACTTTACTTCATCCCAGACCTTCTACACTTCCACCTTAGACTATTCTGGTGCTATGCTTCCATCAATCCCCCCTCTGACTTCCTCCTCCTCCTGATCATCATCATCAGCCGTTTGAGTATCCACTGCAGGACCGGCCTATCCCGACCGAAGTCGGGATGATACAGCCAATGTATCTCTATCAAGTGGCTTGGGCTGTCTGGTAGAGATTGTATGTAGGGTGAGAAGTGCTTGTAAGTGTAATTGTAGTGTTGGAGTGGCTTTGGATATGTGTATAGTCTGTGAACCAAGTGTAATTGGCCCGCACAAGCCGACTGGGTGCAAGCATACTTCATAGTAAGCGACACTGGTTCAACCACAGCACCCCTTTTGTCCGCCAATGCAGTACATGGCTGGGTGAACACTCCCCAAGTCTATTACCCTGGCGGGGCGCGAACCCTAGTGCACCAGTGTACGAAACGCACACTCTACCACTGTACCACAGAGGCTCCGACTTCCTCATGGCTGACATTAAAATTTCTGTAGTTGATGTACTTTCTGCCATCACTGGCCTCAGTACTAACAAGGCAAATGTGTCTGATGGGGTCCCTGTACCCCCTCCACAATATGTCTACCCCCAATGTATATAAGTCCCCCCCCCCCAATGCATACATGCCCCCACTAAACTTGCTAGGTCAGCACGCTTTCCCACACCTGAAGAAGGAGTTATTGCATCAGTTGATAGCAGGCAGCCTATTCGGGCAGACTATTTTACTGTGAGCTTGTAATAAACTCCTTATCTAGCTGTTTGTACACGGAGTTTCTATCACCAAAGTATTGCAAGTTACATTTGGTAGCAGCGGTGCTTCGAATCATCAGATTCTGACCGCCTCCACCGCCTTTTAGTGACATCACAAGATACACGACGTCTCGCATCTGCCAGCCTCGCCCCTCCTCAGTGCCTCTATTGGTGTAATACCTGGCTGTGCTTTCCGAGTGTCCAATTTTTCTCACCAGTGCTCACCTCTCAAACAACCGCACCCATACGCCTTGTTCCTGACCGCACGTGTCACCGTCGCCAACCTACGCACCTGTTGCACCTGTTCCCAGCACCAGTTCCGAACTCATCATAACTCCTGCCCCCACGGTGCCACTTATCACTGTCTGCCCACTGCCTGCCCACCACCATTCTCTGCATTTGCAACTCAACAGCTCTACACCTGCCTTGCACCAACATCTGCCCTCACCACCCACCACCGGCCTCCGCCGTCGCCCGCATCTGCTCTGCATTATGGAGCCTCCTAAGACCGCCACTCCCTGCCGGTGATTCATCGCGGCGTCTCTTCTCCTCTCCGTCCAGCTGTCTCTCCACCGCCGCCCCGCCCCGCCCCGCCCCGCCCCGCCCCGCCCCGCCCCAGCCCAGCTACGCCCAGCCACCCCTGCACGTCATACATCTCAACACTCCCATCTCTACTGTGTAACTATAGTATATCTTTCCTTTCTATAGAGATTATCCTCGATTTTCTCTACAGATTGGTTATTGTAAATATTCCATCTCATTTCCATTACCCCGTTTTCATCCTCACCTACGTTATTTATTCTCCATCTCATCCTTCGCATTTTATTTAAACCATCCATGCCCGTACTTTCATTCATTTTCACGCCTACTCGTGTATTCCATTCTCTCATTGTTATATTATACATTTCCACCTACGTATCCATCTTCATCCTTTTATTTTCCATTGCCACATTAAATGTCATACTTTCCACGTCAACCGCTTAATACCAGCCCTCTCGCCCCGGAAATATCACCTGATCATACCCTGTCTGCCGACTCTAACCCAATCACTCATTTACGAAGTGGCAAAGAGTACCACCGCCCTGTACCTGAGACTCCCGTTTCACTTCCCACAGAATCACTTACTACCCATCCTACACTCGTAAATCCAGATACCTCCTCCTCTACTCCTGCCTCTACTCTCCCTTCTTCTTCCTCTACTCCTTCCCCTGTCGTTACCTCTCCTGCCTCCCTCCATACCCCGTCTTGCTCACCCTTAACTGCCACTACCTTCTCTCTCTCCCACACCTCTCTTGCCGCCACCTCTACCATTCCAGCCATGGCCACCCCTCCACAGTCTATCTATCTCGACGATGCCAATCGTCCCGAATTTACCGGCCCGGACCCAACTTGGTCTGTCTATGATTTCCTCAGAGAAGTCGACACAGAAATGCACAATAGACAAATAACCGATGAATCGCTCAAAGTAGCCTACCTCCTCGGTCGCTTGCACCACGGCAAATCGGACATCGGATCCGCGATCCGTGCAGGACATTTCGATAGCATTCGTACCTTTGCTGATTTTCGTACGGAACTCATCAGCCTTTGTTGTCAGCATTCAAATACCGCGTCTCTCATGGGATTCATTAAACCAACTAGATGAGGACTTGCGCATCCCAGCGCAATATGCCAAGCTCTGCGAAGCTGCCGCCGCCATGAAAGCAACTAGTAGCGAGATGCACCAATTACTGGTAGGCACGAAATGGTTAGAAGACAAGAACGGCGTTCCAATGCTTTTACTCACCAACTTTGCTGACTTAATTGGTTACCTCAGATTCCTTCACTGGCTTACTCCTAAACAGCGAGAGCTAGCCTTGGAAATCGGTTTCAGTCCAGGAGATAAAATTATTCAGGTCACTAAAGCCATTCATGAAAGAACAGGTTCGAACTACATGCGTCAGGGCACCACCCAACCCTTGGCCTCCTCAGTCTGTCACACCTCCACTACCCCAGACCAATCTCACTCCCGTCCCACCACACGCGGCAGACCTGCCACACATCGCTCTCCTACCGCAGGTCGTGACCAATCTAGCGCCCGACGGAACAGACAATCTTCGATTCTTTGCTGGTACTGTGGTCATCCTGGACATCGAGCATCCAGTTGTGACCGTACATACAGACGTCCTCACTCCCAAACCAGACAGCGTACGCCTTCCCGCTAACGTCGTCCACACTGCAAATACCACAAATCAAGCATGACTCACACCACTGAGGAATGTTGTTACCTCAACCGCCAACAGTTGGGGGAAGCGCCGCGCCCGTATCGGACCAATATCACGTAGAATCAGAAACCCAACTCCCCATCTGCCATGTAGGTCCCATAACATCCTCGGGTTTAGTCATTCTCGGCAGCAGTCATGACATACCAACGTCATTCTTCTTGGACACAGGATCTATAGTAAATCTCATCTCCGAAAATTCCTTACAAATTATTCATCGCCATCACAACCACGTCAGTTTCCTAGAACCACCAGACATTCGCCTATGTGGTGTCAACGGCTCAGAGTTTAAGGTTAAGGGAAGAGTCACCCTTGAAGTCAAACTCCACAGAGAATTGCCCCCTATCCCCATTGAATTTCATGTCACTAATGACTTGCAGTATCCCGCAGATGCCCTTACTGGTTTCTCCACCATGGCACAACACTCCATTGCATTATTACCTGCTTGTGGTAGTATAGACATTTCTGGATTCCCGGTTTACACTATGGAATGTCCCCGTCCTGTTCTTACGATCAAATCAGTCCTTCAATTACCTCTGTCCCTATCACTACCAAAAAGTCCAACCCAGCCCAAACCACCACTATCATCATCTGAGAATACAGAGATCATTCCTTTACTGACTGCGAGCAAGGACATACATTCCTCAATGTCTCCTGATACATCACCTCAGCCTTCGAACATGGCTCTTACCTCCTCTCCCGACAACACTATCGCTGACTCAGACATGTCTCAGTTACCTACCTCACACAGTATGAATGATCTTCTCCAACACGCAGAGACGAAACGTGCAGTAACGAATACGTGCACAATTTTGTTACCGCATGAGTTCACCAAAGTCTGTTTGTGTTGCCGGTGCGAAAGAAGGAGTGGATGTACTAACCCTACCTGAGACGTGTTGTGTGAATGGCTTGACTTATGAGTCAGCGTGGTGTACAGTCTTAGAGGACAGTTTATGCTACCTGTACTTGCTCTATGTCACAAATGCTCCACTGAAACTTAAAAGTGGTGTAAAGATTGGAGACTTCCTAGTATACCCAGCGGCCGTAAAGGTGTGCCAGGATTCCTCAATTCCTACTATTCAGACTGATGATAGTATGCCAATCGGTGTATGTACTATTAACTCTACAGGATCTGCGCCGGCATATTCACCCGATATGCTCTCACATCTCACACAGATTTCCCAGACAATATGCCTCAACTCCTCGACCTTCTGACCTCGTACAGAAACGTGGTTGCCTTACCCGGTGAACCGATGGGTAGAACAGACCTTGTCAAACATACAATTGAACTACTACCAGGAACTCAGCCGATTTACATACCAGCGTATCGATTTCCTCATAGCCAGAGAAAGCAGACAGATCAAATGGTACACAACATGTTAGACCAGGACATTATTGAACCCTCTGTCAGTCCATGGAATAACCCACTTTTCTTAGTACCAAAGAAGGACGGCAACTTTAGACCAGTAGTCGACTATCGTAAGGTCAATTCTGTCACCGTTCCAGACCGTTTCCCATTACCTGTCCTCACTGATTTGCTAGAATCCCTTGGTGAAAATAACGTCGTCTTTTCATCTTTAGACCTCCTCAGCGGGTACTGGCAGGTCGAAATGGAAGAGTCCTCTCGCCCAGTTACAGCCTTTAGCACCCCTTCCGGACATTTTTAGTTTAAGAGACTCCCTTTTGGTCTGAGAAATGCTCCTTCTGTGTTCATGCGACTTATCCATTCATTCTTCAGCGGTATGATGGGACACTCTCTTTTTGCTTACCTAGATGATATCATTGTTGTGAGTAAATCCATCCCTGATCATTTTACCAAACTCCAGCAAGTCTTTGAACACCTCCAGCTCGCAGGCCTGAAAATCAATCTCAGCAAATGTGACTTCCTGCAAAAGAAAATCAAATTCCTAGGCCATGTCGTAGATGCATAAGGCATTCATACTAATGAGGATAAAACTAAGGCGATTATTAACTTCCCAGAACCTACCACTACCGAAGCTGTACGAAGTTTCCTGGGCCTCAGTGGCTATTATTGTCGCTTCATCCGGGATTATGCAAAGATCGCCGCTCCTCTGACCCACTTACTCAAGCAGAATGTGCCCTTTGTTTGGACTAACGACCAGTCACAGGCTTTCCAAAAGCTAAAGACAGCTCTAGTCAATGCCCCTGTTCTAGCGTTCCCTGATTATACCACACCCTTCCTTCTCTGCACAGACGCCTCAGGCACTGGACTTGGTGCCGTTTTGATGCAACTCGATGAAGCATCAAGGAAGCGCGTAATAGCGTATGCTAGTCGCACCCTTACAACCGCTGAACGTAACTACAGTGTCACAGATCTCGAAGCGCTAGCAGTAAGCTGGTCCTTGAAACATTTCAGAGATATAGTCTATGGTTATCCAGTGCATATCCAAACAGACCACCTTCCACTATGTGATTTGTTCAAGAATCGCAACCTAACAGGTAGACTAGCTAGATGGTCTGTCATCATCCAGGACTTTAATCCCACTTTTCAATATGTACCAGGCAAGTTGAATGTAGTCGCAGACGCACTCTCACGTCACGTAGCAGCAGCTACAACATCACTGCAGCCTGAAGTAACTGAAAACACTAAACTAACGTCAGAAGTTGTTTGCAACTTTCAGCGCCAAGACCCCCATGTGGTCCAAAGTCATTTATTTCCTAGAATCTGGCGATGCCTCGACCTTACCTACTCTGCCAGTATCACTAGATGAGTTCATGCTAGATGATGATCTCTTGTACAGGAAAACACTGCTAACAGGCAAAGATATGCCCAATCGCGAAGTACGCCAACTTGTTGTCCCCATTGCTCTGATACCAAAGGTTCTTCATTTTGTTCATAATACTCCTCAAGTTTCCCATCCAGGTAAAGACCGATGCTTGCGCCAAGCACGTCTCAAATACTATTGGCCAACCATGCGCTGCGATATCAATGCCCACTGTGACTCTTGCCTCTCCTGCCACCACCACAAAGGATCAACCGGCTTACCAGCACCTCTCTTACAATACCCAATCCCATCACGACCATGGGAAACTGTCTCAATCGATCACTTAAAACTACCTCTCACAGAATCTGGCGCTGAGTACTTGTTCGTAGCGGTCGACCACTTCTCCCGCTACTGTGTCCTCGTACCCCTCTCCGACAAGACTGTGAAGAGCGTTGCACGTGCCTTTGTAGATCACGTAATATGCCCGTTCAGTACCCCTCATACCATTCTTACTGACAACGGTACAGAGTTCAACAATAGCTTTCTCGATGAGATCTGTCGCCACTTTCATATCAGTAAGTGCAATGTCGTGCCTAACCATCCGGCTTCCAATGGCCTTGTAGAACGCCACAACCGAAAAATCTTAGAGTGCCTCAGACATCTAGGCTCCCATAGTTCGTCCTGGGATGACTGGATTCCCCAAGTGGCATCCTCCATCAATAGTTCCATCAATGCATCCATTGCTGAATCTCCCTTCTTCGTCCTCTTTGGCTTTGACAAGGACCTTCCATACTCTCTCTTATCCTCAAAGCCAGAACCCATCTACAACATGGATGATTATGTTAAACTAAAATTGGCCAACTTCCAGGCAATCCACCGCTATGTCCAATCCACTTTGGCTTCCTCTCAGGCGGACATGCTGCAGCGCCAACATAAGTCTGCCTCTCCTATCACTATCAATGTAGGCGATCTTGTCTTTGCTCATTCCCGTACGCGTTCCTCTAAGTTGGATGACAAATTTACAGGGCCTCACCGCGTCCTCACTCAACAGGGCAACAAATTTCACCTCCAGGACCTGTCCACTAGGGACACCAGATGGGTCCACGTCGATGACTTAAAGCGAGCACCCCATGGCCTTGTGTTGGAAGAGTCACTTACACAACCTCCTGCCCACTCTTCCCCTCCTCCCATCCCT
The DNA here is from genome assembly GCF_032717465.1 of Coenobita brevimanus. Lineage (NCBI taxonomy): Eukaryota > Metazoa > Arthropoda > Malacostraca > Decapoda > Coenobitidae > Coenobita > Coenobita brevimanus. Next base: position 31,449,035 of record NC_136955.1, read on the forward strand.
CAGTCTACCTTGTCTCCACCTATCCCTCAGTCTCCTTCCTCTCCACCTCCACCTGCCCCTTCATCAATCAATCAATATCGGTCCAAACTGCACTCTGCCCATCAACCTCTTCACGACCTCCCCCATTAACTCTACCCTGATTTTCTAGGTACGATGTTAGCGATCTCCCTGCTGGCAGTGCTGACCCTCCTGGGGTCTGGGTCAGGTCAGGACGATGGTGGAGTACGTCCCGGGGCCTTGGTCGGCTTGGGAGGCGAGGTAATGCTTATCGAAGACATAGCCTCTTTGCGCTACGATCTTGCGCCCCTGGCCGACGTAGCCATTGCCCTACCTGCCTACGCGCACCAGCTCCGCAGAATCAGGACCCATCTCACGGCCCTCATGGGGACACACAACCCGAATGAGTATCTCTATAACATTTTCCTCCCACTCTCCTGGCAATTGCAATACATAAGTAACAGATTCACTGAGCTCAATGACACATTTTCCATTCAAACACCCGTGGGTCGTTCTCGTGTGAAACGAGGTCTTTTCGACTTCGGCGGTGAGATTCTGAGTGGCTTGTTTGGCGTTGCTACAGCCCGTGACATTTCTGGCTTCAAATCTGATCTCACTCATTTAGCTTCAGTCCTAGAATCACAACGCCGAGTCATTAAAATCCAACACACTATGTTACAGAAGCTAACAACCCAACTCAATGAAGTCACGTCCACTCTAAACAATTTCACCAATATCTTACAACGCCACCTTTCAGATCTCAATGTTATCTCTCAGTTCTTCTACCACAGACTCAACATGGATAATCTCCAACTAGCCATTGACTCTCTCCTGTCTCAAGTCTCTACTTTGGTTCGTATCCTGGTCGATGCTATCAATGGACGTGTCACTGCCGACTTAGTACCTGTCTCAGCTCTCCGTTCTGTCCTGGAATGGGCTCACTCCACCTTCGGTCTCTCCCCAGTCCTCCCTTACTCCTCCCTTGAATATTCTTATCCTGTTCTCGAAGCCACTCTTCTCACCAAATATGTCGTCGTCCATATTCCTCTCCGTTCTGCCATAACCTTGAACCTTTTCCACATCATTCCCTTCCCTTTCCGCCTCGACAACTCCTTGTTACAAGTATCTGTTCCTTCAGAATATTTCCTCCTCTCCCATGATCATCTTTCAGTTGCTTTCCTTTCTTCCACAGACCTCCAGAAATGTTCCTCCCTTACTCCGACCTCTCGTCTCTGTGCTGCCCACCTTTTTGCTATCTTCCCTAGCAGTGCTACACCCTGTGAGTCTGCTTTAGTTCGCAACCATTCCATCTACTCGGCCTGTTCTTTTGTCCTAGCTCCTGACCTCCCAGTCCACCATGCTCACCTCAACCATGTCCAGTACTTCTTCTTTGCTGTTCCCATCTCCATCATAATCATGTGTCCTGGTTCTTCGGTTCGATCCGTCCCCGCTAGTGGTCTCTACAAAGCACCTGACTATTGTACAGTCAAATCAGAGTCCGTCATCACTTACGCCACTCGCTATCACCAAGCTGTCCGTAATCACTGCTATGACATCTTTCAACCACTCGACATACCTTTAACCCTACCATCTGCCAACATTACCATCACCTCCCCTACCTTGTGCATGCTAACCTTCCTCAATGCCAGTGATTTCATTATGGATCAATTTTCTCTGGCCTTCAGCCGTTCATGGGTTCATCCAACAGTTGTGTTTCCCCCTGTGGTTCTCGCTTTCATAGGTTTTCTACTCATCATATGTGCAGTGCATTGTTGTGTCAGAAAAATGGAACGTCGACTCCAAGAAATCAGAGTCGCTACAGGCATAGTACGCCCTACACACGACATAGAAACTCCCCGTACTTAGTGCCCTCACATTCAGTGACTACCATTGCCATCTAAGAATTAACCAAACTGTGAACAGCACTCTGCCTACTAGAAAATGATGGTATTTCTTTTATGCATTACTGAGTGACAGTGTGTCCTACAGAAAATACAAAAAAAAAGAAAAAAAAAAAAAGAAGGAAGAGCAACAATAGAACTCTCATATCTACTCCTTGTTTATCATGTATCAAACTATTATTGTATAATTCCCATTATGTCTTATTCCTTGTATATCTTATATGTATATATCCTTCTAATTCCCTCCCCTCAACATGGCCATGTCTCCCCTACTGCCCCTGTATCATACTTATCCCTTGTACAAACCTCCCGGTCCTGCCTTCCTACTATAATCAAACACCATTTAACTCCTGGTGTCAGGAGACACCATCTCAGCTACCTGGGGGAGTAGTGCACCCCCTCCACAATATGTCTACCCCCGATGTATATGTGTCCCCCCCCCCCAATGCATACATGCCCCCACTAAACTTGCTAGGTCAGCACGCTTTCCCACGCCTGAAGAAAGCGTTATTGCATCAGTTGATAGCAGGCAGCCTATTCGGGCAGACTATTTTACTGTGAGCTTGTAATAAACTCCTTATCTAGCTGTTTGTACACGGAGTTTCTATCACCAAAGTATTGCAAGTTACATCCCCTTTGTTGTCCTCAAGAACTGTGCTTTTGTGTTTACATCCTACCTAGGTAATTCCTTTGCCTCTGTCTGTCAGCTCCTTTACCTTTACTTCTTGCTGGAAGTGTATTCTCATTCAGCCTGTCCCAAAGGAGGGTGACGATTCTCAGCCCTCAAACTGTAGTCTAATTGCTTTAACATCCTCTATTTCAAATGTCTTTGAGTCTATTCTTAAAAAAATAAATAAAATAAATAAATAAATAAATAAATAAATAAAGCACCTTTTCTATCACTACAGTACCATCTTTCTGAACGTCAGTATGGGTTCCATGAGAGACGCTCTACTGGCGATCTTCTCACCTACCTTTCAGACTCCTGGTCATCTTCCGTTTGGGATTTCGGCGAGAGGTTTGCTTTTGCACTTGACATCTCAATGGCTTTCGATCGAGTCTGGCATAAATCTTTAATTTGCAAACTGCCCTCTTACGGTTTCTATCAATCTATCTGCACCTTCATCTCTAGCTTCCTTTCCTTTGGTTCAGTAGCTGCTGTTGGAGATGGCCAGTGTTCTTCTCCTAAAGCTATCAAGAGTGGTGTTTTCAGGGCTCTGTCCTATCACCAACTCCCTTTTAATCATCAATGACCTTCTGAGCTGTACATCTAACCCTATCCACTTATACGCTGATGACTCCACCCTTCACCTTTCCATTCGCACCCCGCAGCATCCATCAGATACTTCAACAAACAAGGGATGAGGGATAATGTCTGACTTGGCTCACATCTCTGACTGGGGTATAAGTAGTCTTGTTTTCAGTGCATCAAAAACTCACTTTTTACATCTTTCAACCCAACAAAATCATCCGCAGGAGTATCCCCTAATTTTTTACCACAGGGTATATCCAACTCAGTCCTGCATCATCTTTATACTTACTTGGGGTTTCATTCCCGCGGGATTTATCTTCGCAAGATCGTATTACATCTTCTGTAAAATCTGATTCCATGAGACTCCCTGCCTTCTTTACTCCTGCATAGTTGTTGTCTTTATATACGGGCTTTATTCACACATAGTACAACTTCACATGTGGGGAGGCTCCCCGCATACAGCTCTTCTCAAACATGGTGAAGTCATAGGCTTTTGGGCTCATTAACCCTCCTCCTTTTATTGGCTCCCTCCATCATCTCTCACTTCACCATACTGTTGCATCTTTATCTCTTTTCTGTCTCTACCACAATGATCATTATTTCTCTAAACTGTCTGCTTGCATCCCTCCAACACTAAGGTGGGCACATAGCACCCGTCTAGTAACTAACCCTCATCCCTTTTCTGTCCAACTCCCTAATGCAAGAGTTAACCATTACTCCCAGTCCTCATGTATGCAACAAGTCAACACTGGAACTGTCTCCCTCTGTCTGTATTTCCAACTGCCTATGATCTCCAGTGTTTCAAATGCAGTGTGTCCAAGCATCTCGAAATGAAACGAAGGGGTCTAGAATTTGACATTCTGTTATCATGTTTTTATTTTTTGCATGGAGGGAACAATCTTGTGGGCTCCTGGTCTTTGGTTCCTTCTTTCTTACAAAAAAAGAAAGAAAAGAAGAAGCTTTAATCTTAGGGAGCTAGTGTAAAGATACCAAAGAGGAAGCTAGGGTTACAGAAGAGTCAGATGTATGTTTTAAAGAAACAAAAGGTTAAATGATAGGGAAGAAATTACTAGATTGCTGGAAGAAATGGATGGTCATCTATGCAAATTTGATGATATACCACGCATCGCAGTAACTACTGAAGAGACAAACATCTTTGAATAGTGTGGAAAGAAGTAGAGCATCAGGAGAAGACGGTATCATAGTAGCTTTAATCAAAGATGCAAGACAGCCTGGAAAATTATTGACCAAATAACCTGTTGTCCATTTTATCATTTTATATATATATATATATATATATATATATATATATATATATATATATATGTGTGTGTGTGTGTGTGTGTGTGTATGTGTGTGTGTGAACTTTAACAGGCTATAGCAGGGTAGTCATTGCTTTGAACCATTCATGCCTGACATGTCACATGGGAATATGTGCGAAGAGGGATGTTGGACAGGACACTAATTTATGTGGAACCTGGGCAAGAACTTCCGTTGTATGGACTCAGGGTTATAAAATCACCAGTATTGTTACATATGTAAAGTACGGTCTGCAACTCTACATAAAATAATTTTTATTGTGTATTATAATGTTGAGTTTGTTAAGTCTGCTCATTATTCTCCATTTTGAATATAACTATGACAAAAAACAACTGACTGATACTAACAAAGTACATTTGGTAGCTATATGTTGTTTATAAATGTCACATAAATATCCTCTTTTTATCAAACCACCAACTACTAAAATCGAAATAAACAAAACTGTCCCTTGACTTTTCCAAACAGGTCAAAAAGATCGTTCATTGGAGGAATGAAGCAGATATAAATGCCGTACTTGCCTTCACACACACACACACACACACACACACACACACACACACTGAGAGAGAGAGAGAGAGAGAGAGAGAGAGAGAGAGAGAGAGAGAGAGAGAGAGAGAGAGAGAGAGAGAGAGAGAGAGAATATTGGACGCGGCCACCTACCAATGATTTTACCATGTTCAAAACTGAAGAAACTTTAAGGAAATGTGAAAGCCCGAAGAAACCAAATGGAGACTTGGTTTAGAAAGGAACCAGATGTTTGATGTCAGAGATTCTATCATAGAAATAATGAAGACCATCAGCGAAGTAATCAAAACAGCAGAAGGATTTATGCAAAATTTTACGATAGCTTCATCGTTGTCCGTGAGTCAATTCAGGATGGAGAAATACTGGATACAGTGATCCGCAGCATTAGATGGACAGAGGATGTAAAGAGAAGGTGTTGAGAGGAATGAAAATGGGTAAGGGAGGTGATGATGGACTCATCAGCGATCCTATTCTTGTGCAGATGGCTCTACATTAAATGAAACAGCAAACTACTAACGAAATGTTTGGAGGCCAGGGTTGTGCCCAGACCTCAGAAAATGTCCCTATTCTTCTAAACAAAATGACATTTAAGACCTCCCATCAGATTAGCGCTCGCCATGCTGTTCTCATGCTTTACAAAAATGTTTTAACAGACCGGAATATTCTTACTGTTACATCCTCACCCCACACTGCCACAGGCTCCCAACAGCAGTAGTTCAGTACAGGAAGGGCGTTGCCCAGTGAGTTGTTCTACTTATGGTCAGCCTTTCGGTGTACAGCACTCAAGATCAGCTGTGGCAAAAATAAACACTGGCTTCTTAAAGCTCACTGTCTTTATTTTCCAAATAATTAATTCCACTTAATGCTTTCCAACTTCACTTCACTATTCTCACAAGCACTGGAGCTATACAAAGTTTACTGAATGCAATAACACTTAATGCTTGACAACACTTCACTATTTTCAGGAGAACCAATGATATACGAACATCAGTAACACTTCACTGTTTTCCCAAGTACCTAAAACATACAAACTTCACTGCACTGACACTGCAGTACACTCAAACTAAACTGAAAACCGACTGAACTCGAAACAGTCTCTTATCCATCCTTATACAAGCTTGCATTACTAGAATGATATACTTCTCCACAGTTCTGGTGTAATCTAGAAAGGGAGCACAGTTACCAACTCGGAGACAACAAAAACATGCAAGAGTTTTCTTACATTACGAACACTGTAAATCATTTACCATACGAACTTAAATTACATAATTTAACAATCACATAAATATAGCATTACTTAGAAAAAGAGCAAAAAAATTAATGCATAACTTACGAAATACCTAAGCTCACAAACAGCAGGCAAACTGGCAACTCTGACTCTTACCGAAACCTACGGTAAACGTCGAGAAACATCGAGATGCTCCTTGACTACCTAACTGGCAAACATCGCTTCTTAACACTGCGTTTAATGGAACCAGCAAAATTAGCTCAACAGCAGACTTCATTCAGGTTACTGATCAAGTGACTGATAAAACTTCATGATGTAAGAAACCATTGTTCATTCTGTTTACTGATAACAAATCAGTTGTTTATGTTGAAAAATCTGCAGTGATGGGAGCAATGCAAGGACAAGCTATAAAAGTAGCTGATATTTATATACTGCAAGATATAGTACAACAGTTATGATGCTCCTTGAGGGTAGTTACAAAATATCAGTAAAAGAGGCATACGAGACAAGCATATACAAATTCACCCAAGTTATTCACTGCATGTCCAGAGGACGTTAAAAAACAGATTGACGAAGGAATTAGGATCAGAGGTGTGCAATCACTATAAAGGACTGGGAAATTGTGTTTAATGGGCATGTCCATTCCTTGTGGTAAAATCAGGATATGAAAACTAAAATGTGTTGCGGAATGCACATACCTAAGAGTGGCAGTTCAGGCACTACATGGGAGCGATACTAAGCGTATAATTGTAATGAAATATTGGGGTTTGGGCAATCTAATGAGTAACATGAATGATAACAAAGTAGTTGGTAATATAATTAGTGCCCTTTCTCTTCTGTCTTATGAACTGAAAATGTGGAGCCTAACCAGATCCTTGGAAGATATATTTAGGATCGCTTTGAGAGGAATGGAAAGGATCGTGGTAGGTGTCACGTGGAAAGATAAAATGATATTCGTGGAATGGAACCAGACGGAAGCAGGGGATTTTATCAGTATTATAAAAAACTAAAACTGATATAGGCAGGTCACATCCTTTGTAGAACAGCCAACAAACAGACAACCCAGCGACTGAGTAATAGTCCAGCGATTCAGTGAGAGGAAGAGGAAGACAGAGGACAAAATGGCGAGTTTAGATTCGGAAGTCACTGGAACTGGATAGAACATGCTAACAGAAGACTTTGTCCTACAGTGGATGATGATGATCATCATGGCGTGTGTGTGTGTGTGTGTGTGTGTGTGTGTGTGTGTGTGTGTGTGTTTTGAAGGGAAAGTGTTCAACTCATGATTCACCTATTGAATACGAGTAATACCCGACTTCATCCTCATATCCTGTTTGTAAGTTAGAGTATGTTTTTTACATACTCCTTTTTTTTTTTTTTTTTTTTTCAGCACAACAGGAGAATGTCGAAGCTTTTTTTTTTTTTTTTTCAGCACAACGGGAGATTGTTGACGCATTTCCTTCATTAATCTGTAACATCATTTCCCAATGTTTACGTAAATATAATTCTCATTTTACATTCTGGCAGTTGTTGTGTCACTGAAACTGCTTTGATATGTCTTGTTTTCTCCATGATGATGAAAATGAGATGTGCCATCACATCACACAGGCCCTAAAAGATGCTCAAATTTACATAAACCAAGCTTCCCCAACCTGGTGTTTTACAGTACGGTCATGTTTCTTGACCATTACAATAGTATCTTTGTACAGCAGCAGTATTGGTATTACAGGGGCATTATATATTGCCTATCTTATAATCAATCCACCATTTTTGCAGGGCAGCATCTTGAACGCCGTTGCAGTGTCCATTCACCATGACCCACGTTACTGGAAAGGCCCCCACCAGTTTCTTCCCGAGCGGTGGCTTGATGAAGAAGGACGATTTGTCAGCAAGAAGGAAGGATTTTTACCCTTTAGTGTTGGTAAGGCAAATTTTGCAAAGCGCAGAATTATTGGCTATATTAACAATACTCAATAAGAGAAGGTGTAAGGATGTAAGGAAGCCTATAATATCAGACTATCATTGATGAAACACCTGTAGTTTTAGGTGTGAACAGTCTGCATCCTAATTTATAGAATGAAGTCACCAGCGATATAGAAGTATCATACTTATTCTATCGTAACATGCTTCAAAAAATGTCAGAAACTGAAATCTGTCCATATCTTCGTGCTTTATTTTAAAAGTAAACTGAATCTACCGTATATATAATAATGTACACCGTATACTCCAAAAGGGGAGTCAACAAAAACAATCTCTCTGTATTTTGTGTCCATTTTAATATTGTGAGTATTTAATTAGTATATGACCATAACAATTTCATGGTGGTGAGTAATTTGAGGAACTCCTCTAGTGATATTCGCTCCATGCATTGTCACCAAGGAGGAAGGATCCTTATCCTTTATCGCCGAGAACCCAGTTCTTACACGATGCCCAGCATTTTATCCACCTTGCTCAAATAAATCGGAACCAACACGTTAGAGATAAGAGTTTTCAGTTATTTAATCTCAGCAAAGGGATTAGGTTAGCCATCCACCGCTGAATGCACTCAACTGTAGTATTTTAGAACAGGCCTCTACACCTTGAATAGGGTAATGTGGAAGTACCTATTACTTTTTTTTTTTCCTTTGAGTGAAGGGAGTGAAGGTTTTGCTTCTTTACTGTGTTTGATAACACTGATACCTTAATATCTAAAGATAACAAACTGACAAGAAGACCCCAACGGAAAAAAAAAAAAGAAGAAGAAAAGTTATCCAAATATCGTGTAACAGTTGTACCCTGCTTTGATCGGGTTTGGCAAACTTATGGACAATAGCTGTTGTAACCAAAACGCCATGACCAACATTACATGGCCCACCCAGGAGGAATTCTGTTTGATGTTGCTTTGTTTTGCTTGGTTTCCACGAATTTCCTCGGAAATCTACCTCTGTTTCACGTGTCTTTTCTAAGGTGGATTTTCAGATTGTCTTTGAAAGTTTTTTAAGCATATCCATAAAAGATTCAATTACTGATAAGTGCGGATATTTTCTTGAAATGTCGGAACTGGAGTTCAGGGGTTGTGACCCATCCAGCGAGACAGATGCATTGTATCTGTGGTAAATAGTATTTTTTCCTTTGTTCATAACTATTCATATTTTTAAATGTAGAAAACTGTGGATGGTTTTAGTCAGTGGATTGGTATCTGAGTCTTGTCCCTCACTCCTGAACTCAGCACACTGACTATATAATGCTCCTGACCTTCATCCGGACCGTATGTATTCACTTGCAAATCTTCAACTCTGTAACTTGAAAATTGTGATCTTACATTTCTACCACAAACATACAAATGAACAAACAGCAGACTGATATTAAGAGATGTTACACAGACCAAGTAATACGAGTATCAATAACAGTCACTTAAGATGGAGTTGCGTCTTGAGACACGGCTTTGAGCCTCTCACTCTCACTAACGACTTCAAATGCTACTCTAGTGGCTTTAGCAAAACATACCATTCCACTGAATGTAAAATACCACTCAGTCATATCACACCACACAAGATCATCCTCCCACATCCCAACACTGACATTCACCAAAGATTCCTGAAATTCCTGCATCCCGCATTTTTACATTTGTTTTACTGCAGGAAAGCGGAACTGCCTGGGTGAAGCTCTGGCTCGAATGGAACTCTTCATCTTCACAACAACGGTGTTCCAGAACCTCAGTTTTTCTGCACCACCAGGCAAGACCATCAACCCCAGTCATGACCCCAACAAGCCACTATTTCACACCCCGATTTCCCAGGACGTCCTTATTACTCTTCGTGAGTGAGCCTGTTGAGGAGCTGAATGCTTCTAGGACCTTAGTCTTGTGGATGTCGGGGATTATTTTTCTGAGGGATTATTGGGCTTCCTGGGACCTCATTCTTAGCAATTCAACACTGTATATCATATTACATTTGTAGTATTTTCTTGATAAGTAGGCGCTGGAGGGGGGGGGGACGCCCTTGCGTGGTGGCACAGATATATCTATGTCCCTCCGCTGCCTGGTAATACAAATACTTCTCAGATCTCTCCCTATCCTCCCAAAGCAGGATGGTGGACCGTAGGAAAAGGGTAACGTCAGCCTGCAGTCCACCGGGTTCACGTTCATATGAACCTGAGGTTCCAACTACTACTACTTGAGAAATTGTGGGCAATAATATCACGCCACTTTGTAATGGAAAGTTTGAATTCTTCATTGACGTATCATTACAAAAATTTGATGACTGCGAAGACCGTAACATTTGGTTTTAAAAGTCAAGTTTGCCGTATCGTTATATATCCTAATATATGAAACTGCGCATCTTTATCACGGTCCTTGTGAAGCGCTGGAGAGAAACGCCCACTAACGGTCCACGGTTTCCGTTCTATTTTCCGAAAGGAAGATAGACTGTAAGAGAAGGGCAGCTTCAACCTGCAGTACACTGGTTCATGTCCAGATGAGCTAGGGGTTACATCTACTACTACTACTACTACTACTCTGTGTTCCTGTATAGAAGACCACATATTAGTTATTAATTAAGAAAAAACTAAGTGTATTTGTTAAAAAAAAAAAAAAAATCAGCGTTTATAAGTGATAGTACCCTTTCGTTGCGGATTTTTTTTTCTGTGCGGTTCTCAAAAAGTGTCAATTCTCCAGCAAAAAAAATCTAAATGGTACTGGGCGTTGTCTAATACAGTTTTGTGATTGCCTAATACTTACATTTCCATTTCCAGCAATAAAATTTCTTAAGATTTATACATATTATCAGGAGGACAATAGAAATGGCAAAAACTTGCAAAAATGGACACTTATTTCTTCATCTATAGACTAATAAAAACTATACAAATTTTCCTACAAAGTATACTGACACTTTTTATGATACTGCAGGATATGAAATATCACCATTAATATAAAATAGCACAGATATATAACCTTTATAATTCAAGTAAACTTTCTGGAATAAAATTTTCCCATACTCATGTTTCATGTAAAGATATTTCACGTTTCCAATGTTCACAGCCAAGTTATATAATTCACAAAATAATAGTCTTTCTTTTTACACCTCTCTATCCATTTACACACATTGACAATACCTTCTATACGTCTGTTGAGTGTGGTATATCTTAAAACATGGTATTATGCAGAGAGGTGGCTTTTCCCTGCACTGGTTACAATAGTATGAGGTCTGCTTCCTTTTACAGGATCCTTTACCCTTCTTTTTGCAATTTTTGGGTAAAATAGAACAAACCTTACAATTTGGCTTTCAATTCTGATCTTCATATTTTTGAATGAAATGCCGCTTTGTTAGCGTCATTTCAAGGGTGAGGAAAACCTGCCTCGCTTTGTTTGGACTCTGCCTGAGTAACCTTCCAACAGCCCCATTATCACCTTCTCTCTGTAATTCTTGGGGCTTACATTTACTTTGTTTTGGATGTTGTAGCATATATTGCTATTCACCAAAGCTGTTTCAATTATATAATGCCAAATGGTCTGATACCACTTCAAGGACTTGTGACTGAATGGATAGGAAGAACACAGCTGATCAAACTTATCTACACCTCCCATATACATGTAGCACAACACCTGAACAGATGGCTTTTCAACAGTTCTATTCCTCCTTTTTTACTTAATTCGACTTGTCTCGTTCCTGCATCTCCAACAGTTGAGAGCACATTCACTCTTCCCGTGTCCTGCCATGTACAGGCCAGGAGTGTGTTATCCTCAGTAAGCCAAATAACAGGGAGCTGGCCTTTATTCAGTTTTATTTCCTTCATTTCAGGAGGCAAGTCTCTTCTCTTTATTCTCACTGTACCACAAGCACCAGTGTTAACCTGCCTTAGAGAATCAAAATGTTCTACACTTGAATAGAACTTGTCCATATATACAATGTGACCTCTGTTCTCAAATCCATTCAGTAAATAGTAAACCACTCTTGATGCTAAACTACCCCTTACTGTGTCATTCTCTTTACCTGTGTAAACCTCAAACTTTAGAAGGTATCCTGTGTGAGAGTAATATAAAGACCATAATTTTATTCCCCACTTACTGGATGGCTTAGAAGGCAGGTACTGTTTGAAAGAGAGTCGTCCCGAGAATTTTACCATTGACTCATCTATGCTGATCTCTCTGTTACTGACATAGGCTTCACGATACAAATCTTTCACAATGTCCAGAATGGGTCTAATCTTGTATACTGTAATTCATCATATCTGTCTTTACCTGCCTCATTACATGCAAAGTGCAGGAAAGCACGAATAATTTCATAATTTTCTCTGGAAAACACAGTCCCAAACCCTGGTGTATCTAGAAAAAACTACCTTGACTGAAATAGCTTGCTAGTATTGGCTTGTGCACCAAACCCATACGTATTTCTACTGCAGTGAATGCTTTTATATCATCTGCAGTGACATCTTCCCATAATTTACATCTTGATCTGTTTTTCAGTGGTCTTCTTTTGTCTCTTGCTTTTTTTTTGCACACTTGCTAGTTTCTGCTGCTACTAAATCCAAAATACTCTCTGGAAATAACTTGATAAAACTCTGATACGGGGAAAGATTACCAAAACCAATTACTCTGTGTTGTTCAGTATAATCTGTAACACACTTTACAGTGCTATTATTGTTGCTTGAATATTGGTTTGTTTCTTCCATTTATAATGGTTCCCAGACATTCTCACAGTGGTCTCAGGTGAGGTAGGCAGATCATCTAGGTCACCGTCACTACATGTTTCACCCCTTGAATCACTGAGATCATTAGTACTGGAGAAGTAACTGCTACTATCAGTTTCACGAGGTTCATCAAGGACATAATCTTCATCTTCATCAGAGTCATACTGACACTCTTTTCCTCTACACACAGAGCAATTACCAGACTGTAACAAGTGACATCAGTAAACAGGAGAACCAAGCGATATATACTGACAGTAAAATCCAAAAATAAACAACAAAGCCACACACAACGCATGGAAATACTAACAGTACCTGTAGTCACAATTTACCACCTAAAATACCAGTTATCTATAAATAACTATATACTGACTCTCATGGCAATGGAACACACATAAATACAGCAGTAATGATTTACCATTAAGATTTACCACAGTGTAATGAACATGTGAACTGAAGGTAAAAAAAAAAAAATCCTTTCTTCACTGAGATCAAAAGTTATTACAGTGCTTGGAGAACAATCTTTATACAAGCATATGGGGTGTTACATAAGCGGTATGACAATAATTCCCTACCTGTATAAATGTGCAGACTTCGAGACAGTAGCCACAGTCACATGGGAGTGACAAACTGTGAAAGAGACGGGGATTTAATGGAGTGCTTTCAAAGCTAGTATTCCGGTAGATGTCACTAGCATTGGGTCAAACACATCCCCGCACTGTTTAAAAAGCATATTTTTCTTTGACAAACATCTACACTGTTGTGTGAAACTGTGAATCATGGTAATGTCATATACCGTAATATAAAAAATACAAATAGAACACATATAACGTAGCGTGAATTGTTTATATTTATCATAAATGGAAATTAAAATATCATTGATGGCGTTTGATGACAACCCGCCATTTCAGTGGTCCTATATTATTTTATTTCTGCTACATTTAGTGCAAGTTAGGTTCTTAATACATAGTTTGTTCAGACTGTAAATTACGCCTAGTAGGTATCTTAACTCATTCAGTCTCTATGTGGGCAGACATTTAATGTTAAGTAAATAGTGGGACTCAACATTCTGCTAACTCCCTTCACGCATGCGCACAAGACAATCCAGTGTTTTTCACGAGAGATCTGTTTTCAAAGCAAACACACGAGGACTAATGCTTAAAATCATACAATTTAGACTACTTGTGGTTTGGTTAGGTTAGATAAAGTAAGGTACTGTAATTGCTTTGGAGGGTCTGAGGGGGCAACAACATGGCCTTCTCAAACCGTGGCAACACGGGTCTTGTGGTGTGGGAGTAAGCAAAATGTTGAGTCCCAGTATTTACTCAACATTAAATTTCTGCCCACATAGAGGCTGAATGAGTCAAGCTACCCCCTAGGCGTAATTTACAGTCTGGATAAATATTGTATTAACAACTTAACTTGCACTAAATGGAGCAGAAATCAAATAATATGGGACCACTGAAATGGCAGTTGCCATCAATGATATTTTAATTTCCGTTTATGATAAATATAAACAATTCCCGCTCCGTTATATATACGTGTTCTATTTGTATTATTTATATTATGGTATGTGACATTACCATGATTCACAGTTTCACACAACAGTGTAGATATTTGAGAAAGAAAAATATGCTTTTCAAACAGCGTGGGGATGTGTTTGTACCGGATTACAAGGCTTTTCAGAAGCACCCCATTAAATTGACGCAGCGACTCTCACCAGCTGATGTGTAAATATTCGGTGTGTACCATCATACTATATAAATTTTCACTCGTTTTCGGTAACTTACACGTCCAAAACCTTATGAAACATCTGATGACATTACTTTGCTTATAACTTACCTTATTAATAGTGAATCTCCAAGAAATAGTGAAATAACCCAGGCAACCAATCAGCTGAGCGGAGGGGACGTTGTTGTCCTTGTGTTTTGCCTTGCCACCGCATGGTGGCAGCACGTTCTGGAACGCCATTGCCATAACAACGTCGGCGGGAGCCTAGTGAACCACGCGGTTATAGTAGGACTCGCGTACGTTTGCGGCTGTGGTGTGGCCCGCACCTGTGTACAATGGTGCCACGTTTCCCCAACTTGCGATGTGAAACAGAAGCTATTTATGTACAAGGCATCACAAATTCGATAAATTCAGATGAATAAAACTTACACTTGTGTATTTTGATGGATGAATCAACAGCAATCTTATTATGCATAAAATATTTATACAGTAACACAGAAACATGGCATACATATTGTACAGTGTTGCTAAAAGAAATTGTAGTCACTTTTAATGGTTTTTAGCGTAGTTTTAGGGTGGGTAATAATATCACAGTTATGGATATAAGATAATGAGCCTAAAAAAAAGAAGAAATATGCCAATATCCAAAGTAAAAGAAATAATTCATGTAATTCTTGTGATTGGCAACACTTACACACCCAGTCTGGCCTAAGATAAAGTACCGTAGACCCAACCATAGCTTGTACAGATGTTGCTAGGGAAAAATGCTCACATTTACTGGCTTTTACCATAATTTTAAGGGTGAGGAATAATCACATTTATAATCATAAGCTAATATGTAGGACAAAATAGTAGGCATATGCCAATACTGAAGTAAAAAAAAAAAAAAACATTATTCACTCGCGAGCGGCAACACTTCCACACCCAGTCGGTGGCCTTGACAGCATAGCTTCCTGACGGTGACCTCGTGTCACTTCCTTTATGTCCTCTGCACAGACAGCATGAAAGCACAATTACAAATGAAAGCACAATTATAAATAACTTATAAAAGAATCAAAAGTACTCAGGGTGGCTCACATTTCCCGCCAGGAGAGAGAGAGAGAGAGAGAGAGAGAGAGAGAGAGAGATAACGGTATAGAAAACGTGGCACCACTGTACACAGGTGCGGGCCACACCACAGCCGCAAACGTACGCGAGTCCTACTATAGTTCAAACGGTTTTTGTAGGTCTGTTGACTACAGTCAATTCCCGCAGTGAAAGGGAATAATTCATAAATCGACTGTGGTTGAAAAACGCAGTGAAAGGGTACTTGAACAGTGACCACATCGAAGTAGTAAAGTGTTATAAATACTTGGGACATTATGTTTTTTTTTTTTTTATATAATTTCAGTTATTTTGATTATATTATATAGAGTTTAGGCTGAGTAACTTTCACGCCCTTTTTAAGAGTATTTTTAGGGAGTTTAGTAAAGGAAATATTGATACCTTTTTATACTTATTTAATTCATATTGTCTTCCACAGTATGGTCTTCCCTTATGGAATGCAAAAAGTTTTAAAACAAATATTTTAAATGTTTTCAAGTGGCATACAATAAGGCCGTGAGAAAAAAAAAAAAGTGTGGTGTTCCTATTCATGCTAGTAGCCATATAACGGCTAATAACTGCAAGCAGATGTTACCTAATCACCACACAGCTCTGACCCAAACAAGGTACGTAAAGAGACTAAAGAAAAATGACAACCCTCTTGTCAAACTTATCGTTCCACATTTAGTTAATGGCGTACTTATTAACAATGTTGTGTCCCTGTTCAGGAATGAGTATGAAGTGGATGTGCTTGGAGAAAGTTTGGATTTTATTACCTCTCACATAATGTGGGAACAAAGACATGAGGATACGAGGGGGAACTGTATCTTCTATGGATTTTAGTACACTTGTCATATTGGAGTGGAAATTATGTAGATTTTAATTTATCTATCATTTTGAAATGTGGTGGTAGCTGGAGGTGCTCACCAACCCCTCACTCCATGTAATGCTGCTCTCGGGTGTATGGCCTTTCGTCTCCTCCATCCTTCTTTCCTTCCTTTCTTTCCTTCATTCTTTCCTCGTCCTTCTTCCTATGGGTGACTTTACACTCCTTCTTCTGTCTTTCATTCCTTCATTTTTCCTCTTCCTTCTGCCTGTGGGTGCCTCTACACTGAGTGACAACCCAAACGATTTCCTGTGTGCCAGGAAGCCATTTAATACGCTGGGTGGTAACCATATAACCAAAGTATGGCGCCCGGTGGTTTTGTGAGTAATTACGGCGCTCTAGTCAGATTGAGCCAGTGAAGGTTTATATCCAAGGAATGGTTGGGGTTTATTGCTCACGTAATGCCACTCAGGGATGAGTAAGGCTGGTCACTCTAATCTTAAATGTCAGGACCAATTTACCTAGCCCGGGCTCCTACACACCTTATGGGGCAACGTAGGATTGGATGATGGATGGATGGACGATATTTAAATGAATTTTTATTTTATTAGAGACACTTTAAAAATATTTTAACCATATATTTTAAAAATTTTTTTTTTTATAATGTGCCTGACATTGAACTTCCATAGTTTTGCTTTTTATTGTTTTTTTTTTTTTATTGCTTTTAATATGAGTCATTTTTAAAATTTTCTTCTTTTTGTTTTAAGCAAAATTTTAATGAACTGGGTACAGTATTTTTAAAGCATATATATTTTCAGAATATTGGTTTTGAGGATTATTTTTTATTATTAAACATTTTAGCATTATTTTCATTATGTGTGGAGTGCTTAAAAAATCATTGTCTTTTTATTGGGGATTTATATTTTTTTCTCTTAATATTTTTTTACTGAATATTTTAACAATTGTCAATTTCTGCTTATGCATACATGGGCTACATGTCTTTATTGACAAGGGAATGAGTAATAACAGTAGACTGAAACAATGGTGACTGTAGAGGGATGCTGTGATGATATGCTTTGTTGCATACAGTTTATATCAGGGGTTATATTGGAATTTTTATGTCTAAGCACTGCTGCTGATGTATTTAGAACCATCTCTATAAACCGTACGTATATAAAATATTGAATGATATTATCAGACTATGTAGTTGTATTACGAAATGAAATGAAATGAAACTAATACAACAACAGCAACAACAACAACAAGAACTACTACTACTACTACTACTACTACTACTACTACTGCTGCTGCTGCTGCTGCTACTAGTATAGTATTTTTTTTTTTTTTTTTATAATAGTACTGGTTCTGCTCTTGCAAAAATATCACAGGAGTACAAAAGAACAGCTGTACAGATAAATAAGCATAAAGTTTTTCCTGGATGGAACAGACGCGTTACGTGCAAGCATTCAGTGGCCAGAGAGAAATATCTACGGAGGTTAGCAACAGGTAAAAAAAGTAGGGATTTTTTGAACATTATGAAATGATGGCTTCTAGGAAGGATTTCAGAAAAGTTTTGAATGACTGTAAGAGGGACGAGCAGAATGAAATATGCAAGAGCATAGTGGAAAAGTTTAGAAATAAAGATAAAGACAGTTTTGGTGTGAAGTGCAAAGAAAACAAGGAAAAACAGAAAGCTATGAATGTCATTGACGGTAAACACTGTAACGGTGATATTGTAAAAATATTTCATAGGAAGTTTTTAGCAGCACAACATGATGATATTGACACAAAACTAGATTTTTTGAATAAGTTTGAAGAGCAATGGGAAAATGAAAGAAACATTTTTATTCAAGTGTCAGCAGTGTCACTGAGGAAGACCATAGCGCATCTGAACCCCTGGGTGGGGCTTGACAGGGTCCACTCCTGGTCTTTAACCCCTTAACCGCAGGGCGTCACTTTCGTGACGTTCGGGCACAATGGATCACACTGCAGGGCGTCACTTTTGCGATTCTGTGTTATTTTGAATTCTTCCGGGCTTACAAGTGGTGGCTTGTATCATCTATCAGGACTGCCAGTGTCCAACAATAGTCAGCACTGCTAATGTCATCTGTACTCCCATCCATTGTTGACAATTTAGCTATTTATCCCTGTTCTTGACTCTCCTCCCTACCTCCCCTCCATCATCTTCTCCTCTTGCCTGCCTGGCCGCGCTGCGCTAAGCAAATCTTCCCCGGAATTTTCCACTGATTTCATCATTGAAATAAGCCCTATGCCCTATTCTTGTACAAATAATATATACCAAAAAAAATAAGATAACTGATAGTGCCATACACCTGGAGTTGGCTAATTATCACCTGGCAACACCCCACATGCACTTGTTAGCTAATTTCCCTGGTAATTTCCCCTTGAAATATGCTGTATAATCTATTCTCGTAATAAAAATATATATAAGAAAGGAAGGGAGAAGCCTAAGTGATATTCACATTCACCTGGAACTATCTAATTTCCTGCCCATCATTTCACAGCATATAAATTAGCAGCTGTCACCTCGCTGACGTTGTCAACCCTTGGCGGCCCCATATCTGCCTCGTCATTTAGTTCAGTGTTGTTTCTTGAGATGAAGCACATAGCACTTGCGCCCCTCCATTTCCGCCGCTTCTAGAGGGCCCTGTGACCTCTACCCCTACTAAACCTCGTGTGGGAAAGGGTAAAGGACTAAATGACTCTGCTGTGGAGCGTGAACTGACTACCCATGATAATGATGGACAGTGACTACAATCTTTCTGGTGAATTATGTAATGAGCCAGTGGAGGAAAATGGTGATAAACTATGAGTGCTTCAGTGTCCCAAGTTCATTCTGGCTCCAAGGGAAAGGAGCCCTTATTTACTGGAAGTGACAGTGTATAACATAGTGTAAATAAAATAGAAATGTAAATAATTACTAATATAAGAATATGAGTACAAATACTTGGAGTAATGACAGTCAAAGCTTTGCTTTATGCACTAGTTTACTGAATGAAAAAGGGCCTGGAGTGAAAATAAACTACTATTACTGAAGGAAACTTATGGATATATATATATATATATATATAGATGTGTGTAATAAAGCAATAGGAATATAAAGTGTGAGTGTGTTTATGAATAATAAATGACAGAATACCAGCGGGGAACGAGCCAAGCGGGAAGCTCATACGCGCTCGTAATTTTTATTGCTCTCACAGTTTTTTTTGGCGTATGGATTCCAAACTACTTGAAAATCATAGAATAGTGTTTCTAATGATAATATCAGGCTGTGGTAATCATGTTACGGGGTGTCGGGAAGTGTAAAGTGGAGAATTCGTTACCCAACTTCAGAAGTTTCCACAAGTCCACTAGTCAGTCGGAGCGCGAATATCCTCGTGGGACGTGCAAGGAGCACAAAAACATGCCCGCGCTTAAGGGGTTAAGGAATGTCTCAGAAGAATTTTTACTTCATTTGTCTCAGTTTTTTAATGCTTGTTTTACTCATTGCTAATTATCACAGTCACCTTAAAAGGTATAGTAACTACGATAGTTAAGAATAGTAAGAGTTATGTAACACTTTAATAATTATAGGCCTGTAATGCAGTCATCCTATATATTAAAAATATTTGAGATTATAATACTGAATATTATAGAGGAAAAAGTTTTTTCCATATCCAAGACAGTTTGGCTTCCAATGAGATATATCTAAGACAGATGCTTGTTCTTGCTTAAAGAGATAAGTACAATAGCAAGGGTGATAATGGCATTTTAACTTTTACTGACCTCTCTAAGGCATTTGATTTAGTTAGCCATTTCGTTTTAGGAAAGAAAATGTTACGGTTGAATATTCCTATAGATACTGCGTACAGTCGTCACCATAAAATCGCTGCAAGTCCACTCGTGTGATGTGCGTCCTTTTGTCTGGCAACAGTGTAAGGGGAGTTGTTGCCACATAGACTTTTATATTCTTTAAAGATGTGTTTTTAAGAAGTGGTGCTAGAGACTGCCTAGAGTACAATACTCTGTATACCGTATTTAATCAGTATAAAAAAGTGCAAGAGTTGACAGAAGAATGTTATGGAACGACGTATGAGAATAATATTCCGGCATTCCTCATTATAACCATGTCTAAGCTCCCTTCCCCTCTCCCCCTTACTCTTCCTGATGTCCTCCCCATCCCTCCCCTCCTTCCTACCTCTCACCCACGTTCATGTCTTCACTTTCTCCTCTCCCCACCCTCTCTACCCTCATTCATTTATCCACGGCACTAACCCGACTTGCGCATCGCAAGTCTCTTGTTTACTAAATCCAGCCCGTCCTGTTCTCAGTTGCTCGCAGTACTTTAATAAAACTAACTGTATCCAAGGCTAATTATCAGTATTCCTTCCTATTCGAGTCCCATGCTCACCCTCCCTGTCTCCTTCCCACTTCTTTTATTCCAGTTGTTGTTGTTGTTGATGTTGGCGCCTACTCCCATCCGGGAGTTCTTGTCTCTAAATAAGATGGCTTTATTTATTTATTTATTTATTTTTCTTTTTTCTCAGTCTCTATTGTTCATTTCTATGTTGCTCCGTATATTCATAATTGCTTCTCTTCGTTTCATTATTCTGCCCACTGTATTTGCTACAACCTGTAATTCATTTTGTTTTAGTATTTCTGTTATTGATTCTTTTCCTTTAATTTCGCTTGTTAAATCTTCGTATGCTTCACATATGAATAAATGATGCTGATTTTCATTCTCTTCTTGGCACATGTCACATATAAGGTTAGGCTCATACTTCTTATAATTTTCCTTCACTTCTAGCATTCTGGTTCGAATCAAAAATATAATCTTTGCGCTTTAAAACTCTATTTCCTCTAGGTATCTCTGTAGGCCTATTTCTTGTTCCACTGATTCCTTTGTCTTACTCCCTTTTCTACCCTTTTTGCAACTCTCTCTTCTAATGTGTCTAAGTCTTCAGGTATGCTGTACTTTTCTTTAATGTCTTTTATTTCTCTCACGTACTTTCTTTCAAAATCTTCATAATGTTTTCTCATCTTTACTTCAACAGCGTCTTCTTCCCTATTCTTGAGTTCAATGTAATATTCAAGTTTTCTCTGGTTAATTTTGTGTTCTATTTTTACTTCCTGTGTTTCATTTAATAAAGCACATTTCGGTGTTGTCCTTGGTACTTTGATTAATTTTGTTAAGTACTGAGTTTGAACATTATTTGGAGCTTTCTTTTCTTTTTCTCTTAATGTTTTCCCACTTTCCCCTCCAAACAACGTTATCGGTAATACATTTTAGCCCAATTTTAATTCTACTTTTTTTTTTCAGTTCTTTTCTATTTATGATGTTAATACATTCATTTGCCGCTACCCTTGCTTTATTTATCATATTTTCCACTTTAATATTCTGTTTCCCTTTTTTTTGTATAATTATTCCAGTTGTCATTCTTTTCTCCACCCCTTATCATTACCAACAGCCGCTAGATACAGAAACAATGAGGTCTCGTTCTTGTGAAGTATTCCTTACTGTGTGTGTGTGTGTGTGTGTGTGTGTGTGTGTGTGTGTGTGTGTGTGTGTGACAGTCGGTGGCTATTATTTCAGAAGGAGGAATTAAACAAACATTCGTGCACATTCCTCCTACTTCTCTCTCTCTCTCTCTCTCTCTCTCTCTCTCTCTCTCTCTCTCTCTCTCTCTCTCTCTCTCATGCCACGGAAAATGTTCCCATTCTCATTATACTGTTCACTGATTTATGAAGCAGTATCAGAACCATAATGTTTCGAATTGCTGCAGCATGTCTTAAGTAATGAATGGGAGAAAAAGACTGTTGCATGGCAAGAATCTCACAAATGCCATCTATCTATATACCTAGGCTGCTTCCCCCAAGGAAAGGGAGGTAGCCGAGACAGGATGACACACTCCCAATTTACTCATCCACTCAAACACATTCATTGGCATCTTAGCCCCAAAGGGGAGAAGGGACAGATCCTCACCGCACCACACCGCACAAATGCAGAGAAACAAAAGGGTTACAGGAATATAAAAGAAACAGAGAAGAGTGCGATTTATTACGTCGATTAGCGCCGTGGATAATATAAGGTAGACAGGGTGGGGAGAGAGGAGAGTGGAAATGAAGAAGAGCAGGGGGAGAGGTGTGGTTAGAGGTAGGCTGGGGTGGGTGATGGGGAGGGATACGGGGGAGAGAGCGGATGTTCCGTTATTTCACAAGTCTGTTGTCGTCTTTAGCACATTATTTTGCTAATCAGATATAAAGAATATTGCACTCTGGGCGATTTACAGTACTTATTCTTACAAACACGTCTTTAGAGCCTAAAAAGGCTCATGTGGCAACTAGTTCCCATACATCGTTGCCAGACAAAACGACCCACATCACACGAGCAGGCTTGCAGCGAATTTGTGCTGACGACTGTACATGCTTATGCACTATTTGAGGAACCAGATGGCTGGTATGAAATGGAAGAGGGTGCATGGTGCACCTGTTACGTGGAGCAGCGGGTTAGACAGGGTGGTGCTCTATCTCCCTTTTCATTTAAGCTGTATGTAGATGATGTTTTATCTGAAATTTCAAATATGAGTCAAGGGTGCATGATTGGTACAAGCAGAATCAATATTCTAGCTTATGTCGATGATATTGTGCTATGTGCTAAGCCCATTACAGCCATGAATACTTTGTATACTAAGTTTTTATCAAAGATAAATTATATAAAACTTAAAAATAACAAAAACAAAATGCATGCTCCTAGGATCAAAGGTAAAGCAAAATGACATAATTCATCATAACTTTAAACAACAGTGAATGGTGGCGTACCTCAAGGATCAGTTTTGGCCACAACCCTCTTTCACATTTACATAAATGTCCTCCTGTCTGTCACTCTACGACCCAATACACTCTTATGCTGATGACTCGACATTTCATAGTTCTTTCACATTTAGTACCTCCTTTACACAATCTGATATTATAAATTCCCAAATAAACACAGAAGTTTATCTGAACCAGGACCTTTCTAAAAATAATGAATTTGGACAAACAACTCTTGTCTCATTTAATGCTCAGAAAACTAAATACATTAATTTCTCCAACAGAAAGAATCTCTCAGACTCCAACATAAATTTAAATGTCAGTAGTCCCATATCCACTACAATTGATATCCTAGGTGTCACACTAAACACCATCCTAAGGTGGGCAGCTTATGTTAAATCCCTTGCTTAAAATGCTTCTAAAAAATTGGGGCTTCTGTACAGAGTTCGTGAATTTTTCACTGACGAGCAGTTGGCCACAATGTACAAGTCATGTGCGTTCTAAGACTGAATAGAGATCGCCAGTGTGGAGTAGATGTGGAGCCGTTGCATTGAGGCAGTTGGACAAAATTTAAAATAAAGCCATTAGATTAATCAACAATCCTGCCATTACGCAGGACCTTCCTCAATTATCAGTACGTAGAGCTGTTGCATCTTTAGCATTATTTTACCGATATTTTACCGTAAGTGCTCTGGTGAACTTGCTTCAATTGTGCCTCCCCTTCACATTTCCTCCCGAAATACTCGGGCAGCTGGGATTGCCCATGAACTCCAACTCTCTCCCACGCAGTGCCTGGAGACCTCTTCTTATCAATATTCATTTATCCTCAGAACTACTACTTTCTGGAATTCACTTTCTGTGAATTGCTTCCCACAAACATTTAATCCACTTTTATTTAAATCCAACTGTAAATATTTTATGAATGGAGGATGCCTGTAGGCACATGGACTTATTTTTTTTATTTCCTTTGTTTTTCCTTTCTCCATTCATTACTCTTAAAAAAAAAAAAAAAAAATGAATATGACTAACTGGGACATATAATCACGCATGATCTTAAAGATGACAAAGATGTAGAGAAAAGACAACAAGTTTTATTCAAGTTTTAATTGCATTTTTAGAAATTTTAATGGTGTAGATATTAATACGTTTTTATTCCTTCTTAACTCGTACTGTAAGCCAGACTACGGTTTGCCTCTTTTAAACCATAAGGATACACGGAGATCATGTATATTTAAAGCATTTGAGGGGACTTACAGTAAAGCTTTAAAACGAATGACTGGAACACCAGCCTATGCCAGCAACCATGATGTGGCTGCCTCCTGTAGCCAGATGTTACTGAGGCACCATGTGGACCCTCACACAGTGCCGCTATTACAAAAGGTTGATGCAGTCTAATAACGTCGTCATTAAATTTAACCTGCCATGTTTAAAACCGGGTTTCTTTTGTAAACATGTTCTTAATGATTTTAAGTTACACTACGGAGGTGGTATTACGTGTCACGCCTTGGATATAATTCCATCACGAATAGCCTAGCCTGGGTGCAGAACCATGAGCAAAGATGAAACCATGTAGTAATTTTAAGGTGAGGCGACTTTATTTCTTTGACATTTTAATAACGGCTGTTGTTTATCGTACTTTTTCTTTTTATAAACATTGTTATTATATAGAATGGCGATTTTAATGACAATAGGAATATGTATATTATATTTTAACTTGTATGTGAATCATCTTTTTTTTATCAAAAAAAAAAAAAAAAGAAGAAAAAAAAAAAAAGAGGTCTTTGACTAGTTGGCTGCTGCTGCTGAAGCTACTGTTGCCCCTGCTGGCTAATCATGAAATAAGGCCAAACGTTATATTCACAGCAAAGGTACTGTTACTAAGTTCTTCATACGAAAAGAAAAATTGATATGTTATGAGTATGTCAAATGAATATCTTAAGTAGTAACTTGTCCCACACTGTATTTCAGCATGTAATATTATAGGCTATGAAAATTTTGTAATGTACAGTATTTTTGAACTTTTGTTTTATTAATTTTCTACGTAGTTGCATTATGAAATAAAGATATGAATGATTTACTACTACTACTACTACAACAACTACTACTACTACTAAAGTAAAGATATGGGAGGTTTCTGGAAAGAGGTTAATCACAGGAGGAACAAGTTAAAGTCATCTCAGGTACTTGATGGTTTGAGTAAGTCAAGACTTTATTGCTATTTATAATATTTTTTTTTCATCAGTCAAAATGATGTTACTGACGATACGGGAAGAGAATTTTTTTGTTTAAGCTTAAAAATAAATAGAGAGGACGAACAACGTTTCACCAGCGAATATCTGTAGTGACTGTTAGAAAGAACATTGGTTGTATGAATTAGGGAATTGGGCACGATAGGATTCATGATTATATTTTTCTAATGTAACTGATGATTTCCCGCAAGTTATATTTGATTTCATGAATATTTACTTTGTTCATTGCTACCTGCCTGATGACATGTTGAGGGGGCAAAATTACACCAGTCATTAAAGCTCAAAATGGGAACTGTACCTTGTCACCAAACTACAGACCTGTGATGCAGTCATCCATGTTGCTAAAAGCTTTTGAGTGTCGTGTTTTGCAAATGCTGGAGGAGATGCTTTGTTTTAATACGTGTCAGTTTGTTTTGGTTTAAAGGTTCGTCAACAACTGATGCTATTTTCACCTTAAAAAGAATCGTACATTGATACACGCACAATGGTAATGTCTCTATCCTCTTTATTGATTTCTCAAAGGCGTTTGACAAGTTAACCATTTTATTCTTGAAAATACTTTAATGGACAAGGAAATACCCCTTGATGTTGTTATTAGTTTGCATTATTTGACAAACCAGACAGCAAGGGTTTTATGGAATGGAGAAGATGGAGAGTCTGCAAGTGTTTTTAACTGAGTTCGACGGGGGAAAGAAATTGAGGTTCATGAGGTATATGTAGAGATGGCTAAGTGCAGTGGAGAGAGAGGAATGAAGTGCTTGGTGGAGATATGTAAGAAGGCATGGATGAGTGAAACTGTACCAGCAGAGTGGAAAAGGGCTGTAATTGTACCCTTGTGCAAAAATAAAGGTGAGTGAAGTGATTGCAAGAATTATCGTGGCATAAGTTTACTGAGTGTGGCAGGAACGATATATGGAAGAATTATTATAGAGAAAGTAGGAGAGATATCAGAAGTCCTAGTGAGTGATGAACAGGGTGGTTTAGGAGTGGCAGAGGATGTGTGGATCAAATATTTGCAATAAGACAGATAGTGGAGGAGGCTTGTGAGGAGGACTATAAGGTGTGTATGGCATTTATGGATCTGAAAAAGAAACATACGACAAAATAGACAGAGAGAAGGATTGTGGAAGGTTTTGAGCATGTACGGTGTACATGGTAAGCTGCTAGCTGCAGTCCAAGAGATTTTACGATGGTAGTGAGGCATATGTAAGGGTAAATGGATAGCTAAGTGAATGGTTCACGATTGGTGTAGGCGTGCGACAAGGTTGTGTGATGCCCGCATGTGTGTTCAATATACATATGGATGAGGTGATGAGAGAAGTAATATTTCGTGTTATGGAGAGAGGTATGGAGTTTTTAATGATTGTTGATGGATGAAATATTTGAAATTTTTTGTAGGCTGATGGTGCAGTACTACTTGCAAATACCGGACAGGAATTAGACTAGCGCAGAGTTTTCCTGTCTGTAAGCGTCGATGCTGTTGAGAATAAGTACAAAAAGTGGAGGAATATGGTTATTAGGCCATGAGCCAGCCTAGAGTGGAACTTGTACCCCCCCCCAGGATCCTCCGTGGGTGGCCTCATTTTTCAGGAGACACTTCTGGTCACAAAAACAAGATGTTAACAGAAATCCATAGGAATCGAGAAAAGTTAAGGTAAATTTTTCCAAGATTGCCGCCATTAATTCAGGTATAATCATTAATTCACTCGGTTATCTTACAGACGACATATATTTACTAATTTATTGGTGAAAATCACGTTTTTTTTGACCAAGAGTGTTCAATAATTATGTAGAAGCCGTGAAACAGTCAGGTTTTGTTATACAGCAATATATCAAATCAGAATATTGCATACATAAAATGGCTCTTTCTGGGATAATTAAATGCATTGTTTATAATTTCTTTTGAAAGTAGAATACACATATTAACAACGTTTCTGTGAATATGGGATATTATGCATGAATTGATCATCGTAATTATATGCACATGATATTCACTTCAGCAACCATTTTGAGAGAGTCATACCAACACCATGTTCAAAGAAGTTCAAAACATGGTATTATACCCAGAGAAGGTGGCTTTTCCCTGCACTAATTACAATAATAAGTATGAGGTCTGCTTCCCTTTTACAGGCTCCTTTACCCTCATTTTTGCAATTTTTGGGTAAAATAGAACAAACTTTACAATTTGGCTTTCAATTCTGATCTTCATGCACTTTTGAATGAAATGCCAGCTTTGTTAGCCGTCATTTCAAGGGTGGGAAGAAACCTGCCATCGCTTTTGTTTGGACTCTGCCTGAGTAACCTTCCAACAGCCCCATTATCACCTTCTCTCTATGTAATTCTTAGGGGCTTACGATTGCCTTTGTTTTGGATGTTGTAGCATATATTGCTATTCACCAAAGCTGTTTCAATTATATAATGCCAAATGGTCTGATACCACTTCAAGGACTTGTGACTGAATGGATAGGAAGAACACAGCTGATCAAACTTATCTACACCTCCCATATACATGTAGCAACACAACACCTGAACAGATGAAACTTTTCAACTGTTCTACCTTCCCTCATTTTTACTTAATTCGTTAGTGGTAGGTGGTGGCGACCATCATCCACTCACTTGATGTAGTGCTGCCTACTTCTTCGTTCAGCCTTTATCATTCTTTTTCTGTGCCTGCCCTCCTCTCTTCCTATTTCTCCCATCTTTTTCTGTCACTACTTATTGCTTTTTCTTTCCGTTACAGGTGTGGCTTTACATTGAGTGACAAGCCAAATGGTTTCCTGTAAGCCAAGAAACCATTTACAACAGTTGGGTGGTAACTTATATAACCAAACCATACACGTGCTCCCTACGTGTCAAAGTGGGTTGGTGGAGGGGTTAGTGCCCCTTTCACAATGTAAAACAAATAACTCAGAGTCAAATGGCCACCTCTTACGGGATTATGGCGTCTGGCAATAGATATAGACTTGTCTCGTTCCTGCATCTCCAACAGTTGAGAGCATATTCCACTCTTCCCGTGTCCTGCCATATACAGGCCAGGAGTGTGTTATCCTCCAGTAAGCCAAATAACAGGGAGCTGGCTTTTTATTCAGTTTTATTTCCTTCATTTGAGGAGGCAAAGTCTCTTCTCTTTATTTCTCACTGTACCACAAGCACCAGTGTTAACCTGCCTTAGAGAATCAAAATGTTCTACACTTGAATAGAGAACTTGTCCATATATACAAACTGTGACCTCTGTTCTCAAATCCATTCAGTAAATAGTAAACCACTCTTGATGCTAGAAAAACTACGCCTTACTGTGTCATTCGCTTTACCTGTGTAAACCTCAAACTTTAGAAGGTATCCTGTGTGAGAGTAATATAAAGACCATAATTTTATTCCCCACTTACTGGATATGGCTTAGAAGGCAGGTACTGTTTGAAAGAGAGTCGTCCGAGAATTTTACCATTGACTCATCTATGCTGATCTCTCTGTTACTGACATAGGCTTCACGATACAAATCTTTCACAATGTCCCAGGAATGTGGTCTAATCTTGCACAGAAGTACTAATTCATCATCTTTGTCTTTACCTGCCTCATGACATGCAAAGGGCAGGAAAGCACAGAATAATTTCATAATTTTTCTCTGGAAAAACACAGTCCCAAACCCTGGTGTCATCTAGTAAAAAGAACTACTTTGACTGAAATAGCTTGCTAGTATTGGCTTGTGCACTACCAAGCCCCATACCCTATTTCTACTGCAATGAATGCTTTTACTATCCATCTGCAGTGACATCTTCCCATAATTTACATCTTGATCTGTTTTTCAGTGGTCTTCTTTTGTCTCTTGCTTTTTTTGCACACTTGCTAGTTTCTGCAGCTACTAAATCCAAAAATACTCTCTGGAGAATAACTTGATAAAACTCCGATATGAGAAAAGATTATCAAAACCAATTACTCTGTGTTGTTCAGTATAATCTGTAACACACTTCTACAGTGCCACATTATTGTTGCTTGAATATTGGTTTGTTTCTTCCATTTATAATGGTTCCCAGACTTATTCTCACAGTGGTCTCAGGTGAGGTAGGCCAGATCATCTAGGTCACCGTCACTACATGTTTCACCCCTTGAATCACTGAGATCATTAGTACTGGAGAAGTAACTGCTACTATCAGTTTCACGAAGTTCATCAGGGACATAATCTTCATCTTCATCAAGAGTCATACTGACACTCTTTTCCTCTACACACAGAGCCATTACCAAAGGAAGCTGTAACAAAGTGACATCCAGTAAACAGGAGAACCAAGCGATATATACTGACAGTAAAATCCATAAATAAACAACAAAAGCCACACACAACTCATGGAAGTACTAACAAGTACCTGTAGTCTCACAATCTTCCACCTAAAATACCAGTTATCTA
>NC_136955.1:31479118-31561618 GCF_032717465.1 Coenobita brevimanus
AAAGGGCATATAATAATTACAAACAGGCAAGAAACGATTATACAAGAATAAGGAGGGAAGCCCAAAAACAGTTTGAGGAGGATATCATAAATAAAAGTAGTGATCTATCTATCTATCTATTGCCAGACGCCTCAATCCTGTTTGGGGTGGCCACAATCAAATCGCCTCCAAGTCGCCCTGTCCCCCGCCATTTCACTGCCCTGCTCGCAACTCACACCCCCCTCTCTCATATACCTCTCCACCCCATCCCTCCATCTCATCCTTGGCCTCCCCCTCCCTCTTCCCCCCTCCACCTCACTCACAAACACTTTCTTCGTCAGTCTTTCACCCTCCATCCTCTCCACATGGCCAAACCACCTCAGTGTGTTCCTCATAACGCTTCCTATCACATCCACATCAACACCACAACGCTCCTTTATATCCTCATTCGTCAGCCTCTCTCTCCATGTGACTCCACAGGTTCCTCTTAAATAACTCATTTCCACTGCTCTCACTCTTGACTTGTGTCCTTCCAACAACGTTCAAGCTTCACTTCCGTACGTTAGAGTTGGTATCACAATACTGTCATGTAGTAACTTTTTCACTTCTCTCTTATACTTTGCCATTTTCTCATCCTCTTGTAACCTTTCCACTCTCCTTGCAACTACTCCTTCCTCTCGTCTTTCCCTTCTTCTATTCCTCCATCTTACTTCAATTCTAATTCTGGCCACCACCAAGTAGTGGTCAGAAAGTCCACTCCCCCAGCCTCTATAAACTCTTGCATCCATTACACATCTTCGCATCCTTTAATCCACACACACATAATCAATCATTGCCCTCCTTTCATTCAGTTCACCATCCACCCTTCTCATCACTCGCCATGTATACCTGTGGATCATTTTATGCCTGAAGAGGGTATTGGCTATCACCAACCCCCTCCCAGCACAAATGTCCAGTAACGCACTCCCATTCTCATCTGTCTCAGCAGGCACACCCTACTCACCAACTATTCCATCCACCTTCACATTCCCAACTTTACCATTCATATCACCAATCAAAAACACTCTCTCATTCCTTCCAAACTTATCCATGCACACTTCTACATTTGTCCAGAACTCTTCTCTCACTCTTCTAGCACGATCTTGCGTGCCAAACCATCTCAGTGTGTTCCTCATAACGCTTCCTATCACATCCACATCAACACCACAACGCTCCTTTATATCCTCATTCGTCAGCCTGTCTCTCCATGTGACTCCACAGGCTCCTCTTGAATAACTCATTTCCACTGTTCTCTTGACTTGTGTCCTTCCAACAACATTCAAGCTTCACTTCCGTACGTTAGAGTTGGTATCACAATACTGTCATGTATAGTCGGAATCCCGCCCGTTTGCGGCTGAGGTGTGGCCCGCACCTGTGTACAATGGTGCCACGTTTCCCCAACTTGCGATGTGAAATGGAAGCTATTTATGTACAAGGCATCACAAATTCGATAAATTCAGATGAATAAAACTTACACTTGTGTATTTTGATGGATGACTCAACAGTAATCTTATTATGCATAAAATATTTATACAGTAACACAGAAACATGGCATACATATTGTACAGTGTTGCTAAAAGATATTGTAGTCACTTTTAATGGTTTTTAGCGTAGTTTTAGGGTGGGTAATAATATCACAGTTATGGATATAAGATAATGAGCCTGAAAAAAGAAGAAATATGCCAATATCCAAAGTAAAAGAAATAATTCATGTAATTCTTGTGAGTGGCAATACTTACACACCCAATCTGGCCTAAAATATAGTACGTACCCCTTCGTATACCCAACCATAGCTTGTACAGGTGTTGCTTGGGAAAAATGCCCACATTTACTGGCTTTTACCATAATTTTAAGGGCGAGGAATAATCACATTTATAATCATAAGCTAATATGTAGGACAAAATAGTGGGCATATGCCAATACCGAAGTAAAAAAAAAAAAAAAAAAAACTATTCACTCGCGAACGGCAACACTTCCACACCCAGTCGGTGGCCTTGACAGATAGCTTCCCTACAGAGAGAGAGAGAGAGAGAGAGAGAGAGAGAGGCAGGAGAGGGGCATGCATTGAATGCATTGTCGGCATCACTAAATATAACAAAACCAAATTAACAAATGAAAGCACAATTATAAATAACTTATAAAAGAATCAAAAGTACTCAGGGTGGCTCACATTTCCCACCACGTGGTAGGTGAATCCAGCCCCCCCTTCCCCTTCCCTCCCTTCTTAATCCCTCCTGGGTGTCTCAGGTCAAATCCCCCTTCGCACTTCCCCTCCCCCCTGGACCACCACCCCAACAAACCCACATCCACACTCCCACCCACACCTACACCCACACCCCACTACGTCGGGGTGTATGAATCAGTAACGTAACAAACCTCTCAGCAGACAGTAACTTTGACACTCCATCTACTACTAAATATAACAAACCAAATTAACAAATGAAAGCACAATTATAAATAACTTATAAAAGAATCAAAAGTACTCAGGGTGGCTCACATTTCCCGCCAGGAGAGAGAGAGAGAGAGAGAGAGAGAGAGAGAGAGAGATAACGGTATAGAAAACGTGGCAACACTGTACACAGGTGCGGGCCACACCACAGCCGCAAACGTGCGCGAGTCCTACTATAGTAACTTTTTCACTTCCATGCTCACTTCCCTGTTTCTTATCACTGCTTTCAAAGAACCAGCAACCTTTCTTCCCTGCTGTACCTTTTCAAGCACTTTACCCTCCAAACCTCCATCCTTACTCATCACAGTACCCAAGTACTTAAACGTACTCACATTTTCCAATTCCTCACCATCCAACCTCGCTGTACATTCACTGACTTCACCTCTCTCAAAGACCATCACTTTACTCTTCCCTACATTCACCTTTAGATTCTGTTTCTTACACACTCTCCCAAACTCATCCACCAAGCCTTGCAGCTCCCCTTCGTCTTCACTCAACAACACAGTATCATCTGCAAACAACAGTACAGGGAGTTTCCAAACACTATCCTCTCTCACCAGGGCCACTCGAACATCCACTACCCTACCTTGCACCTCTTTTATTACCCCATCCATGTACAGATTGAACAACCATGGAGACATGACACATCCCTGCTTCAACCCCACTTTCAGAGAGAAAAATTCACTTAGTTCACCATCCACACGCACTGCAGCCTTCGCACCATCGTACATACTCTTCACAGCATTCAGCAACTTCCCATCTACTCCATATATTCTTAACACTCCACAATCCTTGTCTATCCACCCTGTCATATGCTTTCTCCAAATCCATGAAAGCCGCATACAACTTCTTTCCCTTTTCTAGAAACTTTTCCACTAAAGATCTAAGAATGAATATCTGATCTACACAACCTCTTCCCTTCCTAAAGCCTCCCTGTTCTTCTCCAACTAATTTCTCTGTTCTTTCTCTAAATCTGTCAATAAGTATTCTACCATACACTTTTCCTGTTATACTAAGAAGACAAATGCCCCTATGATTACCACACACTTCTTTTTCCCCTTTTCCTTTGTACAAGGGAATAATTATACCTAACTTCCAATCCTCCGGGACTCTACCTTCCTCCCAGGCCAATCTGCACATCTTCCACATCCATTCTACTACTATCTCTCCCCCATGCTTCAGCATTTCACCACACACTCCATCAATTCCTGGGGCTTTCCCTGATTTAACTTTCTTCATTGCTTCCACAACTTCTATCCTACTGATTTCTTCCTGTCTTCTCACCTCCCTCCTTCTCCCAGCCATTCCCCAGCCACTTATACTCGCATTACTTCCATCCTCTACGTTCAACAATCCTTAAAGTGTTCTGTCCATCTGCTCACTTTTTCTCCCTTCTCCACTAGTAATCTACCATTTTTATCTTTCACTCCCCTGCTAACTTCACTTCCACCCTGTCTTACTCTTTTCACCCCTTTCCAGAACATTTTCTTACAGTCCCTCCACTTTACACTCAAATTCCTTCCAAATTCCTCATCCACTCTCTTCTTACTCTCTCTCTTGCTAATCTTTTCACCTCTCTATTTCTTTCTATATATAACTCTCTCTTCCGCCTCTCAACTTCTTCCACGCCCCTATTTCTCATCCATTCATTGTATGCTTTCTTCTTTTGTGCCACAGCCTGTTTCACCTCTTCAGTCCACCACGCTGTTCCTTGCACCCCCCCTCTGTCTTCTCTTCCTTCCACACACCACATCACATGCTGCACATATTTCTTCTGTAAATATCCTACACACACCTTCCACATCTCCCATCTGCTCCAATTCATATTTGCCCAATCGTTCCTCCACTTCTCTCTTATACTCTGCCATTTTCTCATCCTCTTGTAACCTTTCCACTCTCCTTGCAACTACTCCTTCCTCTCGTCTTTCCCTTCTTCTATTCCTCCATCTTACTTGAATTCTAATTCTGGCCACCACCAAGTAGTGGTCAGAAAGTCCACTCCCCCAGCCTCTATAAACTCTTGCATCCATTACACATCTTCGCATCCTTTAATCCACACACACATAATCAATCATTGCCTTCCTTTCATTCAGTTCACCATCCACCCTTCTCATCACTCGCCATGTATACCTGTGGATCATTTTATGCCTGAAGAGGGTATTGGCTATCACCAACCCCCTCCCAGCACAAATGTCCAGTAACGCACTCCCATTCTCATCTGTCTCAGCAGGCACACCCTACTCACCAACTATTCCATCCACCTTCACATTCCCAACTTTACCATTCATATCACCAATCAAAAACACTCTCTCATTCCTTCCAAACTTATCCATGCACACTTCTACATTTGTCCAGAACTCTTCTCTCACTCTTCTAGCACGATCTTGCGTGCCAAACCATCTCAGTGTGTTCCTCATAACGCTTCCTATCACATCCACATCAACACCACAACGCTCCTTTATATCCTCATTCGTCAGCCTGTCTCTCCATGTGACTCCACAGGCTCCTCTTAAATAACTCATTTCTACTGCTCTCTTGACTTGTGTCCTTCCAACAACGTTCAAGCTTCACTTCCGTACGTTAGAGTTGGTATCACAATACTGTCATGTAGTAACTTTTTCACTTCCATGCTCACTTCCCTGTTTCTTATCACTGCTTTCAAAGAACCAGCAACCTTTCTTCCCTGCTGTACCTTTTCAAGCACTTTATTCTCCAATCCTCCATCCTTACTCATCACAGTACCCAAGTACTTAAACGTACTCACATTTTCCAATTCCTCACCATCCAACCTCGCTGTACATTCACTGACTTCACCTCTCTCAAAGACCATCACTTTACTCTTCCCTACATTCACATTTAGATTCTGTTTCTTACACACTCTCCCAAATTCATCCACCAAGCCTTGCAGCTCCCCTTCGTCTTCACTCAACAACACAGTATCATCTGCAAACAACAGTACAGGGAGTTTCCAAACACTATCCTCTCTCACCAGGGCCACTCCAACATCCACTACCCTACCTTGCACCTCTTTTATTACCCCATCCATGTACAGATTGAACAACCATGGAGACATGACACATCCCTGCTTCAACCCCACTTTCAAAGAGAAAAATTCACTTAGTTCACCATCCACACGCACTGCAGCCTTCGCACCATCGTACATACTCTTCACAGCATTCAACAACTTCCCATCTACTCCATATATTCTTAACACTTTCCACAATCCTTGTCTATCCACCCTGTCATATGCTTTCTCCAAATCCATGAAAGCCGCATACAACTTCTTTCCCTTCTCTAGAAACTTTTCCACTAAAGATCTAAGAATGAATATCTGATCTACACAACCTCTTCCCTTCCTAAAGCCTCCCTGTTCTTCTCCAACTAATTTCTCTGTTCTTTCTCTAAATCTGTCAATAAGTATTCTACCATACACTTTTCCTGTTATACTAAGAAGACAAATGCCGCTATGATTACCACACACTTCTTTTTCCCCTTTTCCTTTGTACAAGGGAATAATTATACCTGACTTCCAATCCTCCGGGACTCTACCTTCCTCCCAGGCCAATCTGCACATCTTCCACATCCATTCTACTACTATCTCTCCCCCATGCTTCAGCATTTCACCACACACTCCATCAATTCCTGGGGCTTTCCCTGATTTAACTTTCTTCATTGCTTCCACAACTTCTATCCTACTGATTTCTTCCTGTCTTCTCACCTCCCTCCTTCTCCCAGCCATTCCCCAGCCACTTATACTCGCATTACTTCCATCCTCTACGTTCAACAATCCTTAAAGTGTTCTGTCCATCTGCTCACTTTTTCTCCCTTCTCCACTAGTAATCTACCATTTTTATCTTTCACTCCCCTGCTAACTTCACTTCCACCCTGTCTTACTCTTTTCACCCCTTTCCAGAACATTTTCTTACAGTCCTTCCACTTTACACTCAAATTCCTTCCAAATTCCTCATCCACTCTCTTCTTACTCTCTCTCTTGCTAATCTTTTCACCTCTCTCTTTCTTTCTACATATAACTCTCTCTTCCGCCTCTCAACTTCTTCCACGCCCCTATTTCTCATCCATTCATTGTATGCTTTCTTCTTTTGTGCCACAGCCTGTTTCACCTCTTCAGTCCACCACGCTGTTCCTTGCATCCCCCCTCTGTCTTCTCTTCCTTCCATACACCACATCACATGCTGCACATATTTCTTCTGTAAATATCCTACACACACCTTCCATGTCTCCCATCTGCTCCAATTCATATTTGCCCAATCGTTCCTCCACTTCTCTCTTATACTCTGCCATTTTCTCATCCTCTTGTAACCTTTCCACTCTCCTTGCAACTACTCCTTCCTCTCGTCTTTCCCTTCTTCTATTCCTCCATCTTACTTCAATTCTAATTCTGGCCACCACGAAGTAGTGGTCAGAAAGTACACTCCCCCAGCCTCTATAAACTCTTGCATTCATTACACATCTTCGCATCCTTTAATCCACACACACATAATCAATCATTGCCTTCCTTTCATTCAGTTCACCATCCACCCTTCTCATCACTCGCCATGTATACCTGTGGATCATTTTATGCCTGAAGAGGGTATTGGCTATCACCAACCCCCTCCCAGCACAAATGTCCAGTAACGCACTCCGATTCTCATCTGTCTCAGCAGGCACACCCTACTCACCAACTATTCCATCCACCTTCACATTCCCAACTTTACCATTCATATCACCAATCAAAAACACTCTCTCATTCCTTCCAAACTTATCCATGCACACTTCTACGTTTGTCCAGAACTCTTCTCTCACTCTTCTAGCACGATCTTGCGTGCCAAACCATCTCAGTGTGTTCCTCATAACGCTTCCTATCACATCCACATCAACACCACAACGCTCCTTTATATCCTCATTCGTCAGCCTGTCTCTCCATGTGACTCTGCAGGCTCCTCTTAAATAACTCATTTCCACTGCTCTCACTCTTGACTTGTGTCCTTCCAACAACGTTCAAGCTTCACTTCCGTACGTTAGAGTTGGTATCACAATACTGTCATGTAGTAACTTTTTCACTTCCATGCTAACTTCCCTGTTTCTTATCACTGCTTTCAAAGAACCACCAACCTTTCTTCCCTGCTGTACCTTTTCAAGCACTTCACCCTCCAAACCTCCATCCTTACTCATCACAGTACCCAAGTACTTAAACGTACCGGTACTAACATTTTCCACTTCCTCACCATCCAACCTCGCTGTACATTCACTGACTTCACCTCTCTCAAAGACCATCACTTTACTCTTCCCTACATTCACCTTTAGATTCTGTTTCTTACACACTCTCCCAAACTCATCCACGAAGCCTTGCAGCTCCCCTTCGTCTTCACTCAACAACACAGTATCATCTGCAAACAACAGTACAGGGAGTTTCCAAACACTTTCCTCTCTCACCAGGGCCACTCCAACATCCACTACCCTACCTTGCACCTCTTTTATTACCCCATCCATGTACAGATTGAACAACCATGGAGACATGACACATCCCTGCTTCAACCCCACTTTGAAAAAGAAAAATTCACTTAGTTCACCATCCACACGCACTGCAGCCTTCGCACCATCGTACATACTCTTCACAGCATTCAGCAACTTCCCATTTACTCCATATATTCTTAACACTTTCCACAATCCTTGTCTATCCACCCTGTCATAT
Organism: Coenobita brevimanus; assembly: GCF_032717465.1. Taxonomy (NCBI): domain Eukaryota; kingdom Metazoa; phylum Arthropoda; class Malacostraca; order Decapoda; family Coenobitidae; genus Coenobita; species Coenobita brevimanus. Next base: position 31,487,278 of record NC_136955.1, read on the forward strand.
GCTTTCTCCAAATCCATGAAGCCGCATACAACTTCTTTCCCTTCTCTAGAAACTTTTCCACTAAAGATCTAAGAATGAATATCTGATCTACACAACCTCTTCCCTTCCTAAAGCCTCCCTGTTCTTCTCCAACTAATTTCTCTGTTCTTTCTCTAAATCTGTCAGTAAGTATCCTACCATACACTTTTCCTATTATAGTAAGAAGACAAATGCCCCTATGATTACCACACACTTCTTTTTCCCCTTTTCCTTTGTACAAGGGAATAATTATACCTAACTTCCAATCCTCCGGGACTCTACCTTCCTCCCAGGCCAATCTGCACATCTTCCACATCCATTCTACTACTATCTCTCCCCCATGCTTCAGCATTTCACCACACATTCCATCAATTCCTGGGGCTTTCCCTGATTTAACTTTCTTCATTGCTTCCACAACTTCTATCCTACTGATTTCTTCCTGTCTTCTCACCTCCCTCCTTCTCCCAGCCATTCCCCAGCCACTTATACTCGCATTACTTCCATCCTCTACGTTCAACAATCCTTAAAGTGTTCTGTCCATCTGCTCACTTTTTCTCCCTTCTCCACTAGTAATCTACCATTTTTATCTTTCACTCCCCTGCTAACTTCACTTCCACCCTGTCTTACTCTTTTCACCTCTTTCCAGAACATTTTCTTACAGTCCCTCCACTTTACACTCAAATTCCTTCCAAATTCCTCATCCACTCTCTTCTTACTCTCTCTTGCTAATCTTTTCACCTCTCTCTTTCTTTCTACATATAACTCTCTCTTCTGCCTCTCAACTTCTTCCACGCCCCTATTTCTCATCCATTCATTGTATGCTTTCTTCTTTTGTGCCACAGCCTGTTTCACCTCTTCAGTCCACCTTGCTGTTCCTTGCACCCCCCTCCGTCTTCTCTTCCTTCCACACACCACATCACATGCTGCACATATTTCTTCTGTAAATATCCTACACACACCTTCCACGTCTCCCATCTGCTCCAATTCATATTTGCCCAATCGTTCCTCCACTTCTCTCTTATACTCTGCCATTTTCTCATCCTCTTGTAACCTTTCCACTCTCCTTGCAATTACTCCTTCCTTTCGTCTTTCCCTTCTTCTATTCCTCCATCTTACTTGAATTCTAATTCTGGCCACCACCAAGTAGTGGTCAGAAAGTCCACTCCCCCAACCTCTATAAACTCTTGCATCCATTACACATCTTCGCATCGTTTCATCCACACACACATAATCAATCATTGCCTTCCTTTCATTCAGTTCACCACCCACCCTTCTCATCACTCGCCATGTATACCTGTGGATCATTTTATGCCTGAAGAGGGTATTGGCTATCACCAACCCCCTCCCAGCACAAATGTCCAGTAACGCACTCCCATTCTCATCTGTCTCAGCAGGCACACCCCACTCACCAACTATTCCATCCACCTTCACATTCCCAACTTTACCATTCATATCACAAATCAAAATCACTCTCTCATTCCTTCGAAACTTATCCATGCACACTTCTACATTTGTCCAGAACGCTTCTCTCACTCTTCTACCATGATCTTGCGTTGGCGCATACACACACACAGTCGCCCACATTTGTATTCCAACTTTCAACTTTACCCACACAATCCCTGACCCAACTGATCCATACTGTCTTATGCTCCTCTTCCATCTTTTACTCACAACTATACATACTCCTTCCTTTGCCCTCTCATTCTCACCTACTCCTGCACATATACCCCATCCATACTCCCATTCTCTCACATTTTCTCCTCTCCATTTTGTTTCAGTTATTCCACATACATCCACTTTCGCACCCTCAAGCACCTGGACAATCTCTCTCTCTTTCACCTCATCATTCGCTCCCCTTATATTCCAGTAGTGATCAACCGAAGCTATTTTACAGCTACATCAGAAGCAGAACCAAGGTAAAAGATAAAATACAATCCATTACAGACAAGGGAATCACCTATACACAAGAGAAGGATATTTGTGAAGCACTAAACAAGAATTTCCAATCAGTTTTTACAGAGGAAAAAAAATTTGAGAGGGATTATGTGGAACATGCATGCCCATACATCCTACCAGATATACAAATATCAGAAAAAGTAATACAGGAGCTAAGTAAATTAGACAAGGGAAAAGCAAATGGTCCTGATGAAATTTCATTTTGGGTGCTAAGTGAATGGGCAAAGGAGTTAGGTAAACCATTATTTTTAATTTTCAAGAAATCCTTGAGTCAAGGTAAACTACCTGATATTTGGAAGAAAGCAAACATCGTTCCCTTATTCAAGAAAGGGAATAGACAAAATCCACTCAACTACCGACCAGTATCACTAACCAATGTTGTAAGGAAGGTATTAGAAAAGCTTATAAGAAAAGCTTGGGTAAATCATTTAGAAGAACACAATATGATAACGGAAAGACAGTTTGGTTTCAGAAAAGGAAAATCATGTGATACTAATCTGTTGAGCTACTATGACAGAATTACAGACACATTACAGGAAAGAGAAGGATGAGTGGACAGTATCTACGGTATTTAGATTTCAAGAAAGCATTTAAGCAACGTTGGGTCTGGTTAGTACTTGGATGGGTGACCGCCTGGGAACACCAGATGCTGTTGGCATCCCTACGTGTCAAGTGGGGTTGGTGGAGGATTAGCGCCCCTCCCTGTAAAACAATTAACTCTAAGCTCTTGGCCACCCCGTTTGGGATACATGGCGTCTGGCAATGAATGATTTGACACAGTACAACACCAAAGACTTTTATGGAAACTGTACCATCAAGGAGGAATTCGAGGCAAACTGTATTGTTGGATGCAAGATTTTCTCATAAAAAGAGAAATGAGAACAGTACTAAGGGAAAATTACTCATCATGGAAAGAAGTGACTACTGGAGTACCACAGGGCTCAGTGCTGGCACCAATCATGTTTTTAGTGTATATAAATGATACAGACTAACACTGGAAATGAAATCTATCTAAATATGTTTACAGATGATGCAAAAATACAAAGGAGAATTATTAACACAGACTCCTGTAAAGAGCTACAAGAAGAATTAAATAAACTTCATGAATGGAGTAATACATGGCAAATGGAATTCAATGTGGACAAGTGTCATGTAATCAAGCTTGGTAAAAGTGGAAAAAGACCTGATTGGGATTATAAGTTAGGAAATAAAACCCTACACACATCACAAAGAGAGAAGGACCTAGGTGTGATTATCAATAACAGACTATCTCCGGCTGACCACATCAGTGAGAAGGTAAGGAACATGTATACACTGGTTGCAAATATGAGAATAGCATTCACATACATAAATGAAGACATGCTAAAAAAGATAATACCATCATTCATCAGGCCAACCCTGGAGTATGCATCAGTAGTCTGGAGTCCTCATCTCAAAAAACACATAGACAAGATTGAAAAAGTTCAAAGGGCCGCTACAAGATGGGTACCAAGCTTAAGGGATCTAAGTTACAAAGAAAGACTTAATAAACTGAATCTTCCAACACTACAGGACAGAAGGAAAAGAGGTGACATGATTATGCTATATAAATGCATATCAGGGAAGGAGAAAATAGACATAAATGATTACTTAACCTATGGGGAAGCATCAGCAAGAGGACACTGCAAAAAAACTGCATAAGGAGAGGTGTTAAAGACGTAAGGAAATTTAGTTTCCCAAATAGAGCAATTGATCAGTGGAATGCACTACCGAATGAAATAGTGTGCCAAAAAAATTCACAAATTTAAGGATATGTATAATAAATATGGTTTAAGACACGGAACAGTACGAGCTTGACTCATTCCTGTAAAGATACAATTAGGTAAGAACAATTATGTAAGGTAAGAACACACACACACGAAGACTCTCTCTCAAGACATCATAGTGTACTGAATTAAGAGGCTAATAACAGTAATTAATCCGTACAGGTATATATGTATTTTATCTATCTACGTATCTATTTAACTGGGTCTATTTATTTATATATTTGTTTTTCAGTGGAATGACCCGCAGGCATGAGATATGTTTTCAAGATTTTGCGCAACTCAGTTTCATCCTCATCCTACTGCTTCTGATGGCAATCGGTGAGTTGGGTTTGGGTATTTAGTAAACAGCTGTTCCTTAGCTATTTATTCAGTACATAACACCTCAGTATCCTTTTAGCATCATCATCTGTGGTTTAATTTATCCTCTTCCATCTGCATCTTTTGATATTGCCTTAACACTTCTGTAGCCATTCTTTCACCAGATCATACCTGGTTATCCATAAGCGCCAGTTCTAAAGGCATCTCAGTACTGGTACTACCACTACTACTACTACTACTACTACTACTACTATTAATAATAATAATAAAGTTCAAGTGGTGGGGGTTCGCAAACCTATTGTCATATTCACAAAACTTTGTGACTAGTTTGCGTATGCTTATTTTGTACTTTCACTATTACGAGTGCCACACACTTCATAACGAAACCACCGAAAAACAGAGCAAGGAACAAACCAAAATGTATGCAAACTTTATGTATCGTGGAAATTAGACAAAAATCGTTTATAAATACAACCCATAAACATCCAGTATCCGCCCACAATACGATTGATTTGATATGATTTGAAATATTGTTGTAAATGTATACTTGTTGCCTCTATTCCTCTCGTCACGCGATTTTTTTTTTTTCTTTTATCTGGTTCGAGTGTCAAAATACATCCTGGAGATGCTGGGTGAAATGCGTGGCTTTGACGGACACACATACGGTACTCCGGAATATTCCGGAGAATACCATAGTATCCCCGACAACGAGGCGAACCAGAAACAACGGAGTTCGCCCACGAGAATGCCGACACCCCCACTCGGACCCCACGGGGTAGCCGCCACCAGCCACCACCATTCCGGGCAACAACGACGTATGTCAGCCCGGGCCGTGCGCCCCTGTGACATTCAACCATCACGCCGCTGCCACCGTAGGCGAAAGACACTACCTTCGCGTGGCGGAATCACCGAGTTAGCTAGGGGTGGAGTCAGAAACAATACTCCAGGCAGCGCCCCTCAGGTAGAGATGATCTATGGTCGCTCCCACAGTGAACAGGTAGAGACGATCTATGGTCGCTCCCATAAAACCCCGGTAGAGACGATCAATGGTCGCTCCCATAAAACCCCGGTAGAGACGATCAATGGTCGCTCCCATAACACCCAGGTAGAGACGATCAATGGTCGCTCCCTTGGCCCTCCGGTTGAGACGATCAACGGTCGCTCCCACAGTGCTCGGGTAGAGACAATCAATGGTCGCTCCCCCAAAATCCAGGTAGAGACGATCAATGGTCGCTCCCCCAAAATCCAGGTAGAGACGATCAATGGTCGCTCCCCCAAAGCTCAGGTAGAGACGATCAATGGTCGCTCCCTTAGCCCTCCGGTCGAGACGATCAATGGTCGCTCCCCCAAAACTCGGGTAGAGACGATCAACGGTCGCTCCCCCAAAGCCCAGGTAGAGACGATCAATGGTCGCTCCCTTGGCCCCCCCGGTAGAGACGATCAATGGCCGCTCCCCTAAAATCCAGGTAGAGACGATCAATGGTCGCTCCCCCAAAATCCAGGTAGAGACGATCAGTGGTCGCTCCCCCAAAGCTCAGGTAGAGACGATCAACGGTCGCTCCCTCAGCACTCTGGTAGAGACGATCAATGGTCGCTCTCACAATATTCGGGTAGAGACGATCAATGGTCACTCCCCCAATGTCCAGGTAGAGACGATCGATGGTCGCTCCCAGGGTGTAGTGAAGAGAGGGACGTCTCCACAACCGGAGGTTGAACTCCAGGGGTCTCGCTCCAGAATATCTCGGAGAGACCTCCCTGTTCCCCCCGGCCTCTGTTCCCTACGCGTGGCCTTCGAGCAGACACACCTGTCGGGCCCCCGTGACAGCCGCTGCCGCAGCCCTCCCCTGACAGCGCCCCTGGTCGTGGGAGACCGCAGTCTGTTGCCTCTTCCGGCCCGCCCTAGGACACCCGGGCGAGACCTCACCACGCCCCCGCGACGCCGGGACCTGACCCAGAGGTTCCTAGACCTCTTCGGCCCCAGTCCTACGGGCCTTACGCCGGAGCTCAGTCCGGAAACCCCCGGACGCGAGAGGACGCCCTCGCGAGACGCCCCGTGCCCTCTCGGCTCGCCCCGCCCTGACGACGCCCTCAGTCCGACCGGATCGCCGATGACGTGTCCTTGTTTCTCTCCATGAGGAAATACGAGTGACCCTGTAACAATCGTGAAGTAGGTTAAGTGTGACTCCCTTTCTCTTAGAATAAGTATTGTGCAGTAACTTTATGTAATCTCCATTGGGGTAAATCAGAACACAATATCCAGTTGAAGGACGAGAATGTGGGTTGAGACCTAAAGTGAAAATACGTGCGAGTGTCACCCCGAATCTTTCTAAAGACATATCTCTAGAACCCGAAGAAAGACCAAAATATTATTGGAGTTCTATTGGCTAGTCTCTAAGTAATATGGTGGAATAGTATTTACGAGTATTCCGACTTTGTTACGCGTTGTGAAGCGAGAGTCTACATATCATACCTAGAAGATGTGTAATGAATAAGTTTGTGCCTACAGAAACCTATTTCCACCAAAATATCAAGGAAGGCGAGTATTAACGATATTCTCCTCCTCCGCACGCTATTCCTAAAAACTCTCTCCATTCCTCGCTCCCGCTCTTAAAGCCAAAGTAAGAATCAGAGTTATTTGTCAAAGAATCTTCGCCAACAGAAAACACCTAAACTCCCTTGCTAATATCGGGCATCCTTCAATATTACCATAACTGTCTCCTCGCCGTTTTAAGTCACTCTCCGTGTCTCCCCTACCTCCTCCTGGTGGATCACACCCCCCCCCCTCCTCACGCGCTCCGCGCGCACCTGTATTTACTGCACTCCTAGTACTAAGATTTGTTGTATTGTCATTAGTATCTAGAAAGCTAGTATCCTGCGAGATACACAATATTTTAGATAAGGTTTTTGTATTGCTCTATATTGTGATGTAATGTCTGCTGAAGTGTCCTGTGTCTGACTATAGTAATATACGTGTATGGTGTTGCCGAAGGTTTTTATGTCCTACCTCTCTTTATTGCACTAGCTCCGGTCTCGAAAGAGGACCCCGCTCCACGTTGGGTGAAATAGGTACGAGAAGTCGAGCCTAATTCAACCCAGCATTACACTGGGCTATGAATTTCTGCCCTGGTACATGCTAAGGTGCAGTGTAAGTTCCTGTGGGGGAGATGGACGTGCAGCAACCTCTTAAAAATTCCTCGTGACGTGATGTATCCGAGCGATTTTGGCGTGGATGGAAGGCCACACTTTTGCGCTGCTTACGACAATCCTCTGTCTATCAGTTTGTCAGTCAGTCTTCTGTGTATCTGCCTGCCTGTCAGTCTGGCAGTCTACCTGTCTGTCTGCCTATCTACATGTCTGTATCTATTTCTATCTATAAGTCTATCTATCTTTGTATATGTGTCTGTGTATTCATCTATCAGTCTATATATCAGTCAGTCTGTGTATTAACCATCGATCTTTGTCTACCCACTTACGTGTCTGTCAGTCTGTCATTCAATCTTGTGTCTCTATCAGGACTGTCACCACACTTTTGGGCCACCCTTGCAACACGTGATACGTTTATCTGTAGGATTTGGTACAACACAAATCTTTAAAAACAGGTTGGGGCATCAAGTGATAATTTGAGTTGTATGACAGAGGTGTATTTCACAACATATGTCTGTCTACCTGTCTGTCTATTGCCAGATGCCTTTAATCCTGCAAGGAGTGGTCGTATACAGATCACCTCCTCGTTTACCTGTCTTGTCATTTGTCTGCCCTCCCTCCAGCTTATACATTCCTCCTCTCATGTACGTCCACTCCATGTCTCCATCTCATCCATGGTCTCCCCCTCTTTCTCTTCTCCCCCTTCACTTCACTCACATACACTGTTTTAGTCACAGTATAGTGTTAAGCTGCTGCTACAACTCAGCATTCAGAATGGAGAGATAGTAGTATTAGGCCAAGTTAGAGTGGGAAGAATATAACACCATATTGTAGTGATAATCTATTGCTACAGCTTTGCTTTCAGGATGGAGAGATAGCAATTTTAGGCCAAGTTAGAGTGCAAAAAGTATACAGTAGATAGCCTAGCAGTGTAACTAACCTAATCTAACTCCACAGAGGGATGTACTTGACTAGCATTAGCAATTTCAGGTTAAGTTAGAGTGACAGTCTAGCCAACACAGTAACAAACCTAAGTAACTCCACAGAGGGATGTACTTGACTAGCATTAGCAATTTCAGGTTAAGTTAGAGTGACAATCTAACCAACACGGTAACAAACCTAAGTAACTCCACAGAGGGATGTACTTGACTAGCATTAGCAATTTCAGGTTAAGTTAGAGTGACAATCTAGCCAACACAGTAATAAACCTAAGTAACTCCACAGAGGGATGTTCGTGACCGGTGTCAGTATCCTGGGGGGTAAGCGTGAAAAAGCCAAACGCTGGTAGCAGGAGTCTTATTTCCATCCTTCTGTGTGAGGCATTTGCTGTGTATGGACTCATCACTGCCGTTGTACTAGGAGACATGCTCAAGGTATGTCATTTTTGAACTAGGAGAATATGAGAGACTGACTAGGAGAGTATGTGGGTGAGTTTTTTTGTATGCTAGGAAGATGGAACCAAAGGTCATGAGCTCGCAAACTGTTCCTTCTGAGAAAAAAACAAAATACAAGAGAGAGCCAAATTCAAGCTCCGATCATTTCGAGATGCCTGGACACTGTATTTGAAAAACTGGAGATCATAGCTAGCCGGAAATACAGACAGAGGGAGATAGTTCCAGAGTTTACCTATTGCATAAATGAAGGACTGGGAGTAATGGTTAACTCTTGAATTAGAGAGTTGGACTGAAAAGGGATGAGAGTTTGCTGCCAGACGGGTGCTACGCCCCATCCTGCAGGTGGAGGGATGCAAGCAGACAGTGCAGAGGAGCAGTTACCATTAAAGTAGTGATAGAAAAGAGATAAAGATGCAACAGTGCGGCGAAGAGACAGAGGTTGAAGGGAGCCAGTAAGAGGAGGAGAGTTAATGAGATGGAAAAGCCTTTGACTCCACCCTATTGAGAAGAGCTGTATGTGGGGAGCCTCCCCACACATAAGAGTTGTATTCTACACAGGGGCGGATAAAACCCGTGTATAAAGTCAACAACTGTGCAGGGGTAAAGAAGGAATGAAGTCGGCTTAGCACACCTTATCTCTTGGGAGCAGATTTTACAAGATATGTAATATGATCTTTCCAAGTCAAGTCCTGAGTGAATGAAACCCCAAGCATGTTCAAGGATGATGCAGGATTAAGGTGAATATTATTAAACATTAGTGGGTACTCCTGTGGAAGATATTGTCGGGTTGATAGGTGTAAGAACTGAGTCTTTGATGCATTAAAAACAGCAAGATTTTGGTTATCCCAGTCACAGATACGAGCCAAGTCAGACATTAGATGTGCCATAGCCTCATCCCTTCTTTGTTGAAGTAACTGCTGAGATGGACGTTGCAGGAACCGAATGGGTAGGTGAAGGGTGGAGTCATCAGCGTACGAGTGAATAGGGTTAGATGTACAGCTTAGGTCACTGCTGAATAAAAGGAAGACAGTTGGTGATAGGAAAGAGCCCTGAGGAGCACCATTGTTGACAGATCTAGAAGAACGATGGTCGTCTACAGCAGCGGCTATAGAACGACCAGAAAGGAAGCTATAGATAAAGGCACAGATAGAAGGATAGAAACAGTAAGAGGGCAGTTTGGAAATTAAAGATTTACGCCAGACTCGATCGAAAGGTGATATGCAGTTTCATCATTACCATCATAAGAGCAGATCAGCTGAAGGTATCTGTGACCTATCTGAGCTGGGAGAAAAAGACTGACTAGAAGAGTGTATGTGAGCTAGTGAGACAGTGTTGAGAGGTGTGTGAATGGTTGTGGTGTGAGGTGAAGGAAAGGCAGCTTGATGGTGAAGCAAGTAAGGGGGGAGACAGATTGGCGAATGTAGGCAACCGGTGTTCTATATAAAAATAATGGATAAACTAATAAACTTGTGGCTGAGGGGGAAGGGGTGATCAAAGATGACCTCAAGGGATGGGATGGTGTGAGTTGGAAGGAGGACAACACGATGATGGAAGGTGAGATGGAGCATCGTATGCAACTGTTGTGTTTTGTGAAAAGGGGATTAATCCCCGAGATAGACCTCATCAGATCATATAGCCCTGCTAGGGTTACAGAAGAGCGCTACCCCTCGCAGCACAGCAGCCACAGGGCGGGGCGCGAACTTGCAACCTCACGATTTCGAGCCCGACACCCTACCACTGAGCTGCCGCACTCCCCTGTGTTTTGTGAAAAGAATGGACAATGAGTCTGACTAGGTGAATGTGTGTGAGTGAGGTGGTATACATTCTTATCAGTTGGCTTAACCTCCCTCACTCTGATAACGTATTTAATATTCTGGTATTGATGGTACCGTAGTCAGTTTGGTTGTCCCCGGCATGTATGTTTCCGTTCTGTGTGGGTATTCGTCTCAGTACCACAGCCAGCCACCTCAGCCAAGCAGACCTAGTGTGATAGGTTAGGTTTGGTTAGGTTAGGTTGGGATAAGAAACATAATTTTGGCTGGGAAACACATTAGCATATTATCGAGAAGAGCCTATGGTTAGTTTTGAAACGACAGGGCGAGCGTCGTTCCTGGCTGAGGGTTGCCCAAGATGAGACGAATACACATACAGAACGGAAATATGCTACCCGCCATACACTTGCTTTGCCTGTTAGCCAGTTACCGTACCAATCTATATATAGCCATATGCCTTAATCCCATAACGAGCCTCCTTGTTGGCCTGTCCTCTACCATTCGGCTGCACTAACGCCATGTCGCACCCTTCTCTCTCGTATATCTCTCCTCTCCATCCCTCCATCTCATCCTTGGTCTCCATCCAATGATAGATAATTATGAAGCACATATGTGTAGAAAGAAGTGCTAGTGCGGTACCTTCAGAATTCTAGAGACTTGGATGGTGAGTGATTGATGATTTGTCCTTTTCATTGGGCATGCCATTGATTAGTTCTTGCCCTATCATTGTTTTTTCTGTGCTTTCTGGACTCTACCTCAGCCCATCATTAGGCAGGAAAGGAGGTCTGGATGATGATGATAATGATGATGAAAAAGAAAGGAAATGGAGTCCATCATCTTTTCTTCATTTTGCAGGATTTTTCAGCAGAGAAGGCCCGTACAGATCGCAGACTCTTCGATGCACATATGTTCTCCAGTTATGTAATGTTTGCCGCTGGTCTGACTACCGGGCTCACTAATATGGTGTGTGCTGTGTGTTTAGGAGTGCTTGGTAAGTGCTGTAAGTAGATGGATGAATCGATAGATAGATACTAATATATTGACAATGATTGATAGACAGATGGATGAACAGATTCAATGACAATGATATACAGTAACACTATATTTAAGTGTGGTTGATAAGAGCCCAGTGGTGTTACTGTGGCCCATTCATTCAGCTGGACAGACATTAGTTAGTTTTTCTGGCTCTCAAGACCATACCTCACTCAGCCCTAGTGTGGGAAAAGAGGTGTACATGATGATGATGTTATACAATCTTCCCTATTATCAGGTTCTTCTGTTGCCCTGGCTACTGCTACAGATGAATCTCCCCTCAACTGCACCCTCATTGTGGAGGTCTTCCGCTCTTCCCTCGGACTCTACGGACTTCTTCTTAGCTTTTAGATGGTGAGATATTTGACATGGTTTGCTTTGCACTGGTGAGACAGTGGGTCATAGGACTGTATTCTAGGTGACATAGGAAGCTCCGTAACACCTCATCCTCATTAATATAATCTGCATATTGCATCATACCATTCTCTTACATCAACCCAGACCTCCTTTCCCACTCCTATGTGGGAGGAAGCAGGGTCATGAGAGCCAGGAAAAAGAATAAACTCGTAACCAGAGTTTGCCAAATTGTTTATGTCACACTCCCATTCATTCATTGTTTAAGCCTCCGAAATCTTGGCTAATTACATCATTTAATACAAAGGATACTGAGGTGTAACATGCAGCATAAATTGCTATAGAAACAGTGTTACTTAATCTCCTACCCTGGGGGTAGGGGGGTTTCAAGAATACTCCCCTGGTATCCCTGCTTGTCGTACGAGGCAACTAAAAGGGTTGGTGGTGGGTTAGTGCCCCACCCCGTAAAAAGAACTAACTAAACAAGCGAATAAAGCGCCTGAAACCAGGACGGACCATACATTGACGACTAAGGAACGGACAAAGGACATTCTGAGGGTGGAAACATGGAATGTGAGAGGAGTGAATGATGAAGTGAAAGAGAGAGATTGTTCAGGTGCTTGAGGATGCATGAGTGGATATATGTGGATTGACTGAAATTAAATGGAAAGGTGAAAGGGTATGTGGTAACCATAGGGGTATTTGCCTTCTTAAGCCCTGTCCACACGAGCGGGCAATGTCCGCAGGCACAAGCGAGCAGTTTGCCTGTTGACAAGCACAAGCGGTGAGCCCGTCAACAGGCAAACTGCTCGCTTGTGCCCGCGGGCATTGCCCGCTCGTGTGGACAGGGCTTTAGTGTGACTTGTAAAATATATGGTCGAATACTCATTGATAGGGTTAGGCATATGACAGAGGAGCTAGTTGGAGAAATACTCATTGATAGGGTTAGGCATATGACAGAGGAGCTAGTTGGAGAAGAACAAGGGGGATTTAGGAAGGGAAAAGGGTGTGTAGATCAGATATTTGTTCTAAGATGTTTAGTGGAGAAGTATCTAGAGAAGGGAAAGAAAGTGTATGCTGCCTTCATGGACTTGGAGAAAGCTTATGACAGAATAGATAGGCATGGTATGTGGAAGGTATTAAGAATATATGGAGTGGAGGGGAAATTGTTCAGTGCTGTGAAGAGTATGTACGAAGGAGCTAGGGCTACGGTGCGAGTGGATGGTGAGCTGAGTGAGTTCTTTGATCTCAGTGTGGAACTGAAACAGGGTTGTATGGTGTCTGCATGGTTGTTTAATATATACATGGATGGGGTTGTAAAGGAGGTGCAAGGTAGGGCAGTGGATGTGGGGGTGGCTTTCATGAATGAGGGTGAGATTTGGAAGATTCCGGTGTTGCTGTTTGCTGATGATACAGTATTGTTGAGTGAAGATGAATGGGAGTTGCAAGGTTTGGTGAATGAATTTGGGACAGTGTGTAGTAGGAGGAAGCTGAAAGTAAATGTAAACAAAAGTAAAGTTATGGTGTTTGAGACAAATGAAGTCACAGAATGTACTGTAAGGTTGGATGGTGAGGATATGGAGAATGTGAGTGCATTTAAGTACTTGGGTAGTGTGATGAGTAAGGATGGAACTTTGGGGGATGAAGTGCGTGAAAGGGTACAGCAGGGAAGGAAGGTTGTTGGTTCACTGAAAGCAGTGATGAGGAATAGGGAGGTGAGTATAGAAGTTAAGAAGTCACTGCATGATAGTATTGTGATCCCTACCCTGACGTATGGAAGCGAGGCGTGGACCCTGCAAGAGGGGAACAAGTCAAGAGTGAGAGCAGTAGAAATGAGTTACTTGAGAGGAGCATGTGGAGTGACATGAAGGGACAGGTTGACGAATGAAGAAGTGAAGGAACGTTGTGGGGTGGATGTGGATGTGGTTGAGATTAGGAGAAATACACTGAGGTGGTTCGGACATTTGGAGAGAATGGAGAATGAAAGACTGACTAAGAGGGTGTATGTAGGTGAGGTGGAGGGAGGGAGAGGGAGGGGTAGACCGAGGATGAGGTGGAGGGATGGAGTTGAGAGGTATATGAGGGAGGTGGGGGGTGAGTTAAGGGGAGGGTAGTCAAATGGTGGGTTACAGAGCGACTTAGAGGCGTTTTGTCTGCGGCCACCCTTTGCGGGATTAGAGCGTCGGGCTATAGATAGATGGATACATAGATAGATTGTATTGATAACATAAAAAAGGATATTGAGGTGTAACATGTAGAATAAGATGCTATGGAAGAAGTGTTATTGCCACTGGTTTAGAAACTTCAGTCTCTCCCTTGGCCTCCAACAGCATCCTACTCTTGGAGATCTTAGACTCTTCCCTTGGGCTCTGTGACTTACTGTTGGCATTGCACTGGTACGATATTTGGCATTGCACTGGTACAATATTTGGCATTGTACTGGTACGATATTTGGCATTGTTCATATTATACTGGTATGATATTTGACATTGTTGGCATTGCACTGGTATGATATGTGGTATTGTTGGCATTGCACTGGTATGATATTTGGCATTGTTGGCATTGCACTGGTATGGTATTTGGCATTGTTGGCATTGTACTGGTACGATATTTGGTACTGTTGGCATTGCAATGGTACGAATTTGGCACTGTTGGCATTGCACTGGTGAGATATTTGGCACTGTTGGGATTGCACTGGTGAGATATTTGGCATTGTTGGTATTGCACTGGTGAGATATTTGGCATTGTTGGCGTCGCACTGTTGAGATGTTTGGTATTTTTGGCCTCACATTGGTGAGACAATGGATGTTAAGTTTGTATTCTAGGTAACATTGGAGGCTTCATAGCACTTCTTCCTCAGCAGTTTATTTTGTGTATTACACCTCGATATTCCCATTATGTTGCAGTGTACTAGGGAGGAAGGAAGGAATAATCCCTCAAGCTAAACCTCGATAAATCATTAGCCCTGCTAGGGTGACGGAACAGCACCACCCCTCCCAGCAAGGCAGCTTCCCAAGCAGAGCATGAGCACTCAACCTTGCAGTCTAGAATCAAGCACTCTACCACTGAGCTACCCTGCTCCCTGTGTACTAGGAAGGGAACACACCATCCACTCACTTGATGTACCACAGCCAATAAGTGACTCTAAACTGAGTGATAAATGATTAACACATGACAACAATTTTCTGTGCCACATGGTAACCATATAATGAGACGTTGCATGGTGGTATAGCGGGTTAAGGCAGGCCATTGATGGGCCCCATGAGAATTTATATCTGAGAGATGTTGCGATTTGTTGCTCACATAATGCCACTGAGGCTGGCAGTAGTAGTATGTGAATGAGGCTGGTCACACTTCATTTGGGACTGGGTAGTGTAGCCCTGGGCCTTTATGCTACGAATAAGGCAAAAAAAGGCATGGGTGATAAATAAACATGAAAGAAAATAAGCTAAAATAAAATAAAGAAGGCCATTTATATGAACTTCCAATAATTATTTACTAATGCAACCTGCTGTCTTCAGTCACATGGTGGGGAGGGATGCCTTCATGTGGTGGCACTGACATAAGAGTGACTCCTCTGCCTAGTTATACAGATATCCCTTAACTCCCTTCCTTTCCCTCTACAAGATGATGGTGAACTGCAAAATGAGGCCAACTTCAACCTGCAGTCCACTGGGATCACATGTAGATGAGCTCTGGGTTGCAACTGCTACTACTACAAATACCACAAGATGTTGCTTGGAGGCAAAAGCTTCACAGATTGACGCCTCAAGCCTGATAAGGTTGTCTGAAGTGCACCGTAATTTACGGAAACCACTCTGCGACAGAGAGAGAAAGCAACCCTTCTCCAGAAACCACATAAGCCTGACATTGACCATCTTTTTGAACAGCTTGCACACACATGATGTTAAAGTGATAGGGCGATAGTTGAAGTGATAGGGCGATAGTTGGAGATTTGGGAATGGTCTTTACCAGGCTTGGGAAAGGGGAGGACAATACCCAACTTCCAACACCTCAGAATAGAGCCCTCACTCCAAACCCTGTTAAAAAGGTCCAATAAAAACTGAGGTGAATCAGTCGGAAGATGACGCAGCATAGCGTATGGAATATCGTCAGGCCCAGGAGCAGTGTCACAACACTCTGAAAGGGCAGCACGCAGCTCAGGGAGGCTGAAATCTAAATTATACGGCTCCCTGCCACGAGAGCGAAAGTCAAGACCCACCCTCTCCTGATTCCTACGAAAGGTAGCAAATGGCTGAGAAGGATCCATTGTGGAGACAGCGTAACAATGATTTGCAAAAGCAGAGGCTACTGCATCTGGTGCATACACAAGTTCTCCGTGAAGGCGCAACACCGGAGGGGAAGGGGGCGAGAACCTACCAGAAATCTTGCGCACCTTTTTCCACACCATAGACATTGAAGTTGAAGATGTAATTGTAGAAACATACGACGTCCACGACTTACGGCGAGCATTCTTAATGACCCACCTATAGTGAACACGTGCTTTGCGAAACTGTATTTTTAGAAAAACAATATTACGACTGGCAAAATACTGACGAGCAGCTGCTTTGTAAGTTCCCTTTGCTATGGAGCAGCCATCATTCCATCATGACACAGGTCTCTGGGAAAAAACACCAGAAGTCTGTGGGATAGAATGAACCCCTGCTGAGAAAATGGTCTTAGTAAAATAACATTTGGCATCATTGGTAGTTGAAAAATCAATAACCCTGTTGGCAAATACACATAATTCCTCAAAGAGAGACCAATCAGCCCTGTCCAGACACCAGCGTGGCAGACGGGCTACAGGAACAGAGCAAGTAGGCTGGACCACTACAGGATAATGGTCACTACCATGTAGATCATCCAAAACCTCCCAAGAAAAATCAAGGGCACAGTCAGAGGAGGAGATGGTAAAGTCAGTGACAGAATACGTGCCAGTTTGAACATGAAAATGGGTCGGCCTTCCATCATTTAGGACAACCAAATCTAAATCCCCAACCAAAGAGGCAAGAAGATCACTCCGAGGATTTGAAAGTGAGTCACCCCACAAAGGATGGCGGCCATTAAGGTCACCAAGGAGTAGGAAAGGGGGTGAAAGTTGGCTGATAAGGGTTTCTAGATCAGCATGTGTAACAGGAATGGAAGGTGGAAGTTACAGACAACAGATGGTATAGCACCTCCCAACGTCCATCTGTACTGATAGAACTTGAAAGGGGGACTGAATCTCAAAGGAAATAAAGGGGACATCAGAACGGCACAAAATTGCACAGCCACCGCTGTGACCACCAGGAGGAGATGCGTGGAAGGCCTCATACCCCCTAAAGGAAGGGAATTGTCTGTCCCCCACCACTGTCTCCTGAAGACACACACATAGCGGGTTCAGAGCAGAGAGTAATAACTGCAATTCCTCTCAATTTGCCATGGCACCTCTAAAGTTCCACTGAAGACAAATTGGTACCGATTGAGCCATAGTGATTAGTATTATATATTACGAACTTATAAACACCAAAGCTATGTAGCAACCTCGTTGGGAAGGGAGTGAAAGCCCTTCTTCCTAGGCGTGGAGCTCTGCCTCACCAACCAAGAAGACAATGAAGATTTAGTGTTTCTAAGGGTGGAAGTACCCTTACCCCGAGACACGTCCCGCCCATCGCCA
This sequence comes from Coenobita brevimanus, assembly GCF_032717465.1. Lineage (NCBI taxonomy): Eukaryota > Metazoa > Arthropoda > Malacostraca > Decapoda > Coenobitidae > Coenobita > Coenobita brevimanus. Next base: position 31,504,727 of record NC_136955.1, read on the forward strand.
GAATGAGTCCGAAGCACAGAGACTTTCTTGGAAGACCCACGTGCCCCGTCCGCACACCCATGTGAGGGTTCAGCTGGCACCTTGGGGCCAACCAAAACGACCAAAGGTTGGCCGCTGGGTGACGGATCAGAGGGAGCAAGCGACTGAGCTCTTTGAGTATCTAAAAACCCAGGCCCCACCACACCTGAGCAATAGGCAGGGACGAGAATCCTAGAAGGGCCGTCATGGACTCCCACAGACTTAGACGCCACCACTGGCTGGGTTGTCAAGCGAAGAGCCCCTTCAGAATCCTCATGCGGTACATAAGTTTGAACCTTAGAAGGAGGGGAGTCACCCCAAAACTTCTCACTCCTCACTCGTTTGAGGGTGTCCCCAAAAGGACACCTCGTGATGCGAAAGTTTGCTCCCACCAGTGCAAAGACCCCCTTCCCCAACACCCCCCAGCCCAGACAACCAACCAACCAACTCTGGACAGCACCGAGGCGATCCCTTTGGAGGGCGGCACCGATGACCCATACAGGTAACCTACGTTTCGGGCAGCGCTTAATCAGACCCCTCACCCACAACCCTTCTCGCATGGGGGATGTTGCTACATCCACGGGCAGGCTTGTGGGATCACAGGGGCACACAAGCCCCCCCACCACAACAAGGTGGCAGCCCACGGGGGGGGGGGGTGTACAGGAAACCATTTGGCTTGTCACTCACTGTAGAGTCACCCATAGACAGAAGGAAGATGCAAAAATGAAGCAATGAAAGACAGAAGAGAGAATGTAAAGTCACCCATAGGCAGAAGTACGAGGAAAGAATGAAGGAAAGAAAGAAGATGGAAGGAAAGAAGTATGGAGGAGAGGACAGGGCAGACACCCGAGAGCAGCACTACATTAAATGCATAATAATCAAATTGAAGAAATCAGAGGGCAGAATATAAAAAATTGAGACACATGGCAATTTTGGAGTTTCTCCATGGAACACATCATTTTTATGCACTGCTCTGTGAAGGAATACAGAAGGCTTCCTTGGTAAAATAATTCATGGTGTAATCTCCATTTTCTAAGTTTATAGAGTCTTACACATGCAGAGTTACTCCACACAGCTCAAATGTTGTATAAAGTACTGTTAATACCCTTCAGTTCATTAATGTAATTCTGATTTTATTATTGCTTTCTCAATCTAACTCCTCAAAGTTCAAAAAAATCTCTACAGCTGAATAAAATCCGAAGAATAAAATACGTCATCGGATTCACGGGGTTAAAAATGGCAGGCACGGACACACAAAATAAGCTGCTGGAGAATATCTTAACCCAACGATCCTAATGATATACAGGTTACCATATTCTTCCTAACTTCAAAATTATCTACAGTAGTTTATAGCTTAGGAGAGACTTTACAACTTGAAAGGATTAAATGTAGTCTTCATTAACCCTTTATTACATCCATTTTACTTTATTCTTGGTACCATCAGTTTTCAGTTTAGGAGAAACTTTTCATAAATGATGGGGTTAGAAACAGCCTTCATTAACCTTTCAATATAATGCATTTACTCAAACTGCCTTTATCCGAGAGGCCTCTTCCAAGTTAGATAAAACTGTCTAGTAACAACAGTTGTTGCTATTGAGTAACCCTAATCTGTCTGGTTGAACAGACCCATCAACTGCAGGCAAGCAACTGCCTCTGCAGGGCAATCCTGTGCAGTGAACTGATGTTATGCGGCAGACATCACCTCACTGTGGTAAGGTGCATGGAAGAGTGTGAAGGTTTGGTTCCCTGACGGACACCTCTTTCGCATCTCTCCACGCAGTTAACAGGAGCACCATACATACCGTAGTAGGCATCACATCACCCCAGCAAGAATAAACTAAACAGGATGTACGTGAATTCAAATGATTAATATATGCACTTTATCAAGAAAGCTTCCTTACCAAGTGACTGCTGATGTTTTTCGTTTAAAGTTCCTTTTTTTTTTTTTTTTATGGCATATGCATACCGAATGTTCTTGAAAAGTTACTGGAAAATATCAATCAATCAATCAATCATTTCCTGTGGCACCCTCGGGGATGCATAGGGCCTTGATGAACTCACACCACCACATCCTATCTTGTGCTAACTCCTCAAGATCTCCCCAACACTCATCTCCAGCTTCCCGTCTCATTGTCCTCACCCACGTCTCTTTTGGCCTTCCTCTACCTCTCCTACCAAGTGCCACCCACCCTGGTGTACCTCGTACTATTCCCTGTCTCCTATACACATGTCCCAGCCATTTCCATCGTGAGAATCTAACATATTCATCGATCGGCTGCACTCCCGTTATTTCTCTGATTCTACTATTTGGTATCCTTTCCCACCACTTAACTCCTAATATTCTTCTAAGTGCTTTATTTTCAAACACCAAGAATTTATTTTCCATAGTCACTGTGCTGTACCAAGACTCGTGTCCATAAATTAAGATACTCCTAACCATTACCTTATAAAGTTTGATTTTTGTATGCACAGAGAAATTGTTATTATTCCAAATATTTTTAAGCATTCCCATTGCCTGATTAGCCTTCTTTAACCTTTCCTCGAATTCAAAGTTCAAAGAACCATCCTTGGCTAAATAAGTACCTAAATATTTAAACCTATCAACTTGCTTTACAACCATACCTCCAATTACACATTCCTGCGCATTTTCCATATTCATATTGATTATTTCAGTTTTTCCACAATTAATAACCAAACCCACCTTGCGACCTTCACTCACCAAACAGTCCAACACTCTCTGCATCTCTTCTGGACCATCACAAATCAAAACTATATCATCTGCATAATCTAAATCCAAAAGTTTCCTGTTCTCTCCCCAAAGTATACCTGCACCGGTTTCTGTTCCAACGCGTTTCATAATGTAATCAATGACCAATATAAATAGTAAAGGCGATAGAACACCACCTTGAATTACTCCGGACTTGACTTCAAACGAATCACTAAGACAACCATCAACCATCACTTTACAAAATGTGTCCTCATGCATGTTCATAATGACCCTCACAAACTCCTCTGGTATTCCATAATGTCTCATGATCTTCCCCATAGTCTCTCTCGAAACACTATCAAAAGCCTTTTCAAAATCAACAAAACAAAGACTTAACGGTACTCTCATTTCATTAACTTGCTGCATCAAATGCCTGACTATAAAGATCTGATCATTGCAACCACGTCCCTTTCTAAAACCAGCCTGTTCATCCCTCAGAATACCCTCAACCACCGGCTCCAACCTATTTAACAACACTCTACTGAAAACTTTCAAAGCTATCGGTGACAAAGAGATTCCCCTCCAATTACCACATTCACTCAGGTCTCCCTTCTTCGGAACTTTAACAATTACACCATTCTTCCAAACTGATGGTAGTAACCCCGTCACCCATATCTTATTGAATAGCTTGGTCAAGATCATTATTAATCTATCCCCCTCCACTTTAAACATTTCCGGAAATAAACCATCCTCCCCTGGTGCCTTATTATTCTTTAACTGTTTTACTGCTTTCTCCACTTCTGCAAGCCTCAACTCTCCTGTTTCTATATTTAAATCTTCCTGAGCAGACGGTATATCCTCTTCTGGTGGTATTGGTCTATTAAGAACTGTCTCAAAATGCTCTTTCCATCTATTTTTAATATCTCCATCTTTGGTCAATAAATTTCCTTCCCTGTCTCTAACTGGAAAATATAATCATATATTTTGTTCGCTAGAAAATACCCTCATTCTGTATTAAAATTCAGTATTGGGTATCATTCTTTCACTTTTAAGAACTATGTCACTATGAATGTTGAAGAAGGATCCTGACTCCGACTCCAGCCGAAAGTATCTGACTCCACACTCATGACTCTGACTTCACACCCCTGAGAGACAGACTTTTACTAAGCAGCGACAAGTTTGAGCCATACTACATCTCATGACTATTCTGACAGAGCTTCAACGATCTACAATCAACCTCCCCATCTCTCTACATGTACCTATGGCTACACTCATCGTGAGGTGTATGGTGGTTTTGTGGACTTGGAAAAAGTTTTTATATAAGTCCTGCGGGAAGCAGTACCGTAAATTGGGAACTAAAGAAAGGAGTGTTGGCTTGGTGCTCAACATATGAGTCAGGAAATAATACTAGCCAGATTGACTATTTCCTGGTCGCGAAGGCTGAAGGGAAGTTAGTGAAGAACGTTAAAGTTATAGGGAGGATAGAGTGTGTGAAGCAACACAAATTACTGTTATGTGACACAGTATCATACTAAAGTGGTGGTCGCGAAGAAAGAGACTGATGCAGCCATAAGGAAAATATGGAAGCTGAAAAACCAAGGAGATGCCTTCTACAGTGAGATGAGTAGAGTGGTTGTTGAACAGGGAGCTGTAGACAGACGTGTTAATGATCTGTACAGAGCTTTCAAGAACAACTTGTCAAGAGTGTGGAAGGGAGGGGGTCCACCAAGACACAAGGTAACATGATTGTCGGATGACGGTGTAGAAGCCACAGTTATGAAGAAAACTTTTGCAGGAATGGAACAGGATTAATAAAAGAGAATACCTGTTTTTTTTGTGTGTGTGTGTGTGTCCGACTCTGGGCATAGGCTTCACAGCCTGCTCCCAAGGCCCAGTAGTCCTCCTACATACCCTACACCTTTACATGTCACCTATGCGTAAAGCATGGGGCCTGAAAGGATATATAGAGGGCAAAATCTGAACTTCAGAGACTTTCAATGGATACCTTAATTGTGCTAAAAGGAAGAATGTGGTATCTATGGTGGAAAATCAGATGAAGAGAGAAAACAGCAGTATCACAGATCAGTAGTGTGCAAAGAATGATGAAGTAAAGGTAGGGGTGGACAGTGAGGTTATTCAAGATGCTTGGAAAGAACATAATAATCAGTTCCTGAATGACAAGCTGTTGCCTCAGCTGACATTGAAATGGCTTTCACTCTGTGCTAAGGGGTCCTTGTATGCAGCATGTGTTAGGAATATAATGATGTATAGTTGTGAGACCTGGATAGTAAAGAAAGGGGATACTCATAGAGTAGGCTCAACTGTACACAAATGATAACGATGTGATGGATGTGTTATGTGTCCTTCAATGAGAGGTCTTGGGGGTTAGGACTGTGCCTGAAGAGAAGAGAGGAAGGATGGGATTCAAATATTGTATATTGGTGGTGTGATGAGAAGGGGAAGACGAAGATGGTTTGAGGATGTTGAGAGGATGGAAGATGTCAACCGCGTGCAGAGGATGGGATGTGTGAAAGTCAGTGGTAGGGTTGTGGGAGGCAGACCCAAAAAGACCTGAGACAAGGTCACGGCGTGTGACCTCAGGGATAAGGGACTGAATGGGGAGGTTGGCAGAGACAGAGCAGTATGGAGCACTTCCATTAAGTGACAAAAGCCAATGCTCGAAAGTATATATCAGAATCTTGATAAATGTAACAAAACAAAACATGTTGGCAAGGTCTCCCTGTCTTAAAAGAGTTATTAGAGTCAAAAGAACAAACAATAACAAGTTTAAGATGAAGATCAGGGTCAGAACTGAGGCAACTTATGTTCATAATAGTTATAAACGGAAGCTGTGGCTAATGAGTCAAAGTTCTATAGAAGGGGTCAAACTTAAATATAACCCAATTAGTGTAAGTTAATACAAAAGAAAAATAATCAATGTCCTTTCCAGAATACTGTACAAGTTAGAAAATCACACACTGTAATCCAACAAAAAAATATCAGTCCTTTAAAGAATGGTACTGAGAAAAACAAAATAAACAAGACAGTCCTTTAAATAATAGCACTGAGAAAAAACTAAACAGTCCTTTAAGGAACAGCACTGAGAAAAACAAAATAAACAAGACAGTCCTTTAGGGAACAACACCGAGAAAAACAAAATAAACAAGACCGTCCTTTAAGGAACAGCACTTAGAAAAACAAAATAATCCAGACAGTTCTTTAAGGAATGCTGAACAAAACAATTTCTGCATAGGTGACAAGGGAAGTGTTAGAGGCACGAACAGCGAGGAGTCAGAGGTTACCATCAGGGTATATCAGGGGTCAGTCCTGCTTTGTGTCTACTTGTGCAATATCACGCGCTACAGATCGGCAAAAAAAAAGCTTGGCCAAGTACACACAGGTCAGCTGACCAACCAAAACATTCAAGATGGCAGAGGATGCTGCACAAGCACTGACTGAAGAAGTTTATCTGATAAAGTGTGTATGCTTAAGTGTGAATAGAACTCCAATTTAACACATTAAACATTTCTGTATGCGTGATGATGATGATGGGAGGCCTCATACTTCATCTCAGCTTGGCCACAGGTGCTTCGTCACTAACCCGCTCATAGCGGTTTTACAAACAAACCAATAAACTAGTCACTATACCCAAGGAATCTTTAATGTTTCTGTTATGCTAGGTGTTTTTAGGTCGATTTCTCATTCCAAAGACACTTGCAACTGAACCGGGGTTCTCTTTCCAGACCGGAACTAGAATACACTTTGAGAGGAACAGGGCATAAAAACTCGGGGCAACCAACCTTACACTTATATTATCTCAAATTCACACAGCACTGAATACAATGTAAATACAAATTAGACAATACACTATACACGTACAAATGCACTGTCTGGACTGGAGGACTCTGTCAGGGCTGCCGAGACCCCAGGCTGTTTATAGGTGTCTGCCAGGTGTGGGAGGAGTCCCATCAGGTGTGCCTTCCCTTTGAGGGCACAGGACTTTTGTCAATGACCGTGTCGTCTGGGATGGGTTGCTGGGTGGTGTGGTGAGGGGCCCATTCCTAGTGGGGCCTCGGTGGGGAGATCGGTCCTAAGGACTGGGACCGAATAGGAAGAGTAGGCAAGCTTGTCTGCGCCCACTCGGGAGGAGGTCGTCGTGCAATGGGGCTGGGGACGTCACGCCCTGGGGTTCTGGGGGCGCCTCTGTGAGTCCAAGGACTGCAGTCTCTCTCAGGTCGGGTCACTGTCAGGAGTGGTCTGCCATGTCCTCTCCTCTGGAAGTCCGAAAGCGGGTGGTCTCGCCCGGTTGTCGGCTGTACTGGTAAAACCCCAGGGGTCATGATGGGGCCTTGCCAGACCTCCTCCAGGCATAGCTCCTGGGGACTACCTCTGTGAGTAGAAAGGGAGGGGCATCCCGCTTGGCCGCAGGAAAGGTGGGCTAAGCAAGAGACGTTCTCCGGAGGGGAAGTCATGGGGGGGAGAGAGAGGCAGTGCCTGTGCTCTCCCTGGCATGGCTGGTGGCCGTTGCTGAGGTCCCGAGGGCAGCAGGGGAGGGCAGCTAGTGGCCGTCCCTCTCCTGCCGGTGCGGCTAATGGCCGTCACCGGGGCCCGACTTTCGGGCAGGACTGAGAGTGAGATGCGGCTAGTGGCCATCACCAGAGACCTATTGGGTGAGGTGGAGCTCCTGGCTGTCACTTGTCCCCTGATGTGGCTAGTGGCTGTCACCAGGGCCTCATTCCCCAAGTGGACTGTGGGCTGGGTGTGGCTAGTGACCGTCACTCGCTCACGGGTGCAGCTAGTAGCCGTCATCGAGGTACTGAGGAGAGGAGATGGCAGACAGAGTGAGACTAGTGGCCATCACCTGCCTGCTGGTGCGGCTAGTGGCCGTCACCAAGGTCCAACTCCCAAAGGCACCTACAGAAGGAGAGTGGGGGGTGACAGTCTCTCCCCTAGAGCGGCTAGTGGCCGTCCCTGGTTTCTTGCAGGAGGGGATGCAGCTACAGAGCAGCTAGTGGTCGTCTCTTGCCTAGTGCGGATAGTTGCCGTCTCTTGGGTGCTGTCTTGGACAAAGATATCAGCCCTACCCCGAACCTGGAGAAGCCTGGTCCAGCTGGAGAGTAGTGCACCAGCACTGTGTAATTCTCGTCAGGTCTGTTGAGGGGAAAAGGGGCGCAAGGTAGTAGGGGACATAGGCCCATACTGCCTGGGTATTGTGCGCACCCTCAGAGCCTCTCCGTGGTCCAGGGGTGTCGCAATGTCCCTGTGGTGCCTTGTCGTGGTGGGCATTTCAGTTTCATTACTTAGCACAATGAATTTGAAGTTCAACCTCCTCATAGGAGAGAAAAAAGGCCACAGTTGGAGCACATGTAGTATGGAGCTGAAGTGGTCGCCATCTTCTTTGTTTACAAATAGAGAAGGGCGCCAACCAATCCACCCCATTCTTATGCTCTCTTCGCCTGGTGGGCAGAAAAACTTGCTTGCCGAGCAATTCTGTCTACCAGAAGAGTGCTCTGTGGCACGCCATGGTGCTCAGCCAAGTAGAAACAGGGCTGCAGGGTGGACCAATTGTTGTTCATAATGATTATAAATAGATGCTGTGGCTGGTGAGTCATTATCATAAGGAAGGGGGTCAGGGTTAAATAAAACCCAAGTTGTGTAAAGTGAATATAAAAGAACAATAATATAAGTCCTTTAATGTATAAAAGTAAGAGAAGCTGACACAATAAAATAGCAAGAATAACCAGAGACAATGAAAGAACAGCATTGAGAAAAACAAATTAAACAATACAGTCCTTAAGGAGCATTGAAAACAAAAATGAACTCAAAAAGAGGTCAAGACCAAAAACACACACACACAAAAAAACCACCAAACTTATTCAAGATTCCTCATCCTCATCACGTAATACTCTATATTCTGACAAGATCACACCTTCCTCGGTAACCAAGACCCTGGCATAATTCATAATTACACTTAACCCAAAGATTGAATATCCAATGTCTTTTACCGCCTGAACTATACACATACTGGTATGATCGCCAAGCCTAACAGGAACTGAACCAACACTTTTCTTATATATTTTAGTATAACCCCACATTACTGACTGAAGGAGGGGGGTTTCCAACCGTCTGAGTTTGATACCACACTTTTTGGCATCACGTGGCCGCATTTCTACTCCGGCAGTACCAGTATCTAACAGCCCGTCCACCTCAACTCCACTGATGCTAAACACTGTAGTTTTTAGCAAAGCCAATTTTGGTAATTACATGGCATGCTCAAAAAGTACATGCATACTATCATCCTCCGGATAGTTTTTAAGCTGACACTTATAATTTATCAATGTATCCAAACCCAGTAATGGGGCATCAATATTGTCGTCACTTATAACAATGTAAGGAAAAATAGTCATGTTTTCTGCCTCATTCTCGGTCTCCACCACCACCTCTGTGTTGCCCAGGCCACCAAGTACCCACACCTAGGACTCCAATCCAGGTACTGGCTTTAATTTACTTTCACAATACAAACCGCATTCTTTTGCACATGAAATGGGCAACACACTGCATGGAGAGCCAGTATCAAGTAGTGTCCAATACCACCTATCATTAAATTTGACCATAACATGGGGGTAACCATAACAGGGCATGTGTTCCTCACCGAAAGACAACTTTATCCTCGGCATTTTGCCAAAATGAAAGTTAAAACAAACGCTGTAGTAACAAAACACTTATTTATCGACTGAAACAATGAAGTTCTGGGCAGAAAACAAGTAATACGCTTCAGGCTTACACGTGAGATGAAGCAACCGTCTCACTACCTTGCAGATGACACGACAACTGAGGCCGATGGCTTTTTTTTTGTTTTTTGTTTTTTTCCGGCCTATCAACCATTGGGGCCGAAGCCCCTGGTTATTAAGGCCATGTATATATACATATACATATATATATACATACATATACACATATATATATATATATATATATATATATATATATATATATGTATGTATATACATTTAAACATATATACATATACATACAAACATACATATACACACACACACACACACACACACACACTTCCATGCATACATACACACACACTTTCATGCAAACGTATATATATATATATATATATATATATATAATAATTTTAATCATTTTTTTTTGTATTTTTATTTTTTTAATTTTTTCTTGGTTTTATATTTTTTATACCTTATATTATAGAGAAAAACTAATCTAAAGACCCTAAAACTAATCACCTAACAGACAAATCGCTAACCTATACTAAATCCTACAGAGACAAATAGCTAGACCTACACTAATGGTAAAAATACCTCGACTAACAGAACACCATCGACTGCAGATATGTAATGCCTTTCTACATTACATACCTGCACTCATCACCTGGTGACTGTCAGTCGAGGCACAACCTAATATAGGGGACATCAGTATATGAAAGGGAACCAGACGAGTCAGGAACATTTCCATATACGTCAGCTGTCGTCCCTAATTAGAATAACTTAAGCAAGATAATATAATGTATTTACATAATTTGTACAAAAAGTGAAGAACCTCGCCCAGCAGACCACCATCGACTGCAAGTGCCCAATACCTTCCTATATTGGACACTTGCACTCATCAGCTGGTGACTGTCAGGCGAGGAACTTGGCTTAATGTAGGGGACATCTATATTAGAAATAGATCGGTGGGAGGAGGAACTATTTAAAATATATCAACTGTCAACCCTAATTAATATTACAATATATACATATTTACTGTTCATAAAAACCATAACCACGCAGTAAAAAAGTCACATCACTCTGATCAATCCGGTCTCTCTCAAGAAAGCCATCAATTTATCAGTCATAACAATGTCCCCATCACCCAGGATGGTGGAAAGGGTGAAGGGGACGTCTACTGCGCCGCAGTAATTTATAAGTGAAGCACGTTCACGAATAAATCGCCGACAGCACAGGATGATATGACTAATAGATAACACCGCATTACAGATGTCACAGTGCGGTGGGAAGCGTCTTTCCATATATGGTTTTATGTGGGTTAAAATGGTGGCATTAAGCCGTAACCGTGCCAACACTTTTTCTTCTAGGCGACTGGGACGGTTGGCAGTGTCCCAGTCGCCCAGGTACGGCTTACAAGTTGGAATATTTAGTCTGGTCCACTGACCTTGCCACAGAAGATTTATTGATTTCTTTCCGAGAGATAGACTCGACCGTAGATCACGAGGAACGTCCCAAGTCTCCTCGAGCTCTACAGCCGACTTTGCAAGTAAGTCAGCCTGCTCATTGCCGTAGATACGACAATGACCAGGCACCCAGATCAGCGTGAATGACTTGTTGCATGAATGCAACTTATTAACGATGCGGCCCTGGATCTCATGAGAGTCCGTAGTGCAAGATGCAATCGCCTGAAGGGCTGATTTTGAATCTGAAAATATGACAAATGAGTCATGGCTAGAATTGAGAGCATAGTTTATGGCTTTGTCAATAGCAAAAAGTTCTGAAGTAAACACAGATGTATGAGTCGGCAACCGATACCTGAGGGCACATTCAGTCGACCACACACTTGCACCCACACATTCACTCGACTTGGAGCCGTCGGTGTACAATTGATGGGACCCCAAGTGACGAACAATGATGTTACGAAACAAGTGGTGGACCTCCGCCTCCGGCGCCTTGGCCTTTGGTGCTGGGAGCCATGTAACATCGACTGTAAAGCCGGGTGGCTCCCAAGGCGCTATATTTTTAAGCACCAACTTGTCACAGTCACTGGGGTCCACATCAAGCTCCTGAGTCAGTAAGTGGAGGCGAGCGGCAAGTGGCCGACGCACTCCCCGCAGAAGGTGGTGGTATTGACGCAGGGGGGTACAGGCCACATTGCCGATATCACTTTTCCTTAGCGTCCTTATACCGTAGGACAAGGCCAGGTGGTCATGGAGAATACGGAGGGGAGGCACATTCTCCTCCACTTCCATACGAGTCACACGGGTACACCGGACGGCTCTGAGACACATTCGCAAACATTTATTCTGTAACACATCCAATCCTTTCAGAGTGGCATCGGATGCCGAGCCATACACCTGTGCGCCATAGTGTAGCTTCGATCGAATAAGGGACTTATACACCATTAATAAATATTTTCTGTCGGCACCCCAGGTAGTACCCACTAGGTACTTGAGGACATTTAACGGTTTATCACAACGAGCAAGCAAAGTATTAACGTGAAGTTTAAAATTCATTCCACGATCAAAATGTATTCCTAAAAATTTTACAGAATTTTTAAAAGGTACCGCCTGATTATCCAAAGTTAAGCACAAATTAGGTACGTTACGATTAGTGAAAACTATAGCGGCACACTTACGTACGGAAAACTTAAATCCCCACTGCAAGGCCCATTGGTGGACGGAGTCAAGGGCTGCTTGAATCCGCCCAGCCGAAAATTGTGCATTACGGGAAGAGTGCCATATTGCACAATCGTCAGCGTAGAGCGAGTATTTAAGATTCCTCGGGATGGGAGCTGATGACAGAATATCATTGATCATAATACTAAATAAAGTAGGACTAAGCACACTTCCCTGTGGCACCCCGTTTTCCTGGATAAATATATCCGATGTTATGTTACGGGGCAATTTGACAGAGAAAGTTCTGTCCCTTAAGAAATTTGAAATAAAAACAGGTAAATTTCCTCTTAAACCATAAGCATAGAGCTTCATTAGTATACCGTGTCGCCAGGTCATGTTATAGGCTTTATGGATGTCCAAGAACACCCCTATCATGAATTCTTTATTGGCAAATGCCTCTGCAATACAATGCTCCAAATTCATTAAATGATCTAGTGAACTTCTGTATTTACGGAAGCCACATTGTTGATCATTTAACAAATTCTTCGACTCTAAAACAAAAAGAAGCCTATTGTTAACCATACGTTCCATGACCTTACACAGACAAGAAGTCAACACAATAGGACGAAATGAAGTGGGATTCATAAGACGACCAGCCTCTTTGGGTATTGGTATGACGTGTGCAAAGTGCCATGAGTTTGGGAACGTTCGAGACGCCCAAATCTCATTGTACAATGCTAACATCTTAATCAGGTTGTCCTGATTAAGATGCTGGATCATACCGTACGTGATGGTGTCTGGTCCAGGCTGGTGTCTTTACAGGATTTAAGGGCAAGGAGCAGTTCATCTAGCGTAAACTCTTGGTTGTACGGGGAGTTTACGTCTTCTGTGGCAAAGTCTAGTATCTGTAGCTCAGCCGTGCGTTTATGATGTTGGAAACGCGGGTCATAATTGGCTGAGCTACTTACATGAGAAAAACTCCTGGCGAGGATGTTAGCAACGTCCACGGGCTCGTCATAGATATTATTATTGACTTGCAAGGTGGTGATTGGGAAATATGGGCCTTTATTATTTAATATTCTTATGGTGGACCAGACTTTACGTAATGGTGTTGTACGAGTCACCGTGGACACAAAGGACCGCCAGGAGTCACGTTTGGCCCTTCTTATTATTCTCCTTGCCTCAGCCCGTGCCTGTTTGTATGCAATAAAATTTTCCTCAGTGGGCTGACTATCAAAAATCCTGTATCTCCTATTGCGTTTTCTTAATGCTTGTCGGCAATCCGGCGTCCACCAATGTGCTCTATGCTTCGCATGAACTGTAGAAGTCTTGGGAATAGCAGCCTCAGCTGCGTGTAATATGGATTGGGTTATATTTTCGTCCTTAACATCTATGGTCTCCCGAGATATATCTAAATTGGCGATCCTTGAGAAGGATCCCCAATCTGCTTTCTTATAGTTAAATTTTGGAGGTGGAGGGTCCGAAACGATGTCGTGTGTATAAGAAAGACAGATGGGTAAATGATCACTTCCCAAGGAATCCTCATAAGGATTCCATAAAAAATCTTGATGTATACCAGGGGAGGCCAAAGATAAGTCAATGGCCGAAAAGTTACCAGTACGATCATCTACACGAGTCGCTCTACCATCGTTCAGAAGACAGAGGTTGGACTGTAGTATTAGGTCGGCTACTTGCTCCCCACGACCATCAATCCTCAAGCTACCCCATTGATAGTGATGGGCGTTAAAATCGCCCAACACTAACTTATTCCCATGGAGATGTTCCACTAGTGAATTTAAAGCATCACTATTAATGAGGCCATGTGGAGGACAGTACAGAGAGCAAATAGACAGATACGTGTTATTAAATTTTACTCTGCACGCGACCACTTCCAGAGTAGAATTTAGAATCACTTCCGTTTGTGGGTGTGATTTGTGTGTGTAAATGGCAACTCCGTGACCTTCATATCTTCTATACGAGTGGTAGTGTCTGAACTGTGGAGGATCAGGATGATCCTCCAGGCGCATCTCCTGTAAACAAACAACGTCTGGCCTGTGTGGTGAAAGCAAGATAGCTATATTATGTAACTTATTCCCAATACCTCTACAATTCCACTGTAGTATAGTGAATGCAGCGGTTTAAGATTTTCGAGGGTGGCCAGTGTGCTTAGTCTTTTTATGCCCCCCGCGACCAGGCGAGTGGCTACCGGGGGACCTATCCCGGTGCTTGTTTGTGGAGATCTCCATAGTCTCATCAATAATGAGGCTCCCAGATTCCATCGAGGAAGAGCTATTCTTTCTCTCCCTCGCCGGACCAGGAGCGGGAAGGACATGAGGACGTGACTGTTTAGTGAGGGTGGTTAAGTTAATCTTGTCAGACTTGTCAGGCTTCGATGTTGGCCGCACTGACTGCGAAGGAGCAGCGGCAGCCTGGGAGTATGAAGTGGCAACAGGGATGTCCGTCAGAGAGTTGGATCGTACAGGAGGCTTAGACTGAGAGGTAGGGCGTGGGGCATGAGGAGCGAATGTTAGGTCAGTCTGTGTTTCAACGGTGCACATCACGGGACGGGACACAACCGCCGATGCATAGGAGACATTAGGCTTGGGAGTTGCATGCAACTCCTTCACCTTCTTCCTTGCATCGTAAAAGGAAATGCCCTCGGTTGCCTTCACTGTGCAGACCTCTTTCTCCTCCTTCCACTTGGGGCAAGCCCTCGAGGAAGTGGAGTGAGCATCCTTGCAGTGAAAGCAGCACTCCGTCTCAGATGTACAGTGTTCAGCAGAATGTCCCACATTCGTGCACCTACCACACACTGGCTGGGAAGCCCTACAAGCCTTTTCATGATGCCCATAAAACTGGCATTTTAAGCAACGCAAGGGGTTCGGGATATATGGTCTGACGTTAAGAATTTCATATCCAATTCTGATGTTGGAAGGTAAAGCAACTTTGCCGAACGTTAGGACAACTGTGGCAGTCTTCGTCTTCCTGCCTTCCGAGAATCTAGTTATGAAACGTGCCTCTATAACATCCTGCTGTGCAAGTTCCTGTACGATCTCTTCCTCCTCCATGACCACTAGATCTCTGCACGTGATCACACCTTTGCAGGAATTCATGGAGTGAGGGATCGTGGACTGAACATCATAACAATGGAACTTGCTCAGTTTTAGCAAATCCTTTACCTGACTTGAGTTCCTAGTTTTAACGAGAAGATCTCCACTCGCAAGTTTTTTCACTTGTTCCACCTCACCTGCACACCCATCAATCACCTTCTTGATGATAAAGGGATTGAGGCTAGACAGGGGAGTGGGACCAACCGCGTGGATCTGTACAAACTCGGTGTTTCTATAATCGATGTCAAAACGGGTACGTGTCTGGGGCCGTTCAGTCTGTGGGTAGTCATTCCGTGAGACAGTCGGGGGTCGGTCAGGACTACCTCCCCCCTTGAAGGGGGGGGAGGCAGCAGTGGCGTCCGCCATAGTTACCACTTCCCCCATGAGGGGGAAGTGGGAAGAGAGAGAAAAACGACCAAGGGAGAAATTGCCCGGGGAACACACACCTAGTCTGAGATTACCCTCTCAAACCACTCTCGGGAGGACGCGCCTGTGTGTAACTCACACCCCAGAGCGATCAGTGGGGGGTACACTCCAGAGGTGAGTAAGCAAAGGCGATCTCAGTAATTAGATATAGACACCTACTATATCTACTAAGGCCAGGGAGGAAAATTAGGTCTAGCTAACCTAACTTTATTGCAAAACGCCCTAGTGGCGAGAAAAAGAAAAAGCTAAGGCCGGTGAGGCAACCCTGCAGCTAGAGGAGAGATCAGCACACGTCCTTTCTCTCCGCAACCATCCATCCGTCCGGCCGATGGCATTTTCTTGTGGCTATAAAGGGCCAAACACAGACCACAGTCATGCTAAAAGCCGACCAGGCATAATACGCCCCCTTTAAATGTACACTATTGATAGGAAGGTTTGTATATCATTATTTTTCCAAGAATCACTAATATAACAGGCATTCCTTACTGTTCATTATTATTTTACTCACCAGAGTGGACAAGCTGCAGTAGTAAAAACACCACAGCTCTATAAATGGAGGTATTATTCACAGCACCGTGTAGTTTGTGTAACCGCCGCCAGGGGCCCAGGGCGGCGCTGATGTTGGCTATGCACTTAGTTTGATATATTACAGAAATTCTCAAGAAATTTTACAAGCAATATGGAAAGGAATTCAATTTACAAATACCATAGAGAAATTTAGCAATGGGCAAGAGGACAGTCCTGAAAGAAAGCGTATTGTATACAGTAGTTAACCCTTGAAACGTAAAGTTTTCTATGAAATATTGTATTTTCTTTAATTTCAAATTATGTCGCTTAAGCTATATTAGACTAGTACTTGCAGTATAACAATTAATATACTTATAAACTGCTTAATCTGTGAACTAATACGAAAATTTCAATATAAAATATATACATTTTTCTACTATCGAATGCGCCGGTGTAGCGTTATGATCTGTCCCCCTGTCCGCCCCCTAAGGCGCATGCGTGGGGGTTGCCAGAGGCCGCCACAAATATGCCATTTGTCCTCTGATCTCTGTAGGGGTAACATGATCGGAGCCTCTCGACCTTTGCTTACAAACGGCAAATGGTCATTCCGGCTTCTCTTATCATTCGTCTCAAAGCTTTCTCGGGTAGTTTCCGCCCTTAAATTAAATTAGGTTAGGCGGAAAGCAGTAAAAATTCGAATTTCTAAGGTATGAATGAGTTAGGTTGGATAAACATAGATATAATTAATCATCTGGGGACGAGTTATCTAATCTGTTTGGCGTGAGGATTGCCTTAGCTTTGTATCTTTACAGGAATGAGTCAAGCTCGTACTGTCCCGTGTATTAAACCATTTTTATCATACATATCCTTGAAATTATAAATAGTTTTGGCACGCACTACCTCATTCGGTTGTGCATTCCACTGATCAATTGTCCTATTAGGGAAACTGAATTTCCTTACATCTTTATCACCTCTCTTTTTATGTTGTATTTTGCAATGTCCTCTTGCTGATGCTTCACACATATGATATATATTCATTTACGTCTATTTTCTGCTCCCCTGATATGCATTTATATAACATAATCATGTCTCCTCCTCCTCTCCTACAGCGTTGGTAAATTTGGTCTTTCCAGTCTTTCTCAGTAACTTAAATCCCTTAAGCTTGGTACCCATCTTGTAGTGGCCCGTTGTACTTTTTCAATGTTATCTGTGTTTTTTGAGATGAGGATTCCAGACTACTGTGATGCATACTCCAGAGTTGGTCTGATGAATATCTTCCTCAGCATTTCTTCATTTATATATGTGAATGCTATTCTCATATTAGCAAGCAATGTATACACGTTTCGTACCTTCTCACTGATATGATCACAAGGAGATAGTCTGTTACTGATAATTACTCCTAGGTCCTTCTTTTATGATACAGTATGTGTAGGGTTGATCTTCCTAACTTATAATACCAATCTGGTCTTTTCTCACTTATACCAAATTTTATTACATGACACTTATCCACATTAAATTCCATTTGCCATTTATTGCTCCATTCATGAAGCTTGTTCAATTCCTCTTGCAGCTCTTTGCAAGAATCTATGTTAGTAATTTTCTTTTGAATTTTTGCATCATCTGCAAACATATTTAGATAGCGTCCGTTTCCAATATTACTATCTATGCCATTTATATATACTAAAAACATAATATACTAAAAACATAACTGAGCCCTGTGGAACTCCGCTGGTCATTTCCCTCCATGATGAGTTATTTCCCATTAATATTGTTCTCATTTCCCTTTTCCTGAGAAAATCCTGCATCCAACAGTGGAGATTGCCTTGGATACCTCCTTGATAGTACAGCTTCCATAAAAGTCTTTAGTGCGGTACTCTGTCAAATGCTTTCATAAAATCTAAATAGATACTGTCCACCCATCCTTCTCTTTTCTGTAATGTTTCTCTAACTTTGTCATAATTGCTTAGAAGATTAGTAACACATGATTTTCCCTTCCTAAACCTGAACTGCCTCTCTTTTATCATACCATGTTCTAGATGTTTTACCCAAACTTCCCTTATCAGCTTTCCTAGTATCTTACAACACTGGTCAGTGATACTGGTCTGGAGCTGAGTAGTTCTCATTGTGTTAAATTTGACTAGTGTACAGGTATTTGTAGACCTCACAGGTGGTTAAGAGGGATGAGTAAAGGACTCATGAATGGAATGGAATGAAATGGAATGGAATAATTAAAAAAAAAAAAAAAAAGAAGAAGGAAAGTGAGCTCCAAGCCACTCGATGACTAAGTTTCCCCCTGGGGAGGGGGGGGGGGATAGAATACCTCCTCAGTATCCCTGCTTGTTGTAAAAACTGTCTAAAAGGGGCATTTTAATCTTCATCCGTCCTCTTTTCCCCCTCTGCTTCTTGTACTTTATCTGTCCCACCGCTCTGCCTTATATTTTCACTTTAATACCCATGCAACTCCTATTGTAGTGCCATATAGTCATTGAGTGGCTTGGTGCTTGCTTTCCTTTTTTTTTTTTTTTTTTTTTTAATATTCCATTCCATTCAATGACTAAGTTATATGGCACTAACTTGGGTGGGTATTGAAAATATATGGCAGAGAGGTGGAACAGATAAAGTACAAGAAGCAGAGGGGGAAAAGGGGAAGGATTTTTAGTCGGCTTTTACGACAAGCAGGGATACTGAGGAAGTATTCTATCCCCCCCTCCCCGAGGGGAAAGGATTCGTGAGATAACCGTGACTGGGAGCTGGCTTAGTTTCCATTGATAGTACCCCTCTGGGGAGGGGGGACAATACTTCCTCAGTATCCCTGCTTGTCGCAAAAGGGGCACTTTAATCTCCATCCTTCCCCTCTTCCCACTCTGCTCCTGTACTTTATCTGTCTTACCTCTCTGCCTTACATTTTCACTTTAATACCCACCAAACCCTCTTCCATTATAGTGCCATGTAGTCATTGTTTTAGCTTGGTACTGGCGCTTATTATTCACCTCCTCTTGTACTTCATGTGTCTTATCTCTCAGCCTTATATTTTCACTTTAATAACCACCCAACCCCCTTCCACCTCAGTGCCATATTTTCATTGGCTTGGTGCTAACTTTTGCTCTTTTTTTTTTTATTTTTTTTATTACTGTGTTCAATGCATTTCCACTGATAGTACAGTATATAAATATATCCTGTGCTACTGGACACGACAGGATTCATGTTACTGCACATGTGTGCAGATTTAAATAAACGATTGGTATTAAAATATGCCAATCAGTGATGTGTAGTAATGTACCCAATGTGCTGAATAACCTAACTTAGGATTTTTTTTTTTAAATTTCCCATAACAACTAGTATCTGAAGTGATCTCAGTAAGGTAACTGATAAGGGTTTTTACTTTATCATTATCCATTGAATAACTTAGGATTTTTTTTTTTAATTTCCCATAACAACTAGTATCTGAAGTGATCTCAGTAAGGTACCGGTAACTGATAAGGGTTTTTACTTTATCATTATCCATTGAATCAGTAGCAGTGCTGTAACAGTGTGAACAGGAAATTTCACTAAGTATACCATACTGGAGTGCATACTGTTTTCATAGTGTTTGGAGTTAAAAGTACTTTTCCATAAATGAAATTTTGAGGCTAATTTTTATTTCACATTGACTGAACTTGAACTATACTGGACTAGCCTAACACTCTTACGTGAGATTTCTCAAAACTAAAGGGAGATGTAAGATTTCTCAAAACTAAAGGGATTGGATTGGATAACTGGAAAAAAAAGGGAAAGGAAAAGCTAGCACCAAGCCACTTATTGACTCTATGGCATTTAAAAGGGGTTGGGTGGGTATTAAAGTGAGTATATAACGCAGAGAGGAAGCTATCTAAATATGTTTGCAGATGATGCAAAAATTCAAAAGAAAATTACTAACATAGATTCTTGCAAAGAGCTGCAAGAGGAATTGAACAAGCTTCATGAATGGAGCAATAAATGGCAAATGAAATTTAATGTGGATAAGTGTCATGTAATAAAATTTGGTAAAAGTAAGAAAAGACCAGATTGGTATCATAAGTTAGGAAGATCAACCCTACACATATCATAAAAGAAGGAACTAGGAGTAATTATCAGTAACAGACTATCTCCTTGTGATCATATCAGTGAGAAGGTACGAAACATGTATACATTGCTTGCTAATATGAGAATAGCATTCACATATATAAATGAAGAAATGCTGAGGAAGATATTCATCAGACCAACTCTGGAGTATGCATCACAGTAGTCTGGAATCCTCATCTCAAAAAACACAGATAAGATTGAAAAAGTACAACGGGCCACTACAAGATGGGTACCAAGCTTAAGGGATTTAAGTTACTGAGAAAGACTGGAAAGACCGAATTACCAACGCTGCAGGAGAGGAGGAGGAGACATGATTATGTTATATAAATGCATATCAGGGGAGCAGAAAATTGACGTAAATGAATATATATCATATGTGTGAAGCATCAGCAAGAGGACATTGCAAAATACAACATAAAAAGAGAGGTGATAAAGATGTAAGGAAATTCAGTTTCCCTAATAGGACAATTGATCAGTGGAATGCACAACCGAATGAGGTAGTGCGTGCCAAAACTATTTATAATTTCAAGGATATGTATGATAAAAATGGTTTAATACACGGGACAGTACGAGCTTGACTCATTCCTGTAAAGATACAAAGCTAAGGCAATCCTCACGCCTAACAGATTAGATAACTCGTCCCCAGATGATTAATTATATCTATGTTTATCCAACCTAACTCATTCATACCTTAGAAATTCGAATTTTTACTGCTTTCCGCCTAACCAAATTTAATTTAAGGGCGGAAACTACCCGAGAAAACTTTGAGACGAATGATAAGAGAAGCCGGAATGACCATTTGCCGTTTGTAAGCAAAGGTCGAGAGGCTCCGATCATGTTACCCCTACAGAGATCAGAGGACAAATGGCATATTTGTGGCGGCCTCTGGCAACCCCCACGCATGCGCCTTAGGGGGCGGACAGGGGGACAGATCATAACGCTACACCGGCCCTGGGTAGAATGCATAAAAAGGATGGATTTTCAAGCAAGGTACAGTGTACTGTATAGCCTAGACTAAGAATGAATTATGATTTATTCTCCTTTTGCCGTTATTTGCATGGAAATAATTACTAAGATTATCCCGATTTGAATTCGTACGAGCAGTGTGGATGTATTATTGCATACTTCATAGATTTCCATGATGTTTCCGGCCAGCTCACCAGTCATGAATTATACAACAGTTTCTCCAGGTTATGTGCACCTCTACTCATGCAGTAGTACATCATGTGTCCCTAAATTTGTATTGGAAAATGTAAATACAGAGTTACTGGAGAATTATTTTTAGCATGGAGACTAATTTACTTCCTTACAAAGCTGGTTGAATGGTGACATTCACTGCAGCAACACAAGAGGGATGCAGTAACACTCCATTCTTTTTCAGCTGCTTCTTTCCATACCTGTCATCCAGCCATGACCAGCAGACCATTTTGGAAAATATAGGTTATAAGATGTGTATACTGTAACAGTTGTTCTTTCAATTTCTATATATCTAGCTCTAGTTTTTTTTCCCGACATTACTGTCACCTTCCCTGTTTGAGGTATTACTAGTAAATTTCCAGCTTAGCTCAGTAATTATACTACAGTACTCTGAGATTCACATTCTTTATCATTACCTTTCCCTTCAAGCAGTATGCAATGATTTCCTGTTACATGGTATATACAGTACCTAATTATTTCTGTCCCAGTCTGCTAGACAAGTTTTCCTTTTTGTTTCCCAGAAATCATTCCACTTCTATAGCACTTTCATCCAGTTCTGCCTTATATACATTCAAACTATATACTGTTTTGTTTTCCTAGCTTTCTCCTACTCTGGTCATATGCTTGATGTTTGTCTCCTTCACTAAATATTTATCTCATTACTTTCTGTTTCTTAGTTATTGCTTAACTGCACCTTTCATGCTGTTGTATAACCCTTCCACCCTAACCAATATTCCATGACTTTCCTACACCTATCTACTCCTCCATTACAATAACTGCCATTTTTATCCAATTAACTAGTATTTATATTATATATGCATGGAACAGGCCATTTCCTCAGGCCCGTAGCTACTTGTAAGGAAAGCTCTTAGGATAGAAAGATGCCTAAGTTTTTTTTATTTTTTTTTATTCGCATGAAAAAACAATTACTAACAAATTTTGCTTTAAAGCCAACACACCTATGCCCAAATCTGAGTCCTTCATTGAAACAGGCAATATTTCAGCCAACATCCTAACCACCCTATTCACTCTACCAGTATCTGGTAACCTTATCCAACTATCTTAACTACATCAGCTTATCAATTAATTTTGGTGCAAAAACGAATCACAATCTTAAAGAAAACTTAGGCGATTGCACATACTTGTCGGTGCTGATGAAAAATTTGTCTGTTTTATCAATTTCTGAAACTTAACTGTAAGAGAGAACACTAAAACAGGTGAAAAATACAAACCTAATTATCCATTTACCAAAGATGACCAAACTCTGATATATGTAATTTCTGCCATGTAATATTATATATATATATATATATATATATATATATATGCACATCTTACAAGTCATTTATTTATCATTTTTCATAGGCAAGAACTGTCACACAATTATGTTGGGCTAGAGGCAGAAGCTTACTGGCTTGCCCTCAAATGTGCTAAGCACAGCACTGAGCTGGCTAACACAAACTTTCAAACAGTTGCCGTTTCGAAAATCTATTAAGAAATTACACAGGTAGTCTGAAATAAACTAGAAAGCATAATTTAATATCCTAACTCAATATTACGCGCCACGTCGTCACCATAGTTTTTGTTTACTCGCATTCGTTACGAAAGCGTTTAGTCTTGTAAAATCTTATGAACAGCCTTGTATTTCTCAAATATTTTAGCCTGCTACGGAAAATTTGATTCCTGAATTATTCAATTTTTATAAGTGGAAAAACCGGTTATCATATTTATGAATATTTAAATTTGTAACACGAAAGGGGGGTCTCTTGTGGGAAGGGCCTGGACGCAGGCGAAAATCATCTAAACTGCGCATGCGCCAGAGAGTCTCGTCGCCGATTGGCTCGTGTTTTCTGTCAGCTGGCAGATGTAAACAACAGAATTTTAAGCAAATACAATAGCAGAAACTAACAAAATTTTGCACCTCTTGCCTGTCACAGCTTTAGATGGGTAGGCTATTATAATATTATTGTACTATCTGTCACTCACACACAGCTTTGGAAACTTGAAAATATATTTCCTTTAGTAATCGACGATTTATGAACGAATTTGATAATCATGTTGCAAATGACAGGTTTGGACTTGAGTTGTCAGATTGGCTTAGAAGTAAATATATATTTTTTCCTGGCGACAAAAATTGTCTTAGGCTAAATACCTTATGCACGTGTCTCTTACCCTAGCTTATTCTACAGGGGCTAGGGCTTGTTTTTGTTATTCTGGTTTTAGTGTCTAATCTGCAGAATATGTGGTTTTACCCTATAGGTTTATACTGATAAATGTTATTAAGTCATTCTCTGATAATTTCTTGTGTATTTGGATGTTTCCTACAATAGGTTACATAAGGTTAAGTTAGGTTAGTATAAGTAATATTTTTATCATTTCTGACAGAAATGAATGTCAGCTTTGAACTAATCACATTATAAAACATTAAAAAAACATAAAGTTCAAAGTGAGTTGGGTGTAGTTCTGGAAATTTACCCTTTTAGTATTCGATGATTTATCATCGAATTTGATAATTGTGTTGCAAACGACAGGTTTGGACTTGAGTTTCTCTTAGCCTATTCTACAGGAGCTGGGACTTGTTTTTGTTATTCTGGTTTTAGCATCTAATCTGCGGAATATGAGGTTTTACCCTATATACTGATATATTCACACCTACAATAACGATTTGCCTTTGCTGCAGGCTAAGTGGGCAGGCCTTGATGCAGGGGTAAAGGCATAAGAAATGGGCATCATTTAGAAATTTCGTTATTAGTGGAAATATGAACATTTTTGTTTGTTTTGTAATATGATAGTAATTTGTGTATTCAGCCCTCAGGCTGCCTCCCCCTGAAGACGGGAGGGCTTTGAAAAACAGGAGACGAGACTCTGGCGCATGCGCAGTTTAGATGATTTTCGCCTGCTGTCAGGCCCTTCCCTCTTGTGGCGTTTATCCTCCTGTGACATTCCAATACTATCTTACGCCATAACCAGAAGCCGAACGCCTGGTGTAACAGCAAATTTGTTTATGGTATGAAACACGGGAACGTCAGACGCTCACGTTCATCAATACTGGCGTTTAGTTTTTATAGTATGGCCTATAGTCATCACCACACACTAATAATGCAGGGTTTGTGTAATGGTCCACCCCGTGAAGAGTAGGTCGTCCTATAGACGATATAGCGAAACTTGCTAGTAGGCTGCGTAACGAGCCAAAGTCTCCATAACATTTAACGGCCTGACTATCAAAATCAATAGTCAGTGTTAAACAATAGCAGATTTGGCACCATGTCACCAGCAAATCATCCCCCCGCAGGCAGCCACCTTGTCATGGTGGAGGGGCTTGCATACCCCTGTGATCCCACAAGCCTGCCCTCAGATGTAATGACATCTGGCAGGGTCTCTCATGCAGGTAGGGTTGTGGGTGAGGGGTCTGAATAAGCACTGCCCGAAACGTAGGTTACCCATATGGGTCATCAGTGCTGCCCTCCACAGTGGTCGCCTTGGTGCTGTCCTGAGTTGGTTGGTTGGGTGTCTGGGCTGGGGGATGGTGGGGAAGGGGGTCTTTGCGCTGGTGGGAGCGAACTTTCACATCACAGAGTGTCCTTTTTGGGGTCACCCTGTGGGAACGAGGTACCCCGCTCCAATCAGACTGTGCCCGGTCCCCTCACTCCCTAGTAGGCAGTTTCCCTTGGCTCCTGGTGCCATTTTACCCCTGATATATGTATATATGGATACATTAAGCACTTCTTAAACCACTCGTGTGGTCGGAGACCAGCCGCACGAATCAGCATCACCTGGTCACTCTCTGGCCGGCAACCCTGTACCCTCCAGGTCATCTGCCAAAACTGCAAATCCAGAAGTCCCTTCTGTCAAGCTGTTACCTGGTGTCTTTGTGAAACACTTTTATACAAAATACATAGTACTCAAAACGGATGATGGTACTTCATTCCGGAAACTGAACTGTTTTCAGATTCACAGTGGTCTAGTTACAGCATGTGGATTTACCCCCAAGGTCTCCTTGCAGGGCGATGGTTCTCTGTTGATAGAGGCCAGGAATGAGGAGGATAGTTCATGCATCCAGTCTCTTACTATGGTTGCCGGTTATCCAGTGTCTACCTCTCGTCATTTGGTCCTAAATCAGCCCCGTGAAGTTGTGTATTCTTGTGACTTGGTCTCTTATTCTGATTCTTCCCTCCTGGAGGGGCTGGCTCCTCAGGGAAATGTAGCAATACAGAGAATTATGAAAAAAGTTAATGGGGTTTTAACACCCACGCCCATTCTTATCTTGACGTTTGATCGCCTTACTTTGCCAGAGGTTGTCACTGCTGCATGGTGGAAGCTTAAGGTTAAACCTTATGTTCCCCGACCTAGAAGGTGCTATTATTGTCAAAGGTTTGGTCATGTTCACCGTTCTTGCTGGCCGTAAGCATCTGGCCTTCCTGGGGACCGTGGAAATTGTGGTTGTGTTTCCCTTGGTATGGTTGGTTGTTCTCAACCTTCTAAATGTTTGAACTGTGGAGGAGCGCATGCAGCCTCTTCAAGGGATTGCAGTGTATGTAAGGTTGAGTATGAGAGTATTTCTGTCCAAACGAAGGAGAAAACTTCCTTTTCTGAGGCAAAGGCCGGGGTAAGGGAGGGGTTCATTCGCCCTGGGGTTACCTTTGCTGTTGCCTTGTCTCACCCTAAAGCTACCCGGCAGGTGCCCATGCCATCACACAATGCTCCATCAAACTCTTTGGGTTCTACTTTCTGGCCTTCCTGGCTGGGGGAGTTCCACTGAGGGAGTGCAGCCTGGAAGCTGGCTGTGCGTCCTCTGGGGAGGTGCCTCCTGTTTCTGAGGGTCTCCTCTGGGGGGTGCTTCCTGCATCTGGGAGTGCCTCCCGCATCCCGGTTCCTCCTGTGGCAAACACCTGTGTCGATGCTACGCCTTGCATTCACACAACCAAAACTCTCAATGTCCTTCTTGTGCATTGGAAGAGTCGCCGTGGCTTCTCAGAGTGCTCAGAGATTGTAGCACTGCTACCAGAGATCTCTGCTGTGGAGCCCACTACTCCTCCTATTCGGGATGCTCAAGGGTCGTGGCAAGTGCAGGCTGAGGATGGCATTTTGCTGACGGCCTAGCCACCACCAGGCAGTGGTGGTACCCAGGTCGTTGATGCACCTGCTCAGCAGCATGAGGCCTTGCCCTCTCAGGGTTCCAGTACTGTGGGATGCACTTAGCTCTACTGCTCGTGTTCCTTCTTGTGGTGGCACTGCCTGCTCTATTCTGACTAGGGTAGCTTGTGGTCCCTCTGCCAAACCATCTCTTGCTCCACCACAGAAGAAGACCATTGTCCAGCCCTCTTCTTCTTCCTCCAGGTTATCTTCAACCGGATGGCGCACTGTGCACTATAATGGTGCCAAGCAGTCCTTTTCTAAGGGCAGTTCTAAGCAGCAATCTAAATAAGGTTGCTTGTCGGGGGCAAGGTTGTCTCACCCCTTCACCTGATTCTTCCTTTGCTGTGGGTACTATGGCATTCTCAGCCAGTATACTACAGTGGAATTGTAGAGGGCTGTGTGGTAATTGGGAGGAGCTGCGGACCCTCCTGACTTATTCCCCTTTGTGTGTGTGTCTCAAGGAAACTCTCGTAGGGTTTGCCACTCCTCATGCACTACCTGGGTACAATGCTTTTTACTCAGTGTCAATCCAGGGTCCTGTTGGTGGTTGTGCCGTTTTGGTGAGGGCTTACATTCCTCACTGGCCAGTCCACCTCCAGTCTAACCTCCAGTGTGT
Source organism: Coenobita brevimanus (assembly GCF_032717465.1). Lineage (NCBI taxonomy): Eukaryota > Metazoa > Arthropoda > Malacostraca > Decapoda > Coenobitidae > Coenobita > Coenobita brevimanus. The sequence goes on from NC_136955.1 coordinate 31,531,900, forward strand.
TGCTGTGCGGATGTATGCCCACCGCTGGTATACAGTTTGTTCCATTTATTTACTGCCCAACACAGCAGTCAGTAGGGTGGAACTTGAGAACCTTCATGGTCAGTTACCTACACCCTTTCTTCTCTTGGGGGACTTTAATGGTCGCCACTCTGTGGGGTGACTGTCTTGTTAACCAGCGTGGGAGTTTGTTGGTGTCCTTATTGGAGGATGAGGATCTTGCTTTATTCAGTACTGGGGTGTTTACACATTTTCACCCCCAAACGGGTTCATATACTTCAATTGACCTCTCTGTCTGCTCTGTTGACTGTCTCCTGGACTTTACGTGGGAGGTTATGGAGGATCTCCATGGATGTGACCACTGTCCTATCCTCCTTACTGCAGTAGTATCTAGTCCCTGTTCCTGTCTACCAAGGTGGAGATTGGATAAGGCAGAATGGTCCCTTTTCTCTTCTCTGATTTTTGTTAATGTCTCAGTTGAAGACTCTCCGAATATTGATGAGGCTCTTTCATTCTTTACCTCCGTTCTGCATTCTGCTGCCCTTCATGCTGTTCCTAGAACCTCTGGCACGTATCACTATTAACCTGTCCCATGGTGGAATGAGGATTGCAGTGTTGCTGTACGTGGTTAGCTTTCTCCCATTATCATAGATGCAGGACAGAGCATTATTTTGTTGAGTTCAGCAGGGCACGAGCTAAGGCTCGTCGAGTACTCAAACAAGCTAGACAGAACTCTTGGATGGCTTATGTGTCATCTGTAAACTCAAAGATGCCAGTGTCTCAGGTGTGGAAGAGGGTGTGAAAGATTTTGGGAAAATTCACTCAAGGCAGGTCCCCTGCGCTGATTAATGGTGAGCCTGTTGGTGACCCTGCAGCTATGGCTGATATCTTTGCATCTGCCTTTGCAGTGGTCAGTCATAGAGATATTAGTTCACCAATTTTTGCCAGACGACAGGAGATAGAGGAGGCAAGGGTGCTGGACATCTGTTCAGGGAATGTGGAGTCCTACAACCTCTCTTTCTCTTGTGAACTCCAGTTTGCCCTTTCCCTCTGTCATGACACCTCACCAGGGCCAGATGATATTCCCTATGTGATGCTTTGGCACCTGGATGATGGTGCACTGTCTTTTCTCCTCAGCCTTTTTAATAGAACCTGGATAGAATCTTCTCTTCCCACCTCTTGGCGTGAGGCTGTTGTCCTGCCATTCCAGAAGCTGGGGTATCAGCCAATTGCCTTAATATCTTGCTTGTGCAAATTATTTGAGAAAGTGGTCAACATGTGCCTAATGTATTTCCTAGAAAGGAATGAATGTCTCTCTCAGTGTCAGTCTTGTTTTCGAAAATGTCACTCAACAGCAGATGCACTTGTCTGTCTTGAGGTTGCAGCATGTGATGCTTTTGCTAGAGAACAGCATTTGGTGTGCTTTTTCTTTGACCTAAAAAGCCGTATGATACTACATGGTGGTTTGGTATATTCCAACAACTCCATTCTTTTGGTTTACATGGCAGGCTACCCCTATTTGTGTTAAATTTTCTGTGTGACCGTTCATTCAGGGTTAGGGTTCGTGTCACCCTGTCTCCTTCTACCCTCAGGAGGAAAGGGTGCCTCAAGGAACTGTACTCAGTGTGACTCTTTTTGCTATAGCATTGGACAGTATTATGTCCTCTATTCCAGAAGGGGTGTGGCCTCATTGTATGTCGATGATTTGGCTCCATGGTATGCTGCTTCCCGAATGTCCATAGCTGAACGTTGCATGCAGCTCGCTCTGGACAGGGTCACTCGGTTGGCCACCATGCATGGCTTCCAGTTCTCCCCAACAAAGACGGTGGCCTTGCATTTCTGTCACTTGAGAGGTGTACACCCTGACCCAGACCTCCAGGTATAGGGCCACAGGGTGCAATGTGTGGATGAGACAAGGTTTCTTGGACTTGTTTTTGACAGGAGACTGACGTGGGTACCTCATATCCATTCTAGACAACAGCATCTGGTGTGCATTTTCTTTGACCTAGAAAGGCATATGATACTACATGGCAGTTTGGTATATTCCAACAACTCCATTCTTTTGGGTTACATGGCGGGCTACCCCTATTTGTATTAAATTTTCTGTGTGACAGTTCATTCAGGGTTAGGGTTAGTGTCACCCTGTCTCCTTCTACCCTCAGGAGGAAAGGGTGCCTCAAGGAACTGTACTCAGCGTGAGTACAGGGTGCCTCTATGCCCTGTCTTTCCTATGGATCCTATCTCACTTGTCTTGGGGCGCTGACAAAACCATTCTGCTCTGACTTTACCGTGCCCTAGTAAGGAGGAAATTGGACTATGGGTGTGTGGTGTGCTCTTCTGCTACTGAGGCACGGCTGTGGCCATTAAATTTGGTCCATCATCCTGGAATTCGTCTGTCAACTGGGGCTTTCCGGTCTTCTCTGATTTAAAGTCTATTGGTTGATGCAAACGAACTGCCACTGGATCTCTGCCGGCAGTCCTTAATGGTGCAATGTTGGCACCACCTTCACCATCTTCCGGCCTCACTGAGTTGTAAGGCTGTCTCTAAGGTCGCTCTTCTCGACTTTTATAACACCCACCCTCGCTATCCACATCCGTTGGTTACAGAGCATGGGCTGCCATGGGGAGTTGGGTGTCCAGTCCTCCCCTGTTTGTCCTGTGCATGTCCCCTGAGTGGCTCTGTGGCTTCTCCCAGAGGTACTTCCGTGTGAATACTTCCCTTAGAGGAAGAACTCTCTTTTCTCACAGGCAGCTTTGTCTTATTTTTAGAACATGCCTTAGCTCACAGGGACTCGATCCCTGTATATACTGATGGCTCTAAATTCCGTGTGGGGACAGGCTTTGGTGTCATTATTCATGATTTTAGCCGTGGTGGGAGTCTTCCTCTTCCTGCATCTGTTTTTACCACTGAACTTACTGCCATTTTTAGTTGCTGTTGAATTGATTTTTAGTTTTTCTCCAGCTTCTTTTACCATTTTTAGTGCCTCAGCCAGTGCCCTACAAGCTGTCTTGTGGCTTCCCAACATATCCCCTAGTCCTGCCTGTCTTGGAGTGGCTCTTCTTATAACGTAGGCGAGGATACTCTGTACAACTGTGTTGGGTCCCTGCACATGTGAGGGTCATGGGCAATGAGCGTGCTGACTCTTTGGCTAGAGCTACTGCCTCTCACCCTTCCTCTCCTCATTACCGTGCCACATCCAAGGATTTATGTGCAGCCACTGTGGAGGCTGTCCATTTCTGCTGGCATAGGAGGTGGGATGCAGCAGGGGTGAACAAACTCCGCTGTATTCGTCGGAACCTGGGCGATGGGAGGTACGTTGGACCGTCCCGACAGTGGGAAATAGCTTTGTGGCCACACTGGGCTGACTCATGGTTTTTTAATGGAGAGGGGACCCCCTCCCTACTGTAATGACTGCCTGGTTCCTTTGACTGTATTGCATCTTCTTGTTGAATGCCCCAGTCTTGGGGACCTTCGTAGGCGGTACCTTTCCGGGCGCCGAGCCGGCAACGTATCGTACCTTCTCTCCTCGGTGCTTGGGGAAGAGGCTTGTGCTATGGGGGTAGGCACCTTGTCCTTTGTGTTGAGTACTGACCTCCACAAGCTGTAGGGCTTTACTATATTTTGGTTTGTGTTTTAATAATTAATGTTCTAGTTTAACCTCTTTCCACCATGTTTTAGCTTTGGTTGTTTCTTTTATACTGTTGGTTTGTTTTATGCATCGTTTTTCTGTTTGCCTTTTATGTTTTTTATATATTTTGACTTCTTTTTAATGTTTGTGTTCAGTGGCATATGACCTCTGCTGTTGGGCCGCCTTGTCACATTTTCATTCATTCATTCATTCATTCACCAGCATATCATTTATCCATCTCATTTTAGCTTCCTGCTACAGTCCATTCTCCCCTACCCAATCACTCTTCTCCTGGAGAGCCCCCTCTCCCACCATCCAGACCACTACGAGTATTGCCCCCTCCTCACTCACCTCCTTCTTCCTATCTCCCAGGCACCCCACCCTGCCTACCCCTGTGCCACCACCTCTTATGAAATTGCGTCGATTAAAGAGGTCTACCAGTTTCAGGTACACGGTCAGGAAGGAGAGGGTCACGGTACTTTTGTGCTTATTATGATAGGAGCGGGAATGCAGATAATGTTACTACATAATGGATAATACGCTGGCTGTCGGTAAATGTTGTTTGGTTCGTGATGTTTATCAAAAATCACACTTACGAAACCTGTGTTTTATGTGAATAATATACGAATGTGTATGGTGTGAAATTATTTTCTTACCATATTCACAAAACCTGCAGTTTTTTTTTAAAGCAGTGATAAGAAACAGGGAAGTGAGCATGGAAGAGAAAAAGTTACTACATGACGGTATTGTGATACCAGCTCTAACGTACGGAAGTGAAGCTTGAACCTTGTTGGAGGGACAGAAGTTAAGAGTGAGAGCAGCGGAAATGAGTTATTTGAGAGGAGCATGTGGAGTCAAATCGAGAGACAGACTGACAAATATGAAAGTGAAGGACCATTGCGGTGTGGAAGTGGATGTGATAGGAAGTGTTAGGAGGAACACACTGAGTCGGTTTGGCCAAGTGGAAAGAATGGAGAGTGAGAGACTGACGAGGAGAGTGTATGTAAGTGAGGGGGAGAGGGAGGGGGAGGCCAAGGATGAGATGGAGGGATGGAGTGGAGAAGTATATGAGGGAATGGGGTGTGAACTGGGAGCAGGGTAGCGAAATGGCGGGGGACAGGGCGACATGGAGGCAATTTGTTTGTGGCCACCCCTTACGGGATTAAGGCGTCTGGCAATGGAGAGATAGATAGATTCACAAAACGCTGTTATTTTCAGTATATTGTCAGGTGGGACATTGTTTATGTACCACCAACAACTGCGGGCAGTGGCAATGATCACCGCGTTCGGGTCGTCCTAGTGACCGAATGAAACCTGGTGAAGTTCCTTGCCCATCAGTGTTACCAGATGTGGAGAGCATTACACCACCTCGCTGGTGGATGGGGTGTTTCTGTTTGATATGTATGCAACTGTACATATGCAAAAATTACTGACATTTTCATACCCCTGAATTAGAAATGACATACATCTTGAGCAGACACATAATCTTTCATTCCCTTTTGTTACTCATCACTCATCTTCCATGTAGTTCCTTGCTTGCTTCTTTCACATGCGTTCATACTCAATCTTACACATTTGACAGGTTCCCACTCCTCCACTTCACACCCTTTCATCTTTATTTCACACTGTGGCATCATGGCGTACTTAGCACTTTGGAACAGATTCACCACTTTCACCCTCTTACTCTTCTCATTCACTCCTCACACATTCCACATGGCCATACGATTTTGCCTATTTGGTTAGGGCTCTGGGTAGTTGCTGGACAAAGTGAACTTCAGAGTGACAAAGAAGTGACGTGAAATTGATCTTACGATATTTGTTTGGTGATGAATTTGTCCCACCGTTTGGAATTGTCCTTGATGTTCTACATAATCTGGCCCTTTACTCGCTCACAGTCTCACCAATATTAAAGGTCGCATTATTAAGACTTAAGGACCATAGTGGAGACAAGCACCCAGTTTCTGACTTTCATTTATGTGATGCTTATGATTATATTCTCCATCCCACATTACAGAGAAGCCAAGTATGAAACAAAGCTAGATATGTTCAATATTTGTCAGGCGCTTTAGAAACAGTCGTTAATAAATGAGGGATTACTTATACCCTTGCCCCTCTCCATTGTAATGATGCCACTGTTTATCACATAAATTTCTGTAAGCAGCACTTTCGTATGCTGTAAAATACGGTACTAACTAAGCCGCTCATGCACACACACATACCAGCTCTACAGGAATGTCATGTCATTCACGTCCGACGGCTGTGAAGATTGCATATCACCTCTATGTTAGCAGTTAATTTTGGACATTACTTCTCAGTATCCCCTTGTATGTCATCAATACAAAGTGGCGTATTGCGGTGCATAGATGATGTATTAGCATATAAGAAAAGAATTCCGGTGCCATATACAAAATAAATCTTAGAGACGCTGCTTGGAAGGGTCTTATGACACCTAGATTGCAGTCCGTAGACCTTAGTGGATTTTCTGAGGTAAGAGATATGATTTGGATTAATTACATTTTGAGTGAAAGATATCTATCTATCTATCTATTGCCAGACGCCTCAATCCCGTTTGGGGTGGCCACAAACAAATCGCCTCCAAGTCGCCCTGTCCCCCGCCATTTCACTGCCCTGCTCCCAACTCACCCCCCCCTCTCTCATATACCTCTCCACTCCATCCCTCCATCTCATCCTCGGCCTCCCCCTCCCTCTTCCCCCCTCCACCTCACTCACATACACTCTCTTCGTCAGTCTTTCACCCTCCATCCTCTCCACATGGCCAAACCACCTCAGTGTGTTCCTCATAACGCTTCCTATCACATCCACATCCACACCACAACGCTCCTTTATATCCTCATTCGTCAGCCTGTCTCTCCATGTGACTCCACAGGCTCCTCTTAAATAACTCATTTCCACTGCTCTCACTCTTGTCTTGTGTCCTTCCAAAAACGTCCAAGCTCACTTCCATACGTTAGAGTTGGTATCACAATACTGTCATGTAGTAACTTTTTCACTTCCATGCTCACTTCCCTGTTTCTTATCACTGCTTTCAAAGAACCAGCAACCTTTCTTCCCTGCTGTACCCTTTCAAGCACTTCACCCTCCAAACATCCATCCTTACTCATCACACTACCCAAGTACTTAAACGTACTCACATTTTCCAATTCCTCACCATCCAACCTCGCTGTACATTCACTAACATCACCTCTCTCAAAGATCATCACTTTACTCTTCCCTACATTCACCTTTAGATTCCGTTTCTTACACACTCTCCCAAACTCATCCACCAAGCCTTGCAGCTCCCCTTCGTCTTCACTCAACAACACAGTATCATCTGCAAACAACAGTACAGGGAGTTTCCGAACACTATCCTCTCTCACCAGGGCCACTCCAACATCCACTACCCTACCTTGTGCCTCTTTTATTACCCCATCCATGTACAGATTGAACAACCATGAAGACATGACACATCCCTGTTTCAACCCAACTTTCAAAGAGAAAAATTCACTTAGTTCACCATCCACACGCATATAGCTGCGATTATAAAAATCTATACATTTCATTAACATAAACAGTAATTAACGACTTTCAATACTTACTAATATGATGCGAAGATACCAAAATTTCTGAATTTTTGTGTAAGATTCGAAACCGTTCGGCTGAAAACACCATTTTTTTTTTTCAACATCCACAGAAGAGTATAATGTGAAATATTCAAGCACAACCTGATAAGAAACAAGTGCTGTGGAGTCTCATCAGTCGAAAAGTATAATGGCCTTAGAATGGATGAACTATACAAAGATATGAAAGTGTTGTTTGATGAACAAGATAAAAGATTTTTAGTCTGACATACCTTTTGCAATCCAGTGAATATCTTTTAAACAATAAACTACCTCCTGATACCAAGATACACGGGCATTAAGATTTAGTCTATTCAAGGGGGTACACTGTAGCGCCAGTCGAACAGAAAGGTACTCCAGAGGTGGTTGGGAAGCTGGTGAAAGGGAGAGCTGGAGCTCCCATTTCACCACCCCTCAGGACCTGTTCCTGACCATCTCACTTTGCTGAACATTTTCAGTGTTTTCATTGACACAGAGCAGGCCAGCATACTCTCAAAAAAAAAAAAAAAAGTCTCCAATTGTATACACGACACTACATACACATTAGACATTACACCATCATCAGCCAGTTCGGTGGTACAGTACCTCGGACTGCCACCACCGGCAGGGTAGGGTTGACGGCTTAGGGTCTTTGTGGTCGCTGACAGCGGTTATTGCAAACACTGTTCATGCTCGACAGTGGTCAAGTGCAGGTTCGGCCTTATATAATCACTAACATCCGTGATCTTAGTACCAGTCTGAATTCTGTTTACTTTTTCCTTCGATCTGTATCCCCCCTAACCTTATTCCTCACAGAAACCCAAATCTCTCCCTCCACTGATACACTAGTACAATTTTCGGAAGAGATGGATATTTAAGCTGAATGAGGCATTTTGGGGGAAAAGCAAGCAACTTACTTTTTCTTATGGATTTTGAGGTGCTGAATATGACCAGGGGTGTTGCTAAGCGATATTTTGCCATTTACGGGGTCAAATTAAAGGTCAAAGGTTATTTGGTGAAATGTCGGGTTTCCCGTTATATTTGAGATAAGGCACTGCTAAAATTAACATAATTCCATCAATAATGCAGGTGGAGAAGTCAGCTAGGTCTTATATTGTAGCTAAGGAAATTCTTTATTAGGTGACATTATCATTTAATGATTTCTCTCCATAATATGAGTACTTGAGTTCAAAAACTTGCGTGAATCCTTGGAGCCTTATATTTAGTCCCTATCTTAATTTTGATCTCCACTGACTAAAAACCTGACAGTATAATGTATTTGTCCTAGATTCAATTGAAAGACTAATGATGTGGGTAGTTTTTGCACTAAAGGAATCAATGATGCCTCATACAGGGACTGTGATACAAAGGGTCAACTTCCAAACTCCCGTAAATTAACATACAATTGCTTTCGATAGTCTGCATTCCAACTGGTAGTTTATATTACACATCACTGTACTGCCTGCAGTGCAACTCGCCCTCATTACATCTGCAAGCGGCTGTGCAAGGAAGGCTTGCCCTTTTGCATGAGCACTTGTGAGTACTGCAGCCCTTGGTGCATCCACAAGGAACTGTCTCTACATGCTTTAGGAATAGGAGATAGTGTAGTCAGGACTGGTCTCAGTTTTCCATATGTATTCTCCCAGCCACAGGTAGTTGGCAATGGCAGTGAGGGGGTGGGAACATGTGCTTGTCGCCATATGAAGCATTGAAGATTGGCCCTTTGTATATGTAACTTTGCCTCATCACTAGTTGGAGGTAGCAACTCTGGCGATTTCAACTTAGAGAACAGGTACACACGTCCCTTATCACATGTCATGTGGGACTTTGTAGACTTTGCAGATGAATTGCTCTGCCTTACGAAGCCCTTCATCTGAGATGGTGCCAATGGTCCCCAGATCCTGCAGCAGGTTGTGGTTCTCGAGGAACACAGTCCAGGCTGACCTCTTAGAATGACCCATAAAACAAGACACAGTGTCACACTCAGTTATTGCGTGGTATGGAAGAAGTTCTTCAAGTGTTTGCTGCTCAAATGCTAGTGATTTATGAATCTCATGAATGGGGATGTACTTGGGCTTTTTTGATGTTCCAGCCTTCATCCATAGAGTTTTGCACTGCATTCTGTGATAATTCACCAAGAGTAAAACAACAACGATATGCTTAGCAGAGGAACTGATGCAATGCAAAATCACACGCGTATCTGCCTCCTCGTGGTCAGATATCAAATTAGCTGTATCCATCTGAGAGTCATTTGTTTTCACCACTAACCCCAGTCCACCAGCAACAACCATGAGCTTCTCTGGTGGAGCTGATGAAATTAACTTATCTGACAAAAAGGTAGACAGATCCTTCTTGTCGGACAATGCCAGGAAATCAGTCCACTTGGATGGTAACGGAACCTCTCGGTTTTCTATCAAACGTTGAATAGTATGTTAAGTTTTCTTTCGTCTTTCTCTAGTTCCCTCTTTTATTGATGTGCCAGAGTCCCTGTACTGGTCAGAGGTCAATAACCGAATGTAATTTGATAATTTAACTCCTTACTTGTTTCATGGACCTAAGAACCATTTGGAAAACCACCTTCTTTGTTCCACTCCCTCCAAGAATGATAATCAGAGGATAACATGCAGATTAAAAGAAAAATGGTCATTTTTTTAAAGTACGGAAAACGGTCCAATTATGGCCCTCTGTATCTCAGACCCTATATGAGAGATCATCAATTCCTTTATTGCAAAAACTACCCAGAACATTAGTCTTTCAAATGATTCTAGGAGCAAGACATTATATTGACAGCTTTTTCAGTTAGTGGAGATCAAAATAAAATAGGGACAATTTAAGGTTCGAGGAGTTGACTCAAGTTTTTACCTGATGTACCAATATCAAATCTGGCATTGCAGTTGATACTCTTCACTGTGGCCACCTTTGGTTATTCATTATACAAGCTAAATTACCAAAATATTACCAAAATTATATGTACAGTTTAATGCTATCTCAATGCTTACTGAAGACCTAGCGTGTTTGGCTCCATATCCACACATTTTTTTTTTTTTTTTTTTTTAATTCGAGGAAGACGGAACCAAAGGCCATGAGCCCGCAATAACAGTTCCTTCCAAGAGAAAGACAAAAGAAATGAGAGAACCAAATTCAAGATCCGATCATTTCGAGATGCCTGGACACACTGCGTTTGAAAGACTGGAGATCATAGGCAGCAGGAAATACAGACAGAGGGAGACAGTTCCAGAGCCGACCTGTTGCATAAATGAAAGACTGGAAGTAACGGTTAACTCTTGCATTAGAGAGTTGGACAGAAAAGGGATGAGAGTTTGCTGCCAGAGGGTGCTACGCACCCGTCGTAGAGGTGGAGGAATGCAAGCAGACAGTTCAGAGGAGCAGTGACCATTAAAGTAGCGATAGAAAAGAGATAAAGATGCAACAGTGCGGCAAAGAGACAGAGGTTGACGGAGTCAGTAAGAGGGGGAGAGTTAATGAGACGAAAAGCCTTTGACTCCACCCTATTGAGAAGAGCTGTATGTGGGGAGCCTCCCCACACATGAGAGTTGTACTCCATACAGGGGCGGATAAAACCCCTGTATAGAGTCAACAATTGTGCAGGGGTAAAGAAAGAACGGAGTCGGCTTAGTACACCCAATCTCTTGGAAGCAGATTTTACAAGAGATGTAATATGAACTTTCCAAGATAAGTCCCGAGTAAATGAAACCCCAAGCATGTTCAAGGATGATGCAGGATTAAGCTGAATATTATTAAACATTAGTGGGTATACCTGTGGAGGATTTTGTTGGGTTGATAGGTGTAAGAACTGAGTCTTAGATGCATTAAAGACAACCATATTATTTTTACCCCAGTCAGAGATACGAGCCAAGTCAGACATTAGGTGCGCCATAGCCTCATCCCTTGTTTCTTGAAGTAACTTGAGATGGGCGTTGCGGGAACCGAATGGAAAGGTGAAGGGTGGAGTCATCAGCATATGAGTGGATAGGGTTTGATGTACAGCTTAGAAGATCATTGATGAATAAAAGGAAGAGAGTTGGTGATAGGACAGAGCCCTGAGGAACACCACTGTTGATAGATCTAGGAGAAGAACGATGGCCCTCTACAACAGCGGCTATAGAACGACCAGAAAGGAAGCTAGCGATGAAGGCACAGATAGAAGGATAGAAACCGTAGGAGGGCAGTTTGGAAATTAAAGATTTATGCCAGACTCGATCGAAAGCCTTTGAGATGTCAAGTGCAATGGCAAAGCTTTCGCCAAAGTCCCGAAAGGAGGATGACCAGGAGTCTGAAAGGTAGGTGAGAAGATCGGCAGTGGAGCGTCCTTGACGGAACCCATACTGACGATCGGAAAGAAGGTTGTGATAGGAAAGATGCCTTAAAATTTTTCTATTAAGAATTGACTCGAAAACTTTTGAAATACAGGACGTTAAAGCAATTGGACGATAGTTGGAGGGTTGGGAGTGGTCACCCTTCTTTGGGACTGGCTGAATGAGAGCAAACTTCCAGCAAGAAGGAAAGGTACAAGTTGACAGACAAAGGTGAAAGAGTTTGCCTAGGCAGGGTGTAAGCACAGAAGCATAGTTTTTGAGAACAACAGGAGGGACCCCATCAGGCACATATGCCTTGTTAGTACTGAGACCAGTGATGGCAGAAAATACATCAACTGAAGAAATTTTAATGTCAGCCATGAGGAAGTCAGAGGGGGGAAGTGATGGAGGAACAGCACCGGAATCGTCTAAGGTGGAATTGGAGGAGAAAGTCTGTGCGAAGAGATCTGCTTTATCAGTAGAAGAAATAGCTACAGAACCATCAGAGTAGAAAAGAGGAGGGAAGGATGATGAGGTAAAGTTGTTAGAAAGATTTTTGGCAAGGTGCCAGAAGGAGCGGGAAGAATTCGAGTTGGAGAGTTGAGAGCATTTAGTATGGCTGAAATTATTTTTAATAGAGCGAAGAACAGACTTAGCACGATTCCGGGCAGAAACGTAAAGATGATGTGATTCAGGGGTGGGTTGGCTCCGGTACCTTTTGTAGGCCTTCTCCTTGTTGCGGACAGCATTAGAACAAGCGTGATTAAACCAAGGCTTTCTTGCGTTAGGCAAAGGATATGAGAAAGGAATGTATGCTTCTATGCCCGAGAAAATAACCTCCGTAATGCGCAAGGCACACTTAGATGGCTCACGGCCATGGAAGCAATAATCATTCCAGGGAAAATCAAAGAAGTACTGCCTGACGGCCTCCCAGTCCGCGGCTCCAAAATGCCACAGACGACGTTTCCCTGGAGGGTCCACAGGCCGTACCAGAGTGATAGGACAGGTTAAGGTAATAAGGTTGTGATCGGAGGAGCCCAACGGAGAGAAAAGATTAACAGAGTAAGCAGAAGGATTAGTTGTGAGGAAGAGGTCAAGTATGTTGGAGCTCTCTCCAAGGCGGTCAGGGATACGGGTAGGGTGCTGTACAAGCTGCTCTAGGTCATTAAGGATAGAAAAGATGTAGGCTTGTTCACCAGGTGGATCCGTGAAAGGAGAGGAGAGCCAAAGGTGGTGGTGAACATTGAAATCTCCAAGAATGGAGATTTCAGAGAATGGAGAAATGGACAGAATGTGTTCCATCGTAGAAGTAAGATAGTCGAAGAATTTTTGATAGTCAGTAGAATTAGGGGATAAGTAAACAGCACAGATATATTTAGTCAGAGAATGACAGGAAAGCCGAAGCGAAAGTGTGGAGAATTCAGAAGAATCAAGTTCAGGAACACGAGAGCAAGATAAGTCGTTGCGTATGTATACACAACAGCCACCTTTGGCTTTTAAATGAGTATAGAGAAAGTAGAAGGATACAGAAAAGGGTTTGCTGTCAGTTGCCTCAGACAACTGAGTCTCAGTTAGAAAGAAAAGGTGAGGTTTAGAGGAGGAGAGGTGGTGCTCAACAGAGCGAAAGTTAGAGAAAAGGCCGCGAATGTTGCAGATATGAAGAAGAAGCGAGTCAGACAGTGGTTCCAGGCAGCTCAAGTCGTCACCGGGAGAGGGGCGGAAGGGGGGGGGCATTCATGGTCCCCCCCTTGGGGACTCCGAGGTTGAGTGTTGAGTAGCCATGATTTTTTTTTTTTTAATTTTGGAAAAGGAAGTGTAGTGTGGTGTACTGTGCATGTAGTTTGGTGTAGATAGAGAAATTTGTATTGGAGGGCATGCTGGCCTACTCTCTGTGTTCCTGAGACACTGAAAAAGTTCAGCAAAGGGGGATGGTCTGGAACTAGTCCTGAGGGCTGACGAAACGGGAGCTCCAGCTCTCCCTGTCATCAGCTCTCCATCCACCTCGACTGGTGCTACAGTCTACTCCTTAACCTCATCCTTACCACTGAAATTTCCATTTTGGTTTATATTAACATATATAATGTAGAATGGTTATTGCATTCTGCCAGGATTGACGATACTGCGAGCTGTTTGCAGAATCGTTTTATCTCACGTAATTGGTAAAACAACCAGGCAGAATACCAGATAATCCTGACCATAACGCCTGTCTCTTGGACGTATTCCTGATAAATAACCCAGGTCAGTACAGGATAGAAGTACTGTCACCATTTGGATCCTCTGCCCACAATCTCATGAATATCTCATTATTCAGTTGTCCCCAAACTCCCCGTTCTGAACATGTCAGGGTGACCAAATGGCACTTTGATAGGGCAGACTGTGATGGACTTAGATTTTATCTTGCTGATAATCCATGGCAGACTTTCTTCTCCATTGAGATCGTTCTACCCAGTCCCACATTAATGACTTAATACAAGCTGGTATGGAACTGTTCATACCCAGTCAACAGTTTACTAAAAGATCACTCTCTAAAATGATATGACAGCAGTTATTGTGTTAGAACAATGACCCAAAACTCCTTAGCATATAACATTTACTTAAAATTGAAAACATCTGAATCCGTGTCAATTTATAATTGCTAAAACCATGCAAAAGCAATGATAAATCTTCCTAAATCAAACTTTTATCCCAACCAAGCATCCAAACTATTAAATAATCATAATGATAACAGAAAATTCTGGTCAAATCTCCATTCTTTCAATAATAATTTTAACAAGTCATGACCCATTCCTCCACTAAAATCTTCAGATGGAAGAACTATAAATGACCCATGTGGAAAAGCGAACATCCCTGCCAATACGTTTGCCAGAAATTCTACCTTGGAGGAAGTCAGTCAGAACGTCTCTGCACTAGAACTTGACCCTACCGAAATTGGTTCACTTAAGATGCAGACTAGATACGTAAAATCCATCTCAGACAATTTACCACCCAGCAAAGCTCCATGTCCAGATGGAATAATCCCCCAGATGTTTTGAAAAAGAGCACCCCAGGGCTTGCTCCTATTCTAGCTAAAATAATCAGGCAATGGATGCGTATTTCTTCATTCACTAATTCTTGGAAAGAAGCCAATACCAACCCAATTTCGAATAAAAGGATGTTCCCCTGACCCCTCTGATTACAGACCAATAGCTGTCACATCTTCACTCGATAAAGTATTTGAGACTGTAATCTGAGACTGTAATTAAAAGCACATTGTTAAACATCTCGACTCCAACAACGTAATTAACGACAAAGAATATGGTTTAGCCACGAAAGATCCACTGTTGATATACTCAATCTCTTGAAACATACCATCCATCAGTCAAACTGACCAATATGGAGAAACCCTTGCAGTAGCCTTTGATACTGGCCAGCTCATGCTGCCCTTATTGTTGCTCACGTTTTCTTGCTTGGTTTATTTTTTGTTTCATTGTGGCAGGCACTTCTACCCTTCAGAATCAACCAATTCCGACCAAACTTGGACACAATGACCAGTATATCGCCTAGTTGTGTCTGCAAGGTTTTGGTTGCTAGGCAACTACTCGTTGCGTAGCAACGGCCGCAAAACTGCTTTTCTTGTACTTTTCAAGTTTTGAACTGTAGAAGCACTACTAATGGACGTAGAAAGTTCTGACTTCTTCAAACGTAATCTTGAGTTCATTCCCTATCGGAAGTGTGTCATCTATTTTACTTTCCTCAAATTTTCGAGTGGCAACCCTGCAAAGATTGGCCTCAGCATTCCTAGCAGCCAGTACTGATTTTCAAAAATTCCCCCATAGTTCCCCAGGTGCTCAATGGAATTGAATGAAACTTTGCATGCTTATAGACATTGACTAGTACTACAACATTTTAGTGCACACCTATGTGCTATATTCGCCAGGTCAGGGGTCAAAGGTAATCAGATTCAAAAACAGTGAAAATAGCTAAAATAACGACTATGCTCACGCGAAATGCTAAGACTCTGAATCCTAGCCAAGGCTAGGATTCTTGGGTGGAATGTTGCACTGGAGTATCTCCGTACAAAAGTGTCATTTAGTGCTGAAACTCACCTCCAGTTGCTGGCAGAGCCACCTAAAAGTTGTACCTCTGGAGGGCCATTCCACAAATTTCAAGTTCCCTAGCTTCACAGTTGATGGATGGAATCGAATGAAACTTTGCAGGCTTATAGACGTTAATTGGTACTGCAAATGTGTTTCGTACATGACTGACCTATATCCGCCTGGCCGGGGATCAAAGGTCATCAAGTGCACAATATATGAAAAGCGCTAAAATTACGACCTTGCTTGCTCGAAATACAAAGACCCCTAAAATTATTTCAGCTTGGGCCTAGATCCTTGGGTGGAATGTTGCACTGGAGTACCTCCATATAGAAATGTGTTTTAGTGTCGAAACTCACTTCTGGTCTCTGGCAGAGCCACCTATATCATGTATCTTGGATGGGTCATTCCGCGAATTTCAAGTCCTGTAGCTCCACAGTGGGTGGATGGAATCGAATGAAACTTTGCATGCTTATGCACGTTAATGAGTACTACAAGTGTGCTTCGTATATCCGTGGCCTACATCCGCCACGTTCCTGTTCAAAGGTCAGCATCAAAACTCACTTCCAGTTGCTGAAGAAGCTTGGTCCTCTCAGAAGTGGCCATCGTCGCCTACCGGCTTGTTTCTAAAGCTCTTGACAGAGTGTGGCACCATTCCCTGCTATCCAAACTCCCTTGCTATAGCCTGTCATCCTTTTTTTTTTTTTTCCCCACTGATATCGTCATATCTCAGTGACAGAAAGATGAGAGTAAAAGCAGATGATATGTAATCCAATTTCTATTTTGTTAATGCCGGCATGTCAAAAGGATCATATCGTAGCGCAAACCCAATTCCTCATCCATATTAATGATTTATATATCACCCAAAATCCCATTGACTCATATGCACACGACTCTACACTTTACAGTTCATTCACACTTAAATTCCCATTCACAAAGTTTGATATCTCTGACTCACAACTCAGTACAACAGTCTCCATGGATCAAGACTAATTTAAGATCACTGCATGGGGACAAAATAACACAGTATCATTTAACGCTAGGAAAACCAGATATATACAGTTTACTAATAGACAGATATTGCCTGACTCTTACATTACCGTCAATGCTACTAATATTCATATCTCAAAAAGGATTGAAATTCTCGGTGTTTTATTTAACAATGCCCTCAGCTGGGCCTCTCATATTAGACCACGTGCAAAAACCGCTTAAAAGAAATTTAGATTACTGTACAGAATCCGTAACTTCTTCACTGACGAGCAGTCAGCTATAATTTCTAAAAGTCATATGCACTCTCATCTGGAGTATTACTCACCCTTGTGGAGTGGATGTGGAGAGGTTGCACTAAACCAACTGGACAATGTTAAAAACAAGGCTATAAGAATGATCAATAACCCTGCATTTACAGTGCAAATGAATTATCTACTCCACAGGTAAGAAGGAATATTGCCTCCTTTGCATTATTTTTCCTATACTTTTATGGCAAATGCTTTGACGAAGTTGCATCCATTGTGCCACCTATCCACGCCTTCCCCCTGTGCTACACTGACATCTGGTAGTGTTCATGACTGGACCGTCACACTGCCATATTGCAGAACTTCTGCCTATCAGAATTCTCTTATTCCCGGAACTGCATCTCTTTGGAACTCGCTTCTCCAGAATAGTTTTCCCCAAACTTCAACGTACAGCAGTTCACATCCAATTGTTACATTTTTTTTTTTTTTTTTATGAATGGAGGACACCTGCAAGGTGGTGCATGGAATATTTTTTTAAAATGCAATTTGTTTTCCTGTTCACCTTCTGTCTAGCAAAAAACGTAGTTTTGGAGACTGCCTAACGCCTTTTAGCGAGTTATTTTGTACATTAAGCCAAAATATTCTTTCATGTTGCTGATACTCTAAGTCGGTATTAAGTCCAAATCAGTATCATACGAGAAATCATTACAATACACTAATTTAAATAAACTGCTAAGATGAGGTGCTACCCAGAATACATCACTTAAAGTTTGAGTTTTTTTTTGGTAAGCCGTGTGTTGTGGGTCACTAACTGGCGTTCTGTGTGAAGCTTGGGCTATTAAAGGCCGTGCTGAGCTGTGTAATACATTGCCCTTGCTGTGATGATTGCTGCTGCTCTGCTAATGGAATGTCGAGAATTTTTTCACAATTTACTGGATACTGCTCTGCTAGTGGGATGTCGGTAACTTTTTCATTATTGATTTGATGTGCCAGGCTCTTGTTCTTGTTTTTCTTGCTTGTTCGACTGCGATCTGGAAAAAAAAAATAACTTTAAAATATCTGAAACTCTAGGAGAGTTCCCTCTCCTCTGAAGCAATACTGAATTATTCTTTTAAGAAATACAAACCGGTCGTCAGCTTAATAGCTTTAAAGTATTGCAGCTTTATTTACATTATGAAATACAGATCTAGCTCTTCTAATCATGAAGCTTAACGGCACCTGGCCTAACCAGCAACAATCTTCAGTCCTAGTCTTATTTTCACATGTTGGGAGGTGCCATAAACGAATTACATTATGGTGTAATTTGGTCCTTGTCATAAAATTTTCAGCTTTTGTGAGACAGAGCTATGCTACATTTTGTCTAATATTTTGCTGTTCTTAACCAGACCCGACAAAATTCTCTTCAGTGGCTACATGATAAAAGTTTTGATGGTTTACACGAAAACATTATTTCCTTTTACTTCATGATGCTTCATTGTAAGCATGCAGACAAATATACTTTGCCCACTTTTATATCATCAATCCTATGACGTATTCTTCACTTCATTATTGCAGCCTCCAGACAATTTCATTATAGAGATTTTTCGAATTGGGCGTATGACAGCTTTCACTGACCCTTTTAATACAATGGTTCTCAAATAAAACTGATAATATCGTAGCGATGTGTCAAGCATAAACCATTAGTATACACTACCTAGCTGAAGGGGTTAGTCACGTCACCTTACTGACCTACAGTTTGTTTCATTCTTGTTGCCATCGCTCGACACTGTTCAGTTTAAGGCAGATTATTCGAAATGGTTGGGTTTAGCTGCAGCCTTAACTAACCTCTTCACTTCGTGCGTCCTCTAATAAGCTGGCTAATATTACTCGGAGGTAGCCTGAATAAAATTAAAAATAGATCATCGTCGTGAAGGGCTTCAGCTAAAATTTCCTTCTTATTATGAAAACTGAGGTGCAACAAAATACTAACAACAGACTACGGTGCTAGTTACCAATAAAGTAACCTGAGATTTAAGATGAGAGTTATCAGGCTCACTTCCTGAGTCGCATTACGGGGGCAATAAACCCCAACCACCCTTTGGATAAAAACCTGCACCAGATCAATCCGATTGGAGCGCCGTAATTACCCACTAAACCACCAGGCACCATAATTTGTTATACCACCCAGCGTAGTAAATGGTTTCCGGTGTATGGGAGACCATTTGGTTTGTCTCTTGTCTTGCAACAAACTCTCATCCATTTTCTGTCCAGCTCACTAATGCAAGAGTTAATTCTTAATCCCAGTCCTTCATTTATGCAACAGGTCATCTCTGGAACCGTCTCCTTCTGTCTGTACTTCATACTTCCTATGATATCCAATCTTTCAAACGCAGTGTGTCCAGGCATCTCGAAATGAGCGGATCTTGAGTTTGGTCCTCTTTTGTATTTTTTTTTTTTTTCTTTGAAGGAACAGTTTGCGGGCTCCTGGTCTTTGGTTCCTTCTACCTTGCATAAAAAAAAATCAGTGTATACAGTCGCCCGCAGACAGAAGGAAGGAAAGAAAGACAGAAGAGGAAGGAAAAAGGGAAGGAAGAGAGGAACGGGTAGGCACCTGAGAGCAACACTACACTGAGTGGACGGTGAGCGCTCTCACCTATCACCCAACCAGATTTTGAAAATCGATTTTTTTTCTTACCTAATTGAAGAGAAACGTCTGGCGCACCTGTCAATGCACATTTTAGTATCCTTAACCCATCCTGTGCTTTATAATGAAACGCGAAAAAAAAAATCGGAAAATGACTTAGTACACGCCCTTAAAAAATAAGGAAAGGAGCGAAAGACCATCACATATATTCAACCCCCCCAAAAAATTTCAGTGGTGCTGAAATGGCTTGAAATTACTAGATATGTGTATTACGGACAAAATCAGTACATAATGTGGAAGGTTTCATAAATATATATATTTTTTTTTCATTTTTTGATGTTTATTGTGTTTATGCAAGTATCGAGTTATTTCTGTTGTCTGGGTGGTTTAGTTTGTGTCTAAAGAGAGGCGAGAGATGGTATTTTTAGACTCCACTCAGATAAGGGTCCTCCTTTGTATGTACGGCTGAACAGCAGCGGCTAAAATTCGATAGGCCCGCTCAGAACTGGTCATCGTCGCTTAGCGGCTTGTTTCTGATGTTTTTTGTATATGAGTGCCAGTACACACGCTTATTGAGTGTGACGCCAAGAAATTTACTCTCAGAAATCTCACTGAGGACTAAGTCTGAGACAGTGAAGGGAGGCAACAGGTAAAAAGAAAAAAAAAAAAAACTTTATGGCGATGGAATAGTATGTGGTGAGTTTTTCACGTTCGTTCGTTAAAAGATATCCTCCACCTGTAGTGGAGGCCGGGCCATACATTGGCCCGGTAGTTTTTCACGTATTAGGTTACTTGATCTATAGAGATCCTGATGACAACATGGTCTGCTTCTTGTTTCATTATGTTAACTGATGTATTATATCTTTGTGGCTAGCACAGGCCAAGTCGCTGATATAGATAAAAAAGATTGTAGGTCCTAATGTAGAACCTTGAGGTACATCACAGTTAATTGTGGATTTTGATGAGGTTTCATTGTTTACAGCAGCATATTGGACTCTATTAGTATAGCTGGCAAACCAATCATGTGCTTTGCCGCTGCTGCCATAGTCATACTTTTTTTTTTTTTTTTTTTAAATAACAGAACAGAGGAAGGAAAGACAAACGAATAAAAAAAAAGTCCATACACCAGATTACTGGTATCCTTTGTTCATAAAATATCTGTAACAGTTAGACTTGAACAGCTGTATGTTGAAGTTTGGAGGGAAACAACTCTGGGGAAGCGAGTTCCAAAGAGATGCAGTTCGGGGAATGAAAGAATTTTGACAGGCAGAAGTTTTGCAATATGACTGAGTGACATTCCAGTCATGAGCTCTACCAGATGCCCGTGTTGCACGAGGGAAGGCATGGAGAGGTGGCACCTTGGACGCAACTTCGTCTAAGCATTTGCCATAAAAATATCTGTAAAATAATGCAAGGGAGGCAACATTCCTTCGTACTTGTAGGGGAGGTAGTTTATTTGTAATGGCAGGGTTGTTAATTCTAACAGCTTTGTTCTGAATTTTGTCTAGTTGTTTTAATGAAACTTCTCCACATCCATTCCACAAGGGTGAGCAATATTCAAGCCGAGAGCGCACATGACTCATAAATTATAGCTAACTGCTCGTCAGTGATGAAGTTACGGATTCTGTACATTAATCCAAGCTTCTACCAGATATTTTGATGTATCAAGCGTCTTTGTTAGATCTAGCATATAGCATAAGTAACTGGTCCCTATCACATGCATCCAAAACGACATGGGTGAGTCGGTCAAAATGACATTGGTGAGTCGGTGAATGGCGTTCTCAGTAGAACTCCTTGCCCGAAAACTGAACTGGAAATTAAGAAGACTATCATGTGCATTTAGAAATTCTACTGGTCTGTTCGAGACGAGTCGCTCAATTATATTCTAGAAGTAGGACAGTATGAAGATAAGTTGATAGCCAGTAACCTCATTCATCTGGCCAGATTTGTATATGGGTACAAATTTAGCAACTTTTAGTGAATCAGAAACTAATCCAGATGAGTGGGGGCAGTAAAACTGAGAGCTAAAACAGGGGCAGATTTTCATATCTACTTGTTTTGCAAGCCACATAGGAATGTTATCATATCCAGCTGAGAAATCACGGAAGGAGATGATGATGCACAAGAGCTTGGTCAGTATTAGCAAACTGTTGGTTAAATAAATCAGCAGCTTTGTGACTCCAGACTCTTAGGGCTCGTCATATTGTTTCCTTTTCAAGATGCAAGGAATCACATCCCATTTTTTTTTTTTTTTTTGACTGCTAGATGTCTGATGGAATTTATTTCTATAATATTCTATCTTGGATGATTTAATAAGTTGCGTTATTCTGTTACGTAATCTGCGATAAGTTGGACCGCATGATATGGGACATTTTGCACATTTCTTTGTAATTTATTGTGTTCTTTTATCAAAGCCTTAATTTAATTAGCAATGAAAGGGTTATGCATTTTTTTTTTTTTTTTTACTTTCTGTTTTGTGGGGAAACGTTTATTGTTGCATGAGATCAAATGGGAGTAAAACTGTGTAATGCACATGTCAGGGTCTCATGATTCATACACATTGGTCCAGTTAGTATTATTACAGTTTCTTCTTAAAATTTTATTATTTTTTCATTACCATGCTATCTGTAAGTTTGAAATATATATATTTTTTTAAATAAAGTCTGGATTGTGCACTGACGCTCTAAAAACAGGGGAAAACAGGGCAATGATTTGAAAGGTCGCTGCAGACAACACAGTTTCTTGATTTCGGAGACAGGTCATTCGTCCAGATTTGGTCAATGAGAGTTGCACTTGTGGTTGTTACTTGGCTGGGTCCAGGAATGGTACAGTAAAAGAAGTGACTACGAAACAAAGATATGTCTTATACTGGTTTGGAAGACTGAGACTGAATCAGATCCAGATTCATATAACCCAATCTGAAAATACTCTCATTTTCTTTATTCGGCATGGACAATATGTTCCTGGGAGTATGGAGAAAATCGTTTACCTTGCCATGAAGCCTTTTTTATACAATAATGACCAATTTATTGATCCCCTCGTTTTCTGTTTGGACAGCTAAAGATATTAGGAGGCAATGTCCCTCCCCACACTAACATCATGACAGGAGAGGAAGTAAAGACAAACTATCCCGCGATTTCGTGATCCAAATTTTTACTGAGAGACGATGTATACATGTTCAGTATCGTCCACATGTTTTTTATGCAACATCTCAGCACATCGAACTTAAAATAGTTGGCATACTTCAGTATCATCTTATACATTATCAAATTATAATGGTATAATGTTTGTATTTAGCACAACATTTTAAATGCATCTAAAGCAAGGTTGTTTTGCAAAGCTTTCACTCTGTTTGGTAAGCAGTAACAACATTCCTAAGGAATGCTGCATGAAAATGTCGGTATGACCATCTTCAGGGTACGGTCAAAGTTAAGGTGAAAAACTGGTTAAATATGTTGAACAGCAAAGCCCTATGGGGAACATAATTTTCAAGTACGAATGGGCGGATTAAAAAAGGGTTAAGAATTCACTGTTGTCTAACCATGAGAATGAGAACATAATATTAACACTCGTTATGTCAGTTCATCTATGTGCTAAATATTAAATAATTATCACTACTGTCTAACCATTATTATGGTACGAACAGTTGTTGTTTCTCAGTTTTCGTGTGAGTACTTTATTATCTGTCGGAGGGAAATGCCGTTGATGGTGGGTTCTTAAGTGGCTGGGTGTGAATGACATCTGTAACAACAAACACAATCGCATGCTTGATGGACGCATGTGATTGCATGGCTGGCACAAAGCCGAGTACACTAGGGCCATGCATTTCACTACAGACTCGTCCATAAGTGTATTTGGCACTTCAACAGGCGCAGCTGGCACAGTCAAGGCAGCAGTCGCACCCAAGGTAGAGGTAGACTCAGACGAGACGACAGAGGGTAGATTTTGTGGAACGGCAGATTCAGAACTATGGGCATAACTATCATTCTGAGGCGAATCATTAGATTGTCGTTTTGGCTTCACTGTAAGAGTCCGGTATTAGAAAGAGGCAATTCTCCAAGGCCGCCTGGTGTCATGGTACTGCATGAAGCCTCAGTAGCTCCGAGACAAAGGTCTTCATCGATATAAATGTTGATCCCTTTAATCTCGCAACGATTTCTGAACACACTGTCAGGCTCAGTTACAGTGCAGAATTTTGTTAGGATGCCTCGTTGTTGGTGCTTGTCACTGGCCTTACCAATACGAGAACATCTTTCTGGATGTGATGAGATGTATTTTTTTTAGTAGCCAAACCAGTGAAACGGAGAGTGCCGTCCAGTTCCGTTAGGCTGCAATGACACGGAAGTGAAGCTCAGGTTGCATTGTCAACTGGCAGTCATGCCGGCTACACGTTTCGTCCAGTGGTTTTTTAGGATGTTGATTGCCATTTCTGAGCTGCTGAACAATCACTGAGCTTGTTTATCACTACTATGCCTACTTAACTGGAACTTAGTTTCGGTCAGCTGATGTTGTGTAAATTCGTGGCTTGCGATTATTTCCGTGTGTTTTTTCTCAATGGCTTCTACATAGGCAAAAAAAAAAAAAAGAAAAAATAATATATATATATATATATATATATATAGAGAGAGAGAGAGAGAGAGAGAGAGAGAGAGAGAGAGAGAGAGAGAGAGACTGTACTGAAAAGAAAATACTTTACATTAATATTTAAATTACGATGCCTATATTGTCCAGAAAATAAGTATATTTATTTATCCTTTCCTTGCACATGTCTAGGAACAGCTTTATTCTTCTATACAGTAGATGTGACAGCGAAAGCTTGTGTACAAACTCGTAGATATTGATGTTTTCATTTCTTGCATGTTCAGTTCCTTTTACAGGGAGATCACTAGGTTGTTGGCTGCGTGGGAGGACGTATTGGGGGGAGGGGTCAGCGATTTGTGGAAGCTCGTTCGCCTCCCCCCCCCCCCACTGTTGGGGTGGCCATGCATATATCAGGGATGGCCAGGGCCACCCTGGCTACCTCTCCAACTACTCCATTGCCCTAACGATGTGTGCTCCTTCACCATAATATCATGTCTTTTGGCAATGAATGAAATGCTTAGTGATGGGCTTGTAGGAAAAACATAGGCACAGAGTATTCTTACTCGAATATGAACTACACGTTTCTTCCAGCTTTTCCATCTTAAAGTTCTAATAAAAATCCTAGTAGTACTAAACATAACATCCATTCTGAACCAGTGTCTGTCTCACACCGATCGCCTCAACGGCTAGTCGGCTACCCCAGGTACTGTCTACTCACCCGACTCCCCGTTTTGGGACGGAGTATCCGTTTTTATGCACAGTTTAAGATAAACTGTAAAATCATTGATGATTCTAAAAGGTGCTGTCAACGCTTCTAATGCAGTAACCCGTTTCCTGATATGTTACTGTAAACAGTGAATGCCTATATATTATAACTGTCAAGAATAATGGATTAAGGTCAATATCATTGTGTCAACGTCAAATACAAGGAAAAGGAATCGAACACAACCCACTGAACGGAGGGGATGGAGCCGAAGCAAGTGCCATTGAACCATATCGTTTGTGTTTCTTTTGCACTGTAGGCTCTCTATCCTCTTCTGACCAGATGCTCCTGTAGGCAAAAATATAAATACTCTTCATTTAAAATTTTTTATAGTGGGAAATTCGTTCATACTTTCACATTTATTTGAAATATAATCCTAACTCGGTCTCTTTCTGATGCGATATACCCACTACTCACAGTGGGGAGCATTCTGATTGGTTGTTAGCCTTTCCACAGAGTCCAGGTCTAACGCATGGATGAGCTGATATCACAACTCTAACGAAGTTCAATGCTCAGAAGGGGTATGCGTGGGACAACGCTAATACATTAGAGGTTCCAGGACGACACAGTAAACACCTTGTGTGTGTGTGTGTGTGTGTGTGTGTAATGACATGGAAGAAATACTGAAAAGAAATAACAAAATGGGATAGTGTATTGTAACGCTGTTTCGTGAGTTATATTCAAATCTCATGTCACCATGAACATGTATTACATTTAGACCGTATGTCACCATGCACCTGTATCTAATATTGTGCTTTAAAAGAAAGTTCATTATTTCTCTTTTTAAACTACATCATTATTAATTTCTTATATGAAATCAAAGACCATCCGAACCCTACCTGATAAATCTTTCTCTCTCTCTCTCTCTCTCTCTCTCTCTCTCTCTCTCTCTCACACACACACACACACACACACACACACACACACAGCCCTTCTTCTTTCTGTCTCTGTCCCTGTCTCTGTCTGTCTTTCTCCCCGCTCTCTCTCTCTTTCTCTTACACACACACACACACACACACACACACTCACACACACACACACACACACACAAACACACGTACGGAACATGTATACACTGCTTGCCAATATGAGAATAGCGTTTACATACATAAATGAAGACATTCTAAGAAAGATAATAACATCATTCATCAGACAAACCCTGGAGTATGCATCAGTAGTCAGGAGTCCTCATCTCAAAAAACACATACTGTAGACAAGATTGAAAAAGTTCAAAGGGCCGCTACAAGATGGATACCAAGCTTAAGGGATCTAAGCTACAAAGAAAGACTAAATAAACTGAATCTACCAACACTACAGGAGGGAAGGAAAAGAGGTGCCATGATTATGCTATATAAATGCATATCGGGGAAGGAGAAAATAGACATAAATGATTACTTAACGTATGGGGAAGCATCAGCAAGAAGACACTGCAAAAAACTGCATAAAAAGAGAGGTGATAAAGACGTAAGGAAATTTAGTTTACAAAATAGAGCAATTGATCAGTGGAATGCACTGCCGAATGAAATAGTGTGTGCCAAAACAATTAACAAATTTAAGGATATGTACGATAAATATGGTTTAAGACACGGGACAGTACGAGCTTGACTCATTCCTGTAAAGATACAATTAGGTAAGAACAATTAGGTAAGAACACACACACACAGCCCTGCCTCTCTCTGTCTCTGTCTCTGTCTCTGACTCTGTCTGTCTGTCTCTCTCTCTCTCTCTCTCTCACACACACACACACACACACACACACGTACAGTAAATCCCTGTCTATTTCCGTGTGAGATGAACGCACCAATCATCTGCCGTCTATCTTCTAGCCAGAAGCCTCAGCTCCTTAAATGGTGGCCACAAATGAATCGCCTCCATGTCGCTGTTTCCTCTGCCATTTGACTGCCCTATCTCAAATTCACATCTCCCTCTACCATATCTCCACTCAGTCCTATCATCTCATTCTTAATATCTCCCTCCTCCTCTACCCCCTGAGTGACACACTTTTCTGGATAGTTTTTCATTCTCCATCCTCTCTACGTGACTACACCATCCCAAGCCATTTGCCTTACCTCTGTCAGAAACACTCACTTCACCACCACAACTCTCCACATCCACATTTGTTTCTTTGTCCTTCCACGTAACGTCGCATAACTCATTTGGTGTGCAGGAGTTTAATCAGCTATTTCAAGTAACTATGAATCCCCAATATTATAAGAGTAATTATCAATCTGTATCAGATACAATGAATCAAGTCAAAAAGCCTTTTTACCCTACTCAACTACCCTTACTTGGAGGAAAACATAAAAGTGTTCAGGGATTGTTAAATATCTTTGGCAGTGGCTATGGTTCAGACGAGTGTTAAATTAATACTGCGGTTTGTTCTTACGATGAATCACAAAAATTATTTCCATCCTCTTCTCAAAATGGTTCGCAACGAGTTTTTATGATGGCTAAAAAAATCATGAACATGAATGTATTAGGATACATTTACAATCCTACTGGAACATTTTATGGTATTTTATTTCTCTTTAAATCGATTTTGAGTATAGTTCGTCCACCAAGAAATTTTGTAGTTTTGCATTGGGACTAAGTGGCTCTCGCGGCAGGCAAACAAACCCTTGAGAAAGCTCTTTTTTTGATGAAATTCTGAAGGATTTACCAAGCTGCCACCCTCCAGCATTGGCAGAGCTATAGTAAGACCTACTTTTTAGTATATTATCACCTAGAGATTTAGGGGATTTTGGACTTTGTCATTTTTTTTTTAAATAAAAACTCATGCACCAAGTCAGTCCCCTCCAGTTGGAAGTTCTCGTGTCTGCGCATGTGCAGTGCGAGGATTGTGATGTGTAGTATCGTCATGCCTACGTCACTGTGCCTGAGCAAACGCACCAACTCCGCTCTAATGGTGAAGATGTTGCCAATGATCTGAATGCTACCCTAATAGGGTGATACGGAATACTCTGGACCTGCGACCCTCACTGATCTTGAGGTTGACCTAGTACTCAGTGAATACAATGCTCCGCCTGAGGAAGCTTGGCCCCCACAAGCTCCTATTCTGGCATGCCCTTCAGATCAATAAACAAAAAAAGTTGTGTTAATTTTTTATCCTTCCTTGAATATTTTGCCTGCTTTCTTTGAATATTTTGCCTACTTCCTTTGAATATTTTCCCTGATTTCTTTGAATATCTGTGGTATCCATTTGGAAACAAATGAATCTTATTATTTCCAGTGTAACTGGAGTTTGCCTAGGCAAACTCTTTCGCCTTTGTCTATCAACTTGTACCCTTCCTTCTTGCTGGAAGTTTGCTCTCATTTAGCCAGTCCCAAAGAAAGGTGACAATTCCCAACCCTTTAACTATCGTCCAATTCTTTTAACATCCTGTATCTCAAAAGTTTTCGAGTCAATTCTTAACCGAAAAATTTTAAAGCATCTTTTCTATCACAACCTTCTTTCTGATCGTCAGTATGGGTTCCGTCAGGGACGCTCCACTGGTGATCTTCTCACCTACCATTCAGACTCCTGGTCATCCTCCTTTCGGGAATTTGGCGAAAGCTTTGCTATTGCACTTGACATCTCAAAGGCTTTCGATCGAGTCTGGCATAAATCTTTAATTTCCAAACTGCCCTCTTATGGTTTCTATCCTTCTATCTGTGCCTTCATCTCTAGCTTCCTTTCTGGTCGTTCTATAGCCGCTGTTGTAGACGGCCATCGTTCTTCTCCTAGATCTATCAATAGTGGTGTTCCTCAGGGCTCTGTCCTATCACCAACTCTCTTCCTTTTATTCATCAATGACCTTATAAGCTGTACATCTAACCCTATCCACTCATACGCTGATAACTCCACCCTTCACCTTTCCATTCGGTTCCCGCAACGTCCATCTCAGCAGTTACTCCAACAAACAAGGGATGAGGCTATGGCACACCTAATGTCTGACTTGGCTCGTATCTCTGACTGGGGTAAAAATAATCTCGTTTTTAATGCATCAAAGACTCAGTTCTTACACCTATCAACCCGACAAATGTTGAATAATATTCAGCTTAATCTTGCATCATCCTTGAACTTGCTTTGGGTTTCATTTACTAGTGACTTGTCTTGGAAAGATCATATTACATCTTTTGTAAAATCGGCTTCTAAGAGATCAGGTGTGCTAAGCCGACTCCGTTCCTTCTTTACCCTTGCACAATTGTTGACTCTATACACGGGTTTTATTCTCCTCTGTGTGGAGTACAACTCTGTGTGGGGAGGTTCCCCACATACAGCTCTTCTCAATATGGTGACGTCAAAGGCTTTTCGTCTCATTAACTTTCCTCCTCTTACTGATTCCCTTCAATCTCTGTCTCTTCGCCGCACTGTTGCATCTTTATCTATTTTCTATCGCTGCTTCAATGGTCACTGCTCCTCTGAACTGTCTGCATGTATTCCTCCACCTCTACGACGGGCGCGTAGCACCCATCTAGCAGCAAATTCCCATTCCTTTTCTGTCCAGCTCTCTAATGCAAGACTTAACCGTTACTCCCAGTCCTTCATTTATGCAACAGGTCAACTATGGAACTGTCTCCCTCTGTCTGTATTTCCTGCTTCCTATGATCTCCAGTCTTTCAAACACAGTGTGTCCAGGCATCTCGAAATAATTGGATCCTGAATTTGGCTCTCTCTTGAATTTTGTTTCTCTATAGGAGGGAACAGTTATTGCGGGCTCATGGCCTTTGGTTCCTTCTCCCTCATAAAAAAAAAAAAAACAGCTTATTGTAGGTTGTGATAACCCATAATTGTTTTCGTTGCACTGTTACATTTTGCCAGTTGCCAAATACCGAAGGGTCAGAGCAAGTTTCATCTTTGGGGAGACTGATTTACTTCGACGCGTGTAGTTAGTTCTCATTTCTCACCAGGTTGGTCACAAACATT
>NC_136955.1:31566618-31659118 GCF_032717465.1 Coenobita brevimanus
GATAAATGTGTCCACGGGGGAAAATATTTTTATGGAGGATAATGTGTCAATGGGATAGTAACAAGTCCATAGGGGAAAATAACTGGGTAGGTGATCATCCCTAGGTGGTGTAGCGGAGACGGATTAAAGTGTTAGTAGTCCTTAGACGGCTGGAAGCCACTCATGTTGAAAAAAAAAAAAAAATCACGGCGTTTACATGAATAGAACCCCTAGCATTTCTATCGTCAGCGCGTTAATATGATTACGAAACCACTTAATTAAACGAACCTGAAACCTAGGCAAAAATACAATAAAAGAAACGTATAATGGTTGCACCGCCTGACAAGTTTGCCCAGAATATTGATCACGTGAGCTTACGGTCGGTTGGAATTATAGTATTGACAAGATGATTATGCACATAAATACTGACCGTGTGTAGGTGTCGTACTTTCAGATGATATTTTTTTGGTTAATACCAACTCAAGTACCATTCACAACGATACTCATACCAGCCAAAAGTCAGACATCATTTTTTCATATGGTATAAATATTGGTGAATAACACAAATGATTAAACAAATGAAAAGAATATTTAACATTGGAACATAAACACTGAAACGTCAGAAAAGAAGTATATAACTACAATTAGCTGTTACAGGAACGAAAATATAAGAACCATTAATAACATCGTACTGACTTCCACTGCACTACTTCTGTCGTCGCTGGAAAGCTCCTACCGTATGAAATTTAATTCCATAATATTTTCTGGATGTTACTTGTTTTTATGTACCAGTAATTATTTTCTGCATTATTCAACTGCAAGTTTTGACTACATTGTTCTGTGAACCAACACTCGCCTAGGTAGTTTTCAACTGTACAGCTTGGTCGACACACAAGTATGAACTAATGAACACGAACCCCAACTCTCCAACCACATACACTCCCCCAATCTTCCACACCGCCCTCACCCTCCTCACACTTGCTGACGCCGCCCCTTTGAGGCGCCAACTCTTGGCTGATCTGCATGAATATGATCGCTATATTTAGGAAAACAACGTGTTAAGGTAGTCTTGGCGTGAATACACAATAAAAAAAAACTCGTTATCAATAATATAATGTAACCGTGATCATACCAGCAGTTTCTTAAAACACATTACAAATTTTCCAGAATATTCATTTTTTTTTTTTTTTTTTTTGGTCCAAGGATGAAAAAAATGAACAAATCCACCCCAAGTTGGGTGAGCTAGGGTCGACTGGCAGAGGGCCAAAAAAAAAAAAAAAATGATAAACATATATTAATCAGAGTATCAAAATTTCCTCTCTACATACCATCAAAGCCTCTGTACTCTTGCCAATTCCGCTGATCAGCTCTCTAAATATTCTTTCCATCTACTCCTTACTTCGTTTCTGCTGGTTAGTATTATTTTCATTTTCACACATCTTTCTACTTTCGCATCGACATTTTTCCACCTTTTTCCAGAACAGTTTCCGGTGTTCAGTAATTTGTGTTCGTTTTTCTTCCAAGGTCCTCATTTACCCACTATCAGTGCTTTACTGTCAGTGTGCTCTCTTCTTTAGTTTGAGTCCCTTTCTTGCATCCACTCTAGCCACTTCTCCCTCTTTTCCTCCACTACTCTTAAACCTCTTAATCCCACAACACTATATTAATCATTTTATCTGCTGCTTCCAGCTCCACTACTGTAGTTATTCATCACACACTTGTTTGTTTCTAAGATTCTTCACTTTTAATATTTCGCCCTGACTTCTCTCTGTCTGTCTGTCTAGACGTCTGTCTCTGTCTGTCTGTCTGTCTGTCTCTGTCTGTCTGTCAGTCTGTCTGTCTGTTAGTGTGTGTGTGTGTGTGTGTGTGTGTGTGTGTGTGTGTGTCTGTCTGTCTGTCTGTCTGTCTGTCTGTCTCTCTCTCTCTCTCTCTCTCTCTCTCTCTCTCTCTCTCTCTCTCTCTCTCTCAGGTTAACCTTCCATACCAACACAGACCTCCCGATCGTCCTCTCATCATTCTCGTATTCACGACACTGTCAAGTATCATTCTCTAATTTCTCTGGACAAGAACATAAGTCATGCTTCTTTAACCACTGGCTTCTTTTCATCCGTACCAAGAGTATTTACGTCCATAAAAGTATCTATGCTTAAGCTATAAGTTACAAATGAACAAGCTCCTATTCTGGCATCCTCTTCAGATCAATAAACTAAAAAATTTGTTTTAATTTTTCCCCCTTCCTTGAATATTTTGCCTGCTTTCTTTGAATATTTTGCCTACTTTCTTTGAATATCTGTGGTATCCATTTGGAAACAAATGAATCTTATTTCCAGTATAACTAGAGCTCCAGATGTCTTTATGATCACTCAGCTGATTGTAGGTTATGATAATAAAAAATTGTCTTCGTTGCACTGTTACATTTTGCCAGTTGCCAAATATCGAAGGGTAAGAGCAAGTTTCATCTTTGGGGAGACTGATTTACTTCGTCGTGTGTAGTTAGTTCTCGTTTCTCACCAAGTCGATCACAAATATAATTTATTCCATATCTAAACGTTATCTTATTTACTTAGGAAGCCTCTCCGTGATTGAAAATTCCTCGGTTGACGGTTGCAGAGGTCCATTGTTGTTGTTTATGCCATCGCCGACCCGCCTGTTGTGAAGGCTTCCCAGTTCCTTAAAAAGCCCCCAACTACGATGTATTCACAGCTTTAGAAGCGTTTCAGAAGCTTGATAGATAACTTTTACGATCGTTCACAAATTTGTGAACGGTTCATTAGTTTGTGAATTCACTAGGCCCCTTGCGAATGTTCACAGCTAATGATTAATACGGGCCTTGGTGTTCAGGAACGCAGTTGGAGGTTTATTATAAACTGATAAAAGAGAAGATGCTTCTGAGGTTTGTAACAGCAACAATCTCCACAGTGATAGATATTCTGGTCACCATTTTTATAAACTGGAATTATCTGAACTCTGATGATTTACCTGATATAAATTGTAAGGTGGATACCATACTGGGTAATACGTACAGTCATAGCATTCATTTGTGTACTAATATCGGATGTAGGGATGTAAACATTTAGAGTTGATAAATCAATAGTATACTTCTATAGGTAATGCTACAAGTGCTTGTGGGCCCTTCGGGCCCCTCGCACTTGCCTCTGCGGAGAGCTCTCGCGCTGCTATAATATATTCTAGTTACAGCTACGGGCAAAAAAATCTACGGAGATCCTATGCCGGGAGCCGGGAGCGTCATTTTTTGGTCAAAATATGATCGCTCATTAAATATAGCAAAAGTTTTTCAATCGTGATGGGACCAAGTTTTTTCACATCAGCGAATTTTGTGCGATTTTTGTGCCAGTTTTGGTGCGATTTGAATGTGTAGTTTCGGCTGCCCAAAACACACACACACACACACATACACACACACTCGGCTACTGCTATAGCATATTAGAACTACGAACTAAGGAACATGCAAGGAATACGGAAAATTAGTAAGGAAAAGGCTATACCGGGATGGACCTTAAGGGTAAAACAATTGCATTCTATTGTCAGGCAGTGTTGCATGAAGTAGGCTCTGTCAGATAAATTACCGGATAGCAGTAAACACAAAGATATGATTAGGACAAGGAAGGGGTTTGAAAAAGCTTTTGAAATGTTTTAGATCAATGCGGAAGCTGTGGTATGTAACTCTATCATCGAGAATTTGGAAATGCTGATAAAAGGCTTTCTGGCGAGAGGTAAACGAAGAAAAGGAAAGGTCAAGAGGACAAAGGTTGTTTGACGGTATAATAAGGAAGATATTGTTAATCTTTCGACGGAAACAATTTTGCTGAGCCAGCCGGGTATGGAAGATAATTGCAGAGATGAATTTTTAACTGATATTAAATGCTCGTGGCGACCCTATGTCAGGAAGTTCTCCCGCGACTAGTCCGTTTCACTGAGAATTTTAGCGCGGCTAAGTAACGGGGTCTGCCACGATGTCTTCCTCAAAATAGCATCAGATAAATTCTCGGCAAACTTCTTCCTAGTTTATTGTACCTGCTTACTGCACTGTTGTTAAAGAAAGAAAGAAAGAAAAAAAAATATATACAGTACCGGTATATATATATATATATATATATATATATATATCCATCATCCAATCCTACATTCATTGCCCCAAGAGGAGCGCAGGAACCCGGAGCTAGGGAGTTGGTCTTGACGTTTAAGATGAGAGTGATCAGCCTCACTCATCCCTGAGTGGCATTACATGAGCAATATATATATATATATATATATATATATATATATATATATATATATATATATATATGGTAAGGCACTGTTACCCCCTATTATTAAAACATAAAAAGAAACATTACGTATTCAAGGATCCATTGGCCGGTTATGCAATCGTTCTCTTTAAATTATTTGACATTTTTGTAACATATTTTTTGACGAAATGATGAGAGACAGTTTGGTTTTCGTCGTGACCTGTTTTCGTCGTGACGCATGCAATGTTTTATAAATTATGTACGAAAATGTAACCACAGGTAATAAGGGCCCTATTACGTTTGTTGACTGATCAAAGGCTTTATGCAGGTTTACCATTTTATCCTAGGTAAAAAGCTTATTTAAAATGGGATTCCATCTGATTTGGTTTTTATAATAATGCATTATTTGCATAACCAACTGGCAGATATTAAGCGGCAAGGTTATAAGGGAAATTTTCATTATATAGACCATAGTGTAAGGCAAGGAGGAATTTTATCACCTTTCTTACTGAAAATTTATATAGATACTATTATATGCGATGTTACAAATTTAAATGAACGATGTATCCTGCATATTTCCAGAGTAAATATACTAGCATATGCAGATGACATCGTCTTATCTGAAAACTCGTATCACAGTAAGGAAAAAAAAAATATACCAGTAAAGTGCACCGCGTGAGCTCGTGACGAGCGAGCGAAATTTTGTACATGCGTCTATCATAATTTCATCTTGGTGTAAATTTTCAACATTTCTGGTGAGGCAGAAGAACAATAACAGAAGAATAATTGAGCTATAATATTTACTTTCTAATGTTTTCTCTCCCACACGTTTTCTCTCTGGATGTGCATATTGCGAGGTAGCATTTATCACACCTGCAATGTTCAGTTCTCTGCTCCCGACTTGCCATGTCAACGAAATGCGTCAGTAAATACTTGGCTATTGATCGAGTGATAAAACCCAGACATTGGGCTATTCCCTTTGCTGATTTCACACCCTAAACATGGAAAAATATCTTTCATGTAAAATTATGAGCGTAGTATCCGATACTTAATTGTTAGAATTCCTGCAAGAAAACATAGTGTTACAACAGAAAATCGTTTTAAGTGTAATTTCATAGTGGAGCATGTCAACTGAAGCCTTCATTACATTCCCTTGGAAAACTCGGATTCCATGGGGTTTCTTTGGTCTCATGAGTAAATATACAGCTAAAAACAAAATTTAATGAATGTATATACTCCCTGCTGAAAGAATCTCTTCTCAAGCTCACATAGTAGAAAAGTTATTAGCCTCAGAAAACCATCTCGGTCAGACCATGTCAAGTCAGGAAGCTCATTTTTCTGCTGATCGTAGAGTAAATATTACTTCGCTGCTCTTGCTCGCTCGTAACAAGGTTTTGTGATAACAGTCAGAGGCATAAAGTAATAATAATAAAAAATAAGGCTAAGTTCACAGCATACGGTAAGACTATAAATAATAGAGAAGAATCTTTTAAAACATTAATTGGTGATTGGCTTCACATTGTTAAGTCCTCAGATTACGTAGGTCATACTATATATTCTAACCAGAAACATAAAGATATACCGGTAGAAAAACAAACATTATTCATCGACATTTTAGTAATATTTTAAGGAATTCTATCTCAGTGAATGGAAACACACATATTTTTATCCTCCACCTGACAAATGCACAGGAGGTGTTGTTATCACTGGAATCAATATGTGTCCGTCCATAGAAATGGGCGGCTGGCCAGCCGTAGAGATTTCGTTTCCGGGCCAGAACTCAGAAAGTATTCACTGTTGAGTCATGAAATTTCACAGGTTATGTATTATAGTGAATTGGTGCCTATTGATAGGTAGAATGCTGTGTCTAAAGTAGTTTATTGTTTATTTTTTATAAAATGGAAAAGTAAAACAAATTTTTTTTTTCCAGATATTTCAGTGCGACCTGTGCAAGGAAGCTGAAGGGCCCAGACCGTGTCCTCAAGGCGTTCTCCTTACCCCCACTTTTAAAATGAAAAGGTTTAGGGGAGAAGGTGAGGGCCGTTATGCACTTGATTACGTGCGCAGGGAGGTGGGGGTATGTACTTGGCCAGGTGAAGGGTTGCAACAGCGTAGCGTTTACTGTGTTTAATGCATATTGTTAACCGGACCATTGTCTTTGATTGTGGACCAGTAAGAATACTCGTATATTTAACACGACGATTTTCAGAGCATATGAGATAGCCTATGACAGAACCTTAAAACTAATGATGCCTAAACCAGTATCCATGAAATAGTTGAGGCTTGTAATCAGCTGCTCTAAGGCATCATGTGGCCCATACATATGCATGATACTTTAAAAGATTACTCATATCACCAACCTTAGTTATTAAATTAAATTTGTTGAATTTGAGATGCGGATATTTTTCTCCCATGTTCTTAAATTATTTAACTACTTGTACAATGTCGATGAGTCTTCCCTTACCATGGACGTCATAAGACTGAGAATTGTGTGGGTACAGAGGCTTGAGGAACGTAGAGACCGTTCACTGTTTTAGGATGAACGACTTTTTATTCCTTCTTAATCTGGATCATGTACATAAATCAATATAGATTTCATTCAAAATAATGATGAATTTGTGTATGCATTAATACTGGGGATGTGTGTTGAGCGAGAGATGGTGATTGGGAATACGCTGTTTGAGAAGAAAGATATTTATAAGTATACATGGGTGAGACAGGAGGGTGAAAGGGTTGTTGATAGAGCTTTGATGGACTATGTGTTTGTGTCTAGGAATGTAATAGGAAGATTGTTGGATGTGAGAGTTCTGAGAGGGGAGGGTGGAGGTATGTCTGACCACTACCTAGTGGAGGGAAAGTTAAGAGTAGGTAAGAGATGGGTGAGAGCTAGGAGGGTTAGGTGTGGCAGGGAGGTTTTGAAAGTCAGTGAGTTGGGTAAAAGAGAGAAAAAGATAGAGTATCAGGAGAAATTGAAACATGAGTGGAACGCAGTGAAAGATCGGGAAAATGGCAGCGTGGAGGAGGAATGGCAGTTGTTTAAGAGTGCTGTGGTGGGGCATGCAGAAGAGGTGTGTGGTGTGAGACGTGTGGGTGGTGGTGTAAGAAAAGGAAGTGAATGGTGGTGCGAGGAAGTAAGTATGGCTGTGGCTGAGAAGAGACGTGCATATGAAGTGTGGCTGCAGAGGAAGGATGAGATGTCATATGAAAGGTATAAGGAGAAGAGGAATAGAGCGAGAAGGGCTGTGCTTGATGCTAAAGTGGCAGCAGATGAGAGGTGGGGTAGGCGGCTGACAGAGAATTTTCAACAGAATAAGAAAATGTTTTGGAAGGAGGTGAAAAGGGTGCGAAAGGGAGAGTCTGGGAAGGAAGAACGAGTAAAAGCAGAGGATGGAAGGATGTTAACTGAGATGGATGCAGTAAGGAAGAGATGGGCAGAGTATTTTGAAAGATTGTTAAATGTAGAGGAGGAAAGAGTGGCTGAGATTTGGGCGGATGGAAGGGTGCAAGGAATAAATGTGTTGGGAGAGTTGAATGATTCTTTGATCGCAAAGGAGGAAGTGGAGAAGGCAGTAAAGGAGATGAAAACAGGGAAAGCTGCAGGTATGGATGGGTGTGCTGTGGAATGCCTGAAGGGTGGTGGAGTGACTATTGTTGACTGGTTAGTAAGATTGTTGAATGTGTGCTTTGAGAAAGGTATGGTGCCAATTGACTGGGCAAGTGCTTGTGTGGTCCCGTTGTATAAAGGCAAGGGTGATAAGTATGAATGTACTATCTGTAGGGGTATAAGTCTGTTGAGTGTTGTAGGTAAGGTGTATGGTAGAGTGTTAATTATGAGAGTTAGAGAGGGTACAGAGGGAGTGATTGGTGATGAGCAGTGTGGCTTTAGGAGAGGGAGGGGATGCGTTGATCAGGTGTTTGCTGTGAGACAAGTGTGTGAAAAGTATTTAGCGAAAGGCAAGGATGTGTTTTGGGCATTTATGGATTTAGAGAAAGCGTCTGATAGAATTGATAGGGAGGCTTTGTGGACTGTTTTAAGATTGTATGGACTTGATGGTAGGTTACTAAAAGGGGTGAAAAGTTTTTATGTAAATAGTTGAGCGTGTGTAAGAGTGGGAAATGCTGTGAGTGATTGGTTTCCCGTGAGAGTGGGGCTGCGACAGGGATGTGTGATGTCACCTTGGTTGTTTAATATTTACATGGATGGTGTTGTAAGGGAGGTGAATGCAAGAGTTTTAGGTGGAGGTCTGAGTCTGGTGAATGTTGATGGTGGAGAGTGGAATCTGAAGCAGCTGCTGTTTGCAGATGATACTGCACTGGTGACTGATTCAGAGGAGAGATTGAGACAGTTGGTAGAGGAGTTTGGAAGGGTGTGTGAAAGGAGGAAATTGAAAGTAAATGAGAATAAGAGTAAAGTGATGAAGTGTACGAGGTTGGTAGATGGTAGGGGGATGAATATAGTTTTGAATGGTGAGTTGCTTGAGGAGGTAGATTGTTTTAAATATCTAGGGTCACATGTTGCTGTGGATGGAAGAATAGATGCAGAAGTGAAGTTTAGAATAAATGAAGTAGGAAAGGTGCTGGGAGGAATGAAAAAAGTGTTTAAATGTCGTTCGCTTAGAATGGATGTAAAGAGAAGGCTGTATGAGGGTGTTGTGGTACCGACTGTGTTATATGGGGCTGAAACATGGAATATGGGTGTAGCAGAGAGGAAAAGTTTGAATGTAATGGAGATGAGGTGTCTGAGGAGTATGTGTGGAGTGACGCGTATGGATCGGGTGCGAAATGATGAAGTGCGAAGGAGAACTGGAGTTGTTCGGGAGATGGCTGGTAGAGTTGAGCAGAGGGTGTTGCGATGGTTTGGGCATATGGAGAGAATGGATAATGAACGATTGGTGAAAAAGATAACTAGATCTGATGTGAGAGGTGTAAGGCTGAGAGGAAGACCACGAATAGGATGGATGGACAGTGTGAAGAGAGCACTGGATGCGAGAGGGATGTCTGTTGAGCAAGGAAGAGTGGCTGTGCGTGACAGAAATAAATGGAGAGAAATTATGAATGAATAAGTGATGACGCAGCCCTGAGGGGATATTCTCCCGCATTTGGTCTGATCAGCTAGTCAGGTCAGGTGCGGGTAAGGGGATGGGTCTGTTATGATGTGGCAGGGGTAAACCAGTTCTGCTGTCGGGCCCTGCTGCGGATTTCACTGATTGCATTGCGCAGTTGACCCTTGTGCTGTGTGGTGCGGTGAAGATCTGTCCATTCTCCCCTTTGGGGCTAAGATGCGACTGAGTGTGTTTGAATGGATGAGTAAATGGGGAGTGTGTCGTCCTGTCTCGGCTACCTCCCTTTCCTTGGGGGAAGCAGCCTAGGTATATAGATAGATAGATAGATTAATACTGGCGCAATTAAATGCACAGAATGTCACCGAAATAATTATTGTCTATATAAACGAAGGGTTTGACTTGCACCTATATGTGATGTTTACACACAATTTTGCCTCATACTGTATAAACGATACATAATAATTTGTTCTCTGTAATTTTTGTTACGAAATAAAAGATTGACTACTTCTGCTACTACTACTACTACTACTACTGCTGCTGCTGCTGCTGCTGCTGCTGCTACTACTACTACTACTACTACTACTACTACTACTACTACTACTACTACTACTACTACTACTGCTGCTGCTGCTGCTGCTGCTGCTGCTGCTGCTGCTACTACTACTACTACTACTACCACTACTACTACTGCTGCTGCTGCTGCTGCTGCTGCTGCTACTACTACTACTACTACTACTACTACTACTACTACTACTACTACTACTACCACCACCACCACTACTACTACTGCTGCTGCTGCTGCTGCTACTACTACTACTACCACTACTACTACTACTACTGCTGCTGCTGCTGCCGCTACCGCTGCTGCTGCTGCTGCTGCTGCTGCTGCTACACTACCACTACTACCACCACCACATTGGTAACTTCAGCTTGCAGTTCACTGGGTTCACAGTCAGATGAGCCTGGGGTTACTACTACTACTACTACCATGTTAATGTACCCACCGAAAATGAAAGGGTTAATGTTGACGAAGAACTTGGGACATGGATGTAAACTGACTTACTTCGCGTCACATTCCTGGGGAAAATTGAGACCTGGGGTTGTGTTCTAAGTGGCTTTAGAGGTTTCGTATCACCTCTTCCTTGGTGATATATTTTGTACTCTGCACCTTAATATTCTCTTGCATGTTACCGACGCATACTATGCCAATATCAAATCAGTGCGAATAATATTCAAGAGAATGCTAAAAGTGTGATACCCAAAAATAAATTGATAAGGATGCCGAGCTTTCTATGCCACTCATAATAAGTATTTTAAGGCGATGTGAACCTTAACTAGGCTTAAAACTGCCATCTTTCCACAGAGGACACTGGGCTATGACATGAGATCAGTATAAGATTATGATAATGGTCACGAGAAAGTGCTGTGGAAAGGACTTGTTTGTATTACTGCCATATTCTAACACTGATCAATGGGATATTGACTGCATACAGACGGAAATCTCCGCCTAATTTAAATGATTGATTTATAGTCACCGGGAGTCAAGATGAGCTTCTCAAGGCCGAGCACGGGCGCCTCCACCAACAGGGACAACAACACAGCCACTGGGAAGGCCACTGCGATGGCGCCCACAGTCTCGACCACCTGAACAAAAACAAGATGAGACGTAAAGTAAATGCCTATCAACTACACGAGGTTCATTAAGGCAGGAGGATGGCTTAGATTAATGCCTATCAACTACACGAGATTCATTAAGGCAAGAAGGCTTATATTAATGCCATCAACTACACGAGGTGTATTAAGGCACAAAGACATAAATTAAATTCCTATCGACGACATGAGGTTCATTAAGGCTAGAAGACTTTATTTAATACGTTTCGACCACACGAGGTTTATTAAGGCAAGGTTTAGTTTAATACCTTTCGATCACATGCGTTTTAATGACCCTCGTGTAGTCGATAGGCATTTGTTCCAAGTCTTCTCGTCTTAAAGGATTCTCGTGTAGTCGACAGGCATTGCACTAACCCTTGACCTTGCCTTAATGAACGTCATGTATTCGAAAGGCATTAAACTAAACTACCTTGATAAACCTCGTGTGGTCGAAATGCATTAAACTAAACTTTCGCTTAAGGCAAGAAGGCTTACTGTATAATAAAGCCTGTCAGCTTCACGAGACTCAAGTAACGTAGACATTCAGTTTTAGATATGAATCAGTTTTCCCCAG
The DNA here is from genome assembly GCF_032717465.1 of Coenobita brevimanus. Classification (NCBI taxonomy): domain Eukaryota; kingdom Metazoa; phylum Arthropoda; class Malacostraca; order Decapoda; family Coenobitidae; genus Coenobita; species Coenobita brevimanus. The sequence continues at coordinate 31,578,135 of NC_136955.1, forward strand.
TTCACGACACCCAGCCGTCGAATTTTCAGTTCAGATCCCTGTTTCTGCGGTAGGCAAGAAGAGCCTGCAGTAAAGAGAACTTAGTCCAAAGGTCTCACGGCTGGCCCGGGAATCATACTCGGTATTTTCGATTAATGTCAGATTATGCTTCCAGTTACACCACTGGCACCTCTGAAATGGGTCCAAAACAAGTTAACACTGGGAAAGAAACAAGTTATATCACTGAAACAGAGATATATTGAAGTCATCAAGTGCACAGAGAAAATGGTGAAGAGAAACTGAAGAATTTTACAAAGAAGAATTTGTGCATCAAAGATAGTAGTACCAGCAGCTGACTTTTAATCTGATACATGTGTAATACCAGAGGCAAAATTAGATGAAGTAAACTTTTCTCCTAAATATATGAAAAGACAAAAGGCCCCATGAGAAGATGGAATAGTAGCAGATTTACTGTTGTATGCAAGAGTAAAAGTTCAAACCGACTCGCCCTCTTATTTGTACGGTCTATAAAGGTGAAATTTATCAAGAAATGATGTGATGCGTTTATTATCTTGCTTTACAAGAGAGATGACTCAAAAGATCTTACTAGCTTTCGACCTATTAGCTTATCAGTTACTTACAAACTTTACCAAAGTCCTTACGAACAAGTGCAACAAATCTCAACGAAAACCTACATCGTGTGCAGTCAGGATTCCGAAGCGAGTATTTAGCTACTGAATATCTACACAAAGTTATTCAGCTAATTGAGATAACTACAGAATACAAGTAAAATAAACCACTGTGCTTATATTCTCTCGATTACGAAAAGGCTTTCAACTCAGTGGACCATACAAGAATTTTAAATTCATTCCGGGAGCAAAGAGTAAACGAGACCATCTTAAAACACGTTCCAAAATACATAAAATATACAGAAAAAGAAAACTGCTTCGGCTAAGTTACATAAAGACCTAGATGAAATTAAGATTGGGATAGGCATGCTTCAGGGTGATACAATTTCACCAAAATTATTAACAACATGCCTTGAGAGCATTTTCAGAAGCCTACATTTAGCGAACAAAGGAGTAAACATAGAGGGAGAACACTTAAATCATTTAAATTTGTAAACGACATTGCCCTAATGTCAGAAACAACAGAGACATTACAGAGAAATGTAAAATGGCCTATATACGAGTAGAAAAAGTCAACTGTAAGACCGAAGATGAACCAGAAAAAACTAAGGTAATGTGTGGTCCAAATACACCAGAGAACATAAAAAAAGAAACTCTTGAAAAAATTGAGGAGTATAATTACTTGGGGTTATTTGGGGCATATACAGTAACTAAGGAGACACCAAGAAAACGAAAAAAAAGACATATTACAACTGGATGTAAAGATTTTGGTTAACACACAGAAATCGTGAATAATAACTTTCCAGGATGTATTAAACAAACCAATCCGTTCTCAAAGGGCAATGGAAAGGTCAGTGTTGGAAATATCTTTGACAGAAGAGAAGGGATCAACATCGGTGAGACAGGAGACTCATTTCAAACACACTAAAGAAGTTATAAAAGAACAGAATGAAGGTGGGAAGGTTGCGTAGTAAGAATAAGGGATAATCAATGGAGGAAGAGGCTGATTGACAGGACTTCAAGAAATTACAAGCTTAGCAGAAAAAGGTCAGACAGGAGGCGGAGAAATGAGACAGAGATGTTTTCAAGCAAAACCTGGAAGGTTAGGGGAGGTCTGTGTTCAGTAGTGGACTCGCAGTGGTTGATGATTATACTCTCTCTCTGCCCCCCCTCTCTCTGTCTCTGTCTCTGTCTCTCTGTATATGTATATATACAAAGGATGTTGGAGCGGCCCTAATGTGAGAGGGCAGCGTTTGGAATTTCCTGTTCTGTTGTTTGCAGATGATCCTGTATTGTTAAGTGAAGACGAATGGGAACTGCAATGTTTGGTGAATGAGTTTGGGACAGTGTGTAAGAAACGGAATCTAAAGGTGAATGTAGGGAAAAGCTTCGAGAGAAATGGAGTCACTGAATGTAGAGTGGAATTGGAAGATGAGGAAATGAAAAATATGAGTGCATTTAAGTATTTGGGTAGTGATGAGTAAGGATGGAAGCTTGGAGAATGAAGTGCATGAAAGGTTACAACAAGGAAGAAAGGTAGCTGTCTCTTTGAAAGCAGTGATAAGAAATAGTGGAGTAAGCATGGAAGTAAAAAAGTCTCTATGATATCACTGTGATACCAGCTCTAAAGTATATAAGTGAAGCTTGGACCTTGCTGGAAGGACAGAAGTCAGGAGTGAGAGCAGTGGGAATGAATTATCTGTAAGGAGCATGTGGAGTTCCGTGGAGAGACACACTGACAAATGAGGAACTGAATTGAACGTTGTGGTGCGCATGTGGATGTGACAGAAAGCGTGAAGAGAAATACACTGAGGTGCTTTGGCTATGTCGAGAAGATGGTGAGCGAGATACTAACGAAAACAATGTGAGTGAGATGGGGGGGGAGACGGCGGGGGAGGCCAAGGATAGGGTGGATGGATGGAGTGGAGAGGTTTATGTGAGAGAGAGGTGTGAGCTTGTGGGAGGGCAGTGAAATGGTGGGGGACAGGGCGGCATGGAGGAGATTTGTCTGTGGACACCCCTTTCGGGATTAAGGCGTCTGGCAATATATGTATACATACATACATACATACATATGTTTCTATCTATCTATCTATATACTGTAGATAGATAGATAGATAGATACAGATATAGATATAGATAGATAGACAGATAGATGAAGGTGACCAGATTTCCATCCATCCATCCATTGCCAGACGCCATGTATCCCAAATGGGGTGGCCAAGGGCTCAGAGTTAATTGTTTTACAGGGAGGGGCACTAATCCTCCACCAACCCCACTTGACGTAGGGATGCCAACAGCATCTGGTGTTCCCAGGCGGTCACCCATCCAAGTACTAACCAGACCCAACGTTGCTTAACTTCGCTGATCGGATGGGAAGCGGTGTACTCAACGTGTACTCAACGTGGCATGACCAGATTTACTGGAGCTAAAAGCGGGACGCGCGCGCCCGCGCCTGTGTGTGTGTGTGTGTGTGTGTGTAGATAGATAGATAGATAGATAGGTAGATAGACAAAGACAAATAGATATAGATAGATATATAGACAGATAGATATTGACTAATGTGACAACGACCTCTTCTGCGCTACACCTCAGACTGAGGCTGCTAATCAAACACGTCTCTACGAACTCCGAACATACCGTACATTACAGGGATTGGGTGGACCAAAGTTACCAGCTAGTGAGCATTACAGAGTTTATGATAATAATTCGGTATTTCATTTGGTTAGGATTATGCATAATATTTCTAATTCATCCTAATATCATACAAGAAGGTCATGTTATATCTAATGCAATAGTAAGTTTCTAAAAGCGAGACATTTAAGATGATTTGCTGAAAAGGCGGGACATTCTAGTCACAATTAAAAAAGCGGGACAGACGTTCAAAAACCGGGACTGTCCCGCCTAAAAGCGGGACTCTGGTCACCTTAAGATAGATAGATAGATGGATATATAAGCATTAATATGGTCATAGCACAATATGTAATAGTTACAGGCATCAATATATTCATAGCATAATATGTAATAGTTATAGGCATTAATATAGTCATAGCACAAAATATAATAGTTATAGGCATTAATATAATCATAGTTCAGTATTTAACACAAACACAATATGTAATATAGCAGGTGGATAAGGAAGAGAAACACAAACATTCCCCTGCCCTGACTACCAAAATGTCAAACTCATGATGTATATCAAACACATGGTGTAACTCATGAAAACCAGTTAGCCATGTGACAAAAGCGTGTTAGGCACTATTTAGACACACATACACACATACACATGTCAGCCAGCCGGAAACCAGTAATAGAGTCAGAAGTTTGCGGAAAGTAGGAGACATGCATTAGTGTAGGAGGTTGTCAGCCAGTACGAGATTAAATGTTACTCTGACAATCAGTAGGTCACGTCCCTTTGTCCGTCACACAAGTGCGGGGGTAGGCAGTAAACAATATTAGTCTCACAATAAAACTCCGCGCTCATCGCCTCATATGAGGTTATTATCCAGGCCACCCCTGGAACGTGCTGATCACCTCATATTAGGCGATGGGTCTCGGCGCCGTAATTTCAAGCACGAGGAAGCGTCAGTGGTTTTCATGGGAACATTGACTTTCCTTCTATGCCATCAGAGCTGTTGCCAAATCCTGCCATACAGCAGTTGCCAAATATCGCATATTTAGTATTTTAGATATGCAAGCCACCCTTGGCAACGCCGATCGCCTCATATGAGGCGATGTGTCTCGGCGCCATAATTTCAAACACTGGGAAGCATCACTGGATTCCATGGAAATGTTTTGTCTCCCTCTACACTATCAGAGCTGTTGCAAAACCCTGCCACCCCGCAGTTGCCAAATACTCGTACTGCTTATTTAGTAATTCAGTTCTCGTTTGTAGCCCAGCAATGGGGGAGTCACGCCCCTCTACCTCCCATAGGATCGCCGCCCTCACAACCACCCAAGGAGCGAAAATTGCAAAAAGACGAGGGTGAAGATGAGTTCGAGCTCAGAAACACTTGATCTGATGACAAAGAATCAACTTATTTAAATGAAAAGTCCGAAAAAATGACTCAAGGAAGGTAATCGGGATGATAAGAATTAGGTCAGCGGGGGATAAAAGACTTGAGGTCATAGGAAGTAGGAAATACAGACAGAGGAAGATAAAGTACTTCCAGAGTTGATCTGCTGCATACATGTCGGACTGGGAGTAACGGTTAACTCTTGCATTAGAGAGTTGTACGGTACGAAGTAGAGACAGAAGTTGAAGGGAGCCAGTAAGAAGAGGAGGGTTAGTGAGATGAAAAACCTTTGATTCCACTTTGTTGAGATAGCTATATGTGGGAAACCTCTCCACACATGAGAGCTGAACCCCACACAAGGGCGAATAAACCCACTTTATAAAGCCAGCAACTGTGTAGGGAGACGGCATAGGGTACCCCACTTCATGGAAACAGATTTACAAGAGAGGTAATTTGATCTTTCCAAGATAAATCCCGAGAGAATGAAGCCCTAAGCATGTTCAAAGGTGATGCAGGGTCAAGTTGGATATTGCCAAAAATTAGAGGACATTCGTGTGGAAGATTTTGACATGATAAAAGATCTAAGAACATGGTTTTTGATGCATTTATTAACAAGACTACTTCTACCCCAAACAGAAATATGAGCTAAGTAAGACATTAAGTTTGCCATTGCCTCATCCCTTGTTTGCCGAAGCAATTGATGAGATGGACGCTGCCGGAAACGGATGGAATGGTGATGGGTTGAGTCATCAGCATATGAGTGGATAGGGTTAGATGTACAGTTTACAAGGTCAGTTTAATAGATAGAAAAGTATTGGTAATACAAGAACCCTGAGGAACATCACCACTGATAGCCCTGGGAGAAGAGGGGTGGCTGTCTATAACAGCAGCAACAGAATGACAGAAATGAAGCTAGAGATGAAGGCACAGATAGAAGGATACAAACCGTAAGAGGGCAGTCTGAAAATAATTGATTTATGGCAGGTTATATCGAAAGCGTTTCGGATGTCAAGTGAAATGGCAAATCTTTCGCCAAAGCCTTGAAAGGAGCATGGTCAGGAGGCTGAAAGGAATATGAGAAGATCGCCAGTGGAGAGTCTGTGGCCGAACCTATACTGACGAACAGAAAGAAGGTTGTGGTAGGAAAGTTGCTTTAAAAAATTTTTTTGTTAAAAATAGATTTTAAAAATTTAGAAATACAGGATGTTCAAGCGATAGGGCGATAGTTAAAGGGCTAGGAATGGTCATCCTTCTTTGTGACAGACTGTTACCACTTGTGAACCGGTAATAAGTGTGTTGTAAGTAGTACGTAAGTGTGTTTAAGGGCTACCAGACCTTTTTCCCTTACCTTACGTCTAGCCACAGTTTGAAATTCTGCCGACACTGTGTCTTTACTAGAGAGAAACCAGGAACACGCCGGCCTCTGCAGGCAGGTGTGTACATAGGTGGCTTGGTGGGGATAAGACCTGTGCAGTTATAACAGCAATATAATGCCAGACTTTGAATTTACCTACAGTCTACGAGTGGGGGCTTAACAAGTGCTGGCTAACGAGTGGGATGAGCATCATTTCACGTCTCCTGTGAGCAATCTCTGTGAAATTGTCCCTGGCCCATACCTTACCTCCCACGACGAAAATCTGTTGCTGCTCTCAGCCTGCAGCCTACCGCACCACCCTCTCCTACATAATTTTGGTTCGGTTCTGTTACCGTGAGGCTTTCATTCCACACTAACCCCCACATACTACTATGCCGTCACAACCCCAGAGCGCCTTTTCCCTACTGACTTATAGCCACTATCATCCTCAACCACCAGCCCTGCCTAACCAACCATCACGTTACCACATTCTACCATAGTTTGGTTATTTACCCCCATCACATCCCCAACCGACTCCACCACTGCGAGCCACCCACACCCTGTCACTCACAGTGAATCACCGCCACCAAGTCGCTCTGACGTCACTGAGGAGGAAGCGTGGCCAATCACGGTGATCTACATCACAGTCTTCCTCTCTTATTAGCTTACCTGCCTTGCCTAGTGTCTCAGTGTCTCCCGGCTACGTCACATTCTGCTCTACCCAGTGAACGCCACCACACCCAGGGCTATATAGTCTGCCTTCAACTGAACACTCATTTTCTACCTACGGTAAACAGTGAATATCTGTACAGTATATTCTCTTATTTAAATATCCATATATTCTCTTACTTCATCTAACTATTTCATTGGTGTCTATGGAGATCATGTAGTTTTCTCAACAGATTTTGACTATAATATTCATTTAATTTTGTTAATTACATTACATTCATTTTTTGTTTTTCTTTTACGCACTCCTACTTTATTCCATCTTCTTCAAGCTACTTTCTTTACTAAGATCTTCATTGCACAAACTCATTTACTCCCATTTACATCCATTGTATGTAAATCATATTTGTTCATATACTAAGCATTGTTTATCATTCGCTTTTATTTTTTATCTATTTGCTTTCTCCCTCCCCCTGGGGGTAGGGGAGTTTCAAGAATACTCCCCCAGTATCCCTGCTTCTCGTATGAGGCGACTAAAAGAGTTGGTGGTGGGTTAGTGCCCCACCCCGAAAAAAGAACCAACTAAACAAGCGAATAAAGCGCCTCGGACCAGGACGGACCATACATTGACGAGTAAGGAACGGACAAAGGACATTTTGAAGGTGGAGACATGGAATGTGAGACGAGTGAATGATGAAGTGAAAGAGAGAGAGAGATTGTTTAGGTGCTTGAAGATGCAAGAGTGGATATATGTGGATTGACTGAAACTAAATGGAAAGGTGATAGGGTGAGAGAATGGGAATACGGTTTAGGAATATGTGCGGGAGTTAATGAGAATGAGAGGGCAAGATGATAAGCAAGAAGTGAAAGGAGAATATAAGAGAGTATGGAACAGTGAGTGCAAGGATTGTATGGGTGAGGATGAAAGTAGGTATACAAGCGAGGGCAATTGTATGTGCGTATGCGCCGACAAAGGACGGAGTGGCAAGAGTGAAAGATGAGTTTTGGGCAAGTATAGAAACATGTATGGACAAGTTTGAGAGGAGTGAGAGAGTGTTTTTAATTGGAGACATGAATGGCAAAGTTGGGAATGTACGAGTGGATGGAGTGGTTGGTCAGTGGGGTGTGCCAGCTGAAGTAGATGGGAATGGTAGTGCTTTGGTGGACATCTGTGCTGGTAAGGGGTTGGCAACAGCCAACACCGACTTTCGGCATAAGATGATCCACCGGTATACATGGAGAGTAATGAGGAGGATGGATGGTGAACTTGTTGAAAGAAAAGCAATGACAGACTACGTGTGTGTGGATGAGCGAATGAGAAGACAAGTGTTGGATGCAAGAGTGTGGAGAGGGTGGGGGGATGGAATCTCTGACCATCACTTAGTGATGGCCAAGGTAAGGCTGCAAAGAAAATACGTGAAGAGACGAAGAGGAAGACAGGAGGAAACAGCTCCTGTGAGAAGAGTGGAGAAGTTGCAGTTAGAGCAGATGGAAGGGGTGGAAGACATATGTCAGATATTCACGGAAGAGATAGGCGCAGCGTGTGAGGTGGTTTGTGGAATGAGGAGGAGATGCAGGGGTGTGCAAGGGACAGCATGGTGGGATGATGAGGTGAAACGAGCTGTGGAACAAAAGAAGTTATATAGTGAATGGCTAGCGAGTAAAGATAGGGGAGAAGATGAGAGAGATAAAAGAGAGGTATATGTGAGCAGGGGAAGGGAGGTGAAGAGATTGGTGAAGGAGAGTAAGAAGAAAGAGGATGAAGAATTTGGGAGGATTCTGAGTGTGAAATTGAGGGAGAGTAAGATTTGTTTCGGAGGGAGGTAAAGAAAGTAAGGCAGTGTGAAAGGGGAAATAGTAGGGGAGTGAAAGATAGGAATAATAGATTGTTGGTGGAGAAGAGAGAGAAATTGAGGAGATGGAAGGAGCAGTTTGAGGATTTGTTGAATACAGAGAGTGAGAGCAGTGCGAGTATAAGTGGTTGGGGAATGGCTGGGAGAAGAAGAGATGAGAGGAGGGAGGAAGGGATCAGTAGGGCATAAGTAGTTGAAGCAATGAAGAAGATCAAGATGGGAGAGGCCCCAGGAATTGATGGAGTGTGTGGTGAAATTCTTAGGTATGGGGGTGAGATTGTTGTGGAGTGGATATGGAAGTTGTATAGATTGGGTTGGGAAGAGGGAATGGTTCCGGAGAACTGGAAATCAACTATAATTGTTCCTATTTACAAAGGAAAAGGGGAGAGAGAGAAGTATGTGGTAAAGGTGGCTGTTGTATAAATATACACGACGACTTATCCTGCTCTCGTGTTCCTGAACTCGATTCTTCTGAATTCTCTACACTCTGGCTTCGGCTTTCCTGTCATTCTCTGACTAAATATATCTGTGCTGTTTACTTATCCCCTAATCTACTGACTATCAAAAATTCTTCGATCTTACTTCTCCGATGGAACACATTCTATCCATTTCTCCTTTCTCTGAAATCTCCATTTTAGGATATTTCAATGTTCACCAGCACCTTTGGCTCTCCTCTCTTTTCACTGATCCACCTGGTGAACAAGCCTACATCTTTTCTATCCTTAATGACCTAGAGTAGCTTGTACAGCACCCTACCCGTATCCCAAACCACCTTGGAGAGAGCTCCAACATACTTGACCTCTTCCTTACAACTAATCCTTCTGCTTAAACTGTTAATCTTTTCTCTCCGTTGGACTCCTCTGATCACAACCTTATCACCTTAACCCGTCATATCACTCCGGGACGGCCTGTGGACCCTCCAGGTAAACGTCGTCTGTGGCATTTTGGAGCCACGGATTGGGAGGCCGTCAGGCAGTAATTCTTTGATATTCCCTGGAATGATTATTGCTTCCATGGCCGGGAGCCATCCGAGTGTGCCTTGTGCATTCCAGAGATTATTCTCTTGGGCATGGAAGCATACATTCCTTTCTCGTATCCTTTGTCTAACGCAAGAAAGCCTTGGTTTAATCACGCTTGTTCTAATGCTGTCCGCAACAAGGAGAAGGTCTACAAAAGGTACTGGAGCCAACCCACCCCTGAATCACATCAACTTTACGTTTCTGCCCGGAATCGTGCTAAGTCTGTTCTTCGCTCTGCTAAAAATAATTTCATCTGTACTAAATGCTCTCAACTCTCTAACTCGAATTCTTCCCGCTCCTTCTGGCACCTTACCAAAAACCTTTCTAACAACTTTACCTCATCATCCTTCCCTCCCCTTTTCTACTCTGATGCTTCTGTAACTATTTCTTCTACTGATAAAGCAGATCTCTTCGCACAGACTTTCTCCTCCAATTCCACCTTAGACGATTCCGGAGCTGTTCCTCCATCACTTCCCCCCTCAGACTTCCTCTTGGCTGACATTAAAATTTCTTCAGCTGATGTATTTTCTGCCATCACTAGCCTCAATACTAACAAGGCATAAGGGCCTGATGGAGTCCCTTCTGTTGTTCTCAAGAACTGTGCTTCTGTGCTTACACCCTTCCTAGGTAAACTCTTTCGTCTTTGTCTGTCAACTTGTACCTTTCCTTCTTGCTGGAAGTTTGCTCTCATTCAGTCAGTCCAAAAGAAGTGTGACCACTCCCAACCCTCCAACTATCGTCCAATTGCTTTAACGTTCTGTATTTCAAAAGTTTTCGAGTCAATTCTCAATAGAAAAATTTTAAGGCATCTTTCCTATCACAACCTTCTTTTTGATCGTCAGTACGGGTTCCGTCAGGGACGCTCCACTGGCGATCTTCTCACCTACCTTTCAGACTCCTGGTCATCCTCCTTTCGGGACTTTGGCAAAAGCTTTGCCATTGCACTTGACATCTCAAAGGCTTTCTATCGAGTGTGGCATAAATCTTTAATTTCCAAACTGCCCTCTTACGGTTTCTATCCTTCTATCTTTGCATTCATCGCTTGCTTCCTTTCTGGTTGTTCTACAGCCGCTGTTGTAGACGGCCATCGTTCTTCTCCTAGATCTATCAACAGTGGTGTTCCTCAGGGCTCTGTCCTATCACCAACTCTCTTCCTTTTATTCATCAATGACCTTCTAAGCTGTACATCTAACCTTATCCACTCATATGCTGATGACTCCACCCTTCACCTTTCCATTCGGTTCCCGCAACGCCCATCTCAGCAGTTACTTCAACAAACAAGGGATGAGGCTATGGGACACCTAATGTCTGACTTGGCTCATATCTCTGACTGGGGTAAAAATAATCTGGTTATTTTTAATGCATCTAAGACTCAGTTCTTTCTCCTATCAACCCGACAAAATCTTCCACAGGTATACCCACTAATGTTTAATAATATTCCGCTTAATCCTGCATCATCCTTGAACTTGCTTGGGGTTAAATTTACTCGGGACTTATCTTGGAAAGATCATATTACATCTCTTGTAATATCTGCTTCCAAGAGATTGGGTGTGCTAAGCTGACTCCGTTCTTTCTTTACCCCTGCACAATTGTTGACTCTATACAGGGGTTTTATTTGACCCTATGCGGGGTACAACTGTCATGTGTGGGTAGGCTCCCCACATACAGCTCTTCTCAACAGGGTAGAGTCAAAGGCTTTTTGTCTCATTAACTCTCCTCTTACTGACTCCCTTCATCCTCTGTCTCTTTGCCGCACTGTTGCATCTTTATCTCTTTTCTATCGCTACTTTAATGGTCACTGCTCTTCTGAACTGTCTGCATGCATTCCTCCACCTCTATGAAGGGTGCGTAGCACCCGTCTAGCATCAAACTCTCGTCCATTTTCTGTCCAACTCTCTAATGCTAGAGTTAACCGTTACTCCCAGTCCTTCATTTATGCAACAGGTCAACTCTGGAACTGTCTCCCTCTGTCTGTATTTCCTGCTTCCTATGATCTCTGTCACGCGTCGGCTAGTGACACTGGCTTTTTGGGGAAACCGCGAACTCAAGTGGAATCCCAATTTATCGTTCAGTTAACCGCTCATTCGGACTGAAGCTTTGTCAAATCAATTTTTCATTGTCATACGTGATCGTCTTTGTGTGAGACATTAGCGCTTCCACTGAGCGATTTGTTTTGGGCGCGTTTTGCTCACTCGACCGTTAAAAAATGCGGCCTATCGCTCCCAATTCTTTCTCACGGGTTTACTCAGTCAAGTGTTTGCTGTGACGGAGAGAGGTCCTGTGCTTCAGAAGTGTGAGAGGTCAGCTAGTACCCAGACTCCACTTTACAGTTTCCCCAGGCTCCCACCCTCCTAGGGTGATACACCGCATTCATTGACCAGTATTTCTTTTCGTTTTCCTAGTTTAAGAGTTTAGTTAAGGTGTTTTTCCTAGGCATAAGTATTTAGCTTTTGTGTGAGTGAGTGAGTGCGATCTCATTAATTTGATTTGAAATGTAACGTTAAATTTATTTTTGTAATCAATAAATTTAACAGTTCTTTTTCTTGAGCTTAATGTAATGTAAACTCTTGTTTCATTTCTCCACAATTAAGCTTATTTTCCATATAGCTCCTAGCTTGCATAAACGTTTTGCTATTCATAACTGGTACTTAGGCCAGTCTTGTATTAAACTTAAAATCCGTTGTGCCTCCTAGGAGTTAAGCACCAGCAAGAACCTGATACTATTATTAGTATTAGTTATTTATTGTCAGGGGTGAAGTAACTTTCTCCAGAGGCTAACAGTAACAGCAATTGAGTAATTAGTCTCTGCTGTGTACTGTTGAGAAAGTTTATAAATTCTCGTTCTTAGAGAATCGTGCGAAGCAGGCCAGCTTAAAGTAATCGTTGCTTGATTTAGCAAGACAATCATTGTCCCTGCTCTGCAATATCATTGAACATTATTATCAATTAAATAATATTTAGCATTTATTTTAAAAATCCCGTGATATTATAAAAACCCCGTGACAATTGGCGACCTCATTCCAGGATATTAACTCCTAGCTCTAAAGCTATTCACGAGATAGTACTCACTTGTTCAAATTTAGGTATTTATCATTAAAGTTTATAGGCACAAGTTTACTGGTGTTACCATTAATTTAGCAAGTGAATTTTTGCTTTATTAATTCATAGAGTACTTAACTCTATTTAGTACTTTATTTTTGGTAACGCTAGACGATTTTATTCGCTCCTTGGTAGCCGCTGTACCCATTGTGTTAATTATTGAGTTTTCTCAGTTATTGGCATTTTTGCTTTATTCTTTTCCAGTTAACTAGATAAGACTGGTCACCACTAGCTTGTGTCTGTACTCTTTACTTGTGTCATTAGCATTCGTTGTGAAGCAGTCAGTACTCAGTTTCGTTTGGTTAATAAGTTAGCGCCATGGCTACCACTGTATTTTTACAGGAAGCCAAAGAAATGGGTCTTTCGGACCCAACTGAAATTAAAGAGTACATACTCTCACGCCATAATCAGGAGCAGCAGCGCGAGAACGATGCCCGTGAAGAGCGTAAGATTCAGCGCGAATACGAGCGAGAACAGCGTGAGGAACGCGAAAAGGAGCGCGATTACGAGCGAGAACAACGTGAACACGAGCAGAAACAACGCGAACTCGAGTTAGAAAAAGACCGACAACAGCGCGAACACGAGCAAAAACAGCGCAAACTCGACTTAGAACACGTGCGGGAACAACGTGAATACGAACGTGCCGAGCGAGAGGCACGAGAAAAACATGAACTTGAAATGCTGAAGCTCAAGCGAGATTCCTTGGCTTCAGACACATCTGGTGCAGTTGGTTCAAGCTTCACGAGCGCTCTTCTTACACATGTCCTGGCGACCCCACGCATCAAGCTTCCTTCATACAAGGAAAGCGAGCGAATCGAGCCGTACATAGCTCGTTTTGAGGACATGGCAGACATGTATCAACTGGATGAGGCAGCTAAGCGGCTCCAATTTGTTAGTTTATTTGAGGGCCCTGCCCTCGATATTCTCCACAGAATTCGTGGAGGCAATCTCACGTATGAGGTGATGAAAGCTGCACTCATTAAGGCGTATGGTCTCACAGTAGACGACGCCAAAGTTCAGTTCATGCGAGCTCGTCTCCAAGACAAGGAGACAGCTGTTCAGTTCCTTGATCGTCTCACCGCTTACTTAAATGAGTGGATGGAGAAAGATGAAACTCCTTCCACGCGTTAGGGGATAATTGACCTTATGCTGCGTACACAGCTAGAGAGGTCGTGGCCTGCTGAGCTCATAGCACAGCTTAAGATCTGCCAGGTGAAAGATGCCAGCCAAATGGCAGAAAAGGCTGATGCATTCTTTACTGCATACGGGTATCAAACTCATAAGCAACACACCTGGAGCAGAAAAGATACTGCCAAGTCTGGGAAGCCATCTCAGATTGAACCCCAGCAAAAAGGCCATTCTCAGAATAATAGCCAAGGTCCAAAACCGCAGTGGAAGGACCAGGGGCAAAACACTCTGAAACCTGAGTGGAAGAGGTACAACAAGTACCCTAACCAGCAGCAGTATCAGCCACGCAACCGACCGTCGGGACAAACTTTTTCACCACCAGCTCAAAAGAGGCAGGAAGCGAATGCAGGCTTCATTCCTCAGCAGCAGCACGGTGGTCACGTCCCTACCAGCATGGGTACTTCCCCACAGTTCACTAGTCCCACAGTGACAGTGAACCCCCCTCCACAGATGGCCAATGTTTCATCTTCCCAATATAATTCTCAAGGCACAATGTTTGCCGGATCAATTCAGCAGCCTCATGAGTGGCTAGCTGCTTCCTCCACAGGCCCTCCCACAGGTGACAGTACCTTCCTTGTTCAGCCAGGGTTTGTGGGAGGCATTCCTGTGAAGGTCCTGAGAGATAATGGTTCCTCAGGTTGCTCTGTCAAGCAGAGTTTAGTTCGGCCTGAGCAGTATACAGGTCGACAGATCCATGCAAACCTTATTGATGGATCAGTGAGATTGTTCCCTGAGGCATGTATCCAGGTGGCATCTCCATTTTATACTGGTACGACACTTGCAGTTGTCATGCCAGAACCTTTATTTGACCTCATCATTGGCAATATTTATGGTGTCAAGGATAGTTGCACCGAACATGACGCTACTCAGACTTCGGCTGCTGCGGTAACACGAGCCATGGCTGAGGCTCCAGACTGTGTCACCCCAGTGATCATTGAATCGCCGCAAGATCTGATGTGTAGTCAACTTGTTGTACAAGAACAACATTCTGACCCGACACTTGCTGCCGTGCGGAACAAACAAAAGGGTTGAGTGATTAAGTATTCACGGGGAGGTCGAGCCAAGTTCCTTCGCAAACAAGGACGGCTCTACCGTGAGTCACGAACACCCGAGGGCGAGGTTCGACTGCAGTTTGTCGTTCCCGCCAAGTACCGCCTAGCAGTGTTACAATGGGGTCATTGTTCAGCCTCAGGAGGTCACATGGGCAAAAGGAAGACCCAGGGCCGTATCCGAGCTGACTTTTTCTGGCCAGGGATGGGACGAGACATAGATAGTTTTGTCCGTTCCTGCAGTGTGTGTCAAAGTAACACCACTAATCAGGGATATGTCCTTCCTGTGCCGTTCATAACCACACCTGTGGTCTCTGAGACAGTTGAGAGACAGGGTAGTGGTGAAGTGGGTGCAGACCTGACGTCTCGCCCATTGGCCCCACAGGACACAGTATGTCCAGGGCCTGTACATACATATTATGTACCATAAGTTAAGGGGGAAGTTCGAGAGAGAACTCCGCAGAGGCGACTCGAGGCTATGGAAGACCCGAGTTTGCACAAGGATTCTCAGCTCCCCGATACTAATATAAGTACTGTAGGTTAAGGGGGAAGTTCGAGAGAGAACTCTGCAGAGGCGACTCGAGGCTATGGAAGACCCAAGTTTGCACAAAGATTCTCAGGTCCCCGATACTAATATAAGTACTGTAGGTTAAGGGGGAAGTTCGAGAGAGAACTCCGCAGAGGCGACTCGAGGCTATGGAAGACCCGAGTTTGCACAAGGATTCTCAGCTCCCCGATATTAATATAAGTACTGTAGGTTAAGGGGGAAGTGAGAACTCCGCAGAGGCGACTCGAGGCTATGGAAGACCTGAGTTTGCACAAGGATTCTCAGCTCCCCGATATTAATATAAGTACTGTAGGTCAAGGCACAGGTTGAGGACCTGTGTGCAGTTCGAGGCTATGGAAGACCCGAGTTTGTGCAAGGATTCTGAACTTGCTGACACTAATCGTGTGCTATAATTAATGGCGACCTCGAATGTACGAAGCTTAGGCTGTCACTTGTATTTTTCAGCTAGAGCGTACTTTTCGTAGCATGTACTGATTGCTAGGCAGAGAGAGTAATTGTAACGTAATAAGAATTTTGTCTCATTGACATTTTTGATGCTCCACCTTAATTGGTTTTGCTGGTACAGCAATGGGTGTAGCAGGTTTGCTGTGCGGGCCAGCTGATCGTCTGCCGCACGCTGCCGCCTCTTCTCCTCTGCCTTCGTCGTCGCCATATTATTATTTACTATGTCATTTTACATGTAGGTACAGTTACACTACAACTATCACACCTACACCGTGTATTACATACACCACGCTACACAACAATTAGTTATCAGAGTAAATGTAGCGACTTTTCGCTCAGTTTGACCTGAGTACAGGATTTTCACCATCGTCAAGGAGTTTTTCCCTCAAGCTTGCTTGTATTAACGTAAATATGAGGTTTTTTCGCTCACTGGCGACTGCAACTTTCTCCTGTAGCAGGATAGCACACATGCCACAGTGTGAATCTTGTGTGCCTGAGCTAGGATTTATATCTATGTATATTGAAATCTTTCTTCTGAAGGAAGAAAGATTTAATTTTCATGGGGCGTAATGTCACGAGTCGGCTAGTGACATTGGCTTTTTTGGGAAACCGTGAACTCAAGTGGAATCCCAGTTTATCATTCAGTTAACCGCTCATTCGGACAGAAGCTTTGTCAAATCAATTTTTCACTGTCATACGTGATCGTCTTTGTGTGAGACATTAGCGCTTCTGCTGAGCGATTTGTTTTGGGCACGTTTCGCTCACTTGACCGTTAAAAAATGCGGCCTATCGCTCCCATTTCTTTCTCATGAGTTTACTCAGTCAAGTGTTTGCTGTGACGGAGAGAGGTCCTGTGCTCCAGAAGTGTGAGAGGTCAGCTAGTACCCAGACTCCACTTTACAGTTTTCCCTGGCTCTCACCCTCCTTGGGTGATACACCGCATTCATTGACCAGTATTTCTTTTCGTTTTCCTAGTTTAAGAGTTTAGTTAAGGTGTTTTTCCTAGGCATAAGTATTTAGCTTTTGTGTGAGTGAGTGAGTGCGATCTCATTAATTTGATTTGAAATGTAACGTTAAATTTATTTTTGTAATCAATAAATTTAACAGTTCTTTTTCTTGAGCTCAATGTAATGTAAACTCTTGTTTCATTTCTCCACAATTAAGCTTATTTTCCATATAGCTCCTAGCTTGCATAAAAGTTTTGCTATTCATAACTGGTACTTAGGCCAGTCTTGTATTAAACTTAAAATCCGTTGTGCCTCCTAGGAGTTAAGCACCAGCAAGAACCTGATACTATTATTAGTATTAGTTATTTTTTGTCAGGGGTGAAGTAACTTTCTCCAGAGGCTAACAGTAACAGCAATTGAGTAATTAGTCTCTGCTGTGTACTGTTGAGAAAGTTTATAAATTCTCGTTCTTAGAGAATCTTGCGAAGCAGGCCAGCGTAAAGTAATCATTGCTTGATTTAGCAAGACAATCATTGTCCCTGCTCTGCAATATTATTGAACATTATTATCAATTAAATAATATTTAGCATTTATTTTAAAAATCCCGTGACATTATAAAAACCCCGTGACAATCTCTAGTCTTTCAAACGCAGTGTGTCCAGGCATCTCGGAATGATCGGATCTTGAATTTGGCTCTTTATTTTATTTTGTTTTTCTCTTGGAGGGAACTATTATTGCTGGCTCATGGCCTTTGGTTCCTTCTTCCTTTCATTAAAAAAAAAAAAAAATAGGGGTATTTGGCTTCTTAGTGTGACTGGAAAAATATATGGTAGAATACTCATTGATAGGGTTAGGCATAACAGAGGAGCTAGTTGGAGAAGAACAAGGGGGATTTAGGAAGGGAAAAGGGTGTGTAGATCAGATAGTTGCTCTAAGATGTTTAGTGGAGAAGTATCTAGAGAAGGAAATGAAAGTGTATGCTGCTTTCATGGACTTATGACAGAATAGATAGGCAAGGTATGTGGAAGGTATTAAGATTATATGGAGTGGAGGGGAAATTGTTGAGTGCCGTGAAGAGTATGTACGATGGAGCTAGGGCTATGGTGCGAGTGGATGGTGAGCTGGGTGAGTTCTTTGATCTAAATGTGGGACTGAAACAGGGTAGTATGATGTCTACATGGCTGTTTAATATATACATGGATGGGGTTGTAAAGGTGCTAGGTAGGGCAGTGGATGTGGGGGTGGCTCTAATGAATGAGAGTGAGATATGGAAGATTCCGGTGTTGCTGTTTGTTGATGATACAGTATTGTTGAGTGAAGATGAATGGGAACTGCAAGGTTTGGTGAATGAATTTGGGACAGTGTGTAGGAAGAGGAATCTGAAAGTTTATGTAAACAAGAGTAAAGTTATGGTGTCTGAGAGGAATGAAGTCACAGAATGCACAGTGAGGTTGGATGGTGACGATATAGAGAATGTGAGTGCATTCAAGTACTTGGGTAGTGTGATGAGTAAGGATGGAACTTTTGGAGATGAAGTGCTTGAAAGGGTACAGCAGGGAAAGAAGGTTGTTGGTTCATTGAATGCAGTGATGAGAAATAGGGAGGTGAGTATGGAAGTTAAGATAGTATCGTGATCTCTACCCTGACGTATGGAAGCGAGGCATGAACCTTGCCAGAGGGGAACAAGTCAAAAGAGCAGTGGAAATGAGTTACTTGAGAGGAGCATATGGAGTGACATGGAGGGACAGGTTTACGAATGAAGAAGTTAAAGAATGTTGTGGGATGGATGTGGATGTGGATGTGGTTGATAAGATTAGAAGAAATACTCTGAGGTGGTTTGGACATGTGGAGAGAATGAGGAATGAAAGACTGACTAAGAGGGTGTATGTAGGTGAGGTGGAGGGAGGGAGAGGGAGGGGAAGACCGAGGTTGAGGTGGAGGGATGTTGTTGAGAGGTATATGAGGGAGAGGGGAGTGAGTTGGGGGGGAGGATAGTCAAATGGTGGGTGACAGAGCGACTTGGAGGCGTTTTGTCTGTGGCCACCGTTTGCGGCATTAGGGCGTCGGGCTATAGAAGTCTCCCTCTATTAATGAACTTTTTACAAAAAGTCGATCTCTCTCCAACTGAACATGATAGTGAAAATGATGATGTTCGTGATGATGACGTAACATTCTTCCGTAGTGGGAAATCATTCTCTAAATATTAAGCAACTACTTTGACTACTTCACCTGTTACTGCTACTACTCCTACCACATCCAATACCACTTATACAAATCCTACAACCATCGTAGAAAATCCAGATAATTTTAGGCCAGATACTCTAGCTCCATCGTCCCCAACTGATTCTTTAGAACTTCAACAACATTCACCACTGCCTCTGTCTCTACATTTTGCTACAACTTCGCCACCACCGACACCGACACACACCACATCCACTACAACAGCTTCTTCCCACACACAATCTCAGCTTAATACAATGACTACTCCCACACCTTTGCCGCCTCAGCTTCACGCCGCCATGGCAGATGAAGTCCCCCCCTCCAGAGCCAATTTTCCTTGACGATATTAACTGCCCAAAATTTACTGCTGAGGATTCTTCTTCTGTTTATGACTTTCTCTGTGAAGTCAAAACAGACATTGCAAGCAGGCAGTACAACAATGAATCACCCAAGATCTCTTTTCTTAAAGGCAGATTAGATCATGGCAAATCAAGCATAGGTGCCAGGTTGCCGATCAGGGTACTTTGATCATTGCATCACATTTGCTGATTTTTACAAGAAGTTAATTAATTTCTGTTGTGCTCATTCAAAACAGGGTTCCCTCAATGCCTTAACTACTCTCCTAAAACAAATGCGCGACAGCATGCCTATTCCAACCAAAGAAACCACTTTATATGAGGCAGTTGCGGTGGTGAATGCAACCATTTCCGTGATAACCTGCTCATTGCAGCAAACACCATGGTTCACTAGTGTCAGTGGACATGAGGCCATCAAATTTAAAGATTTCGATCATTTGAAGGGATACCTTAGATATATAAACTGGTTAAATCCCAAACAGTTGGAGACAAATCAGTTTCCAACCAGGAGGGGAGTTGTTAGTGGTTTCCAATCAGAGAGATAAAAGATTAGGCTCACTCATCACTCTTCAAGTTAGTACTCACATCACACCCACTCACTCAACAGATGCCGCTGCAAGTGTTGTACCAACGGCTCACGTCTCGAATGACTGCTCAATTTCATGGCCAACTATCAGAGACCATACTAACAATGCTCATTCTCCCACACAATGCCAATCCCTGCTAATAACCGTGACCAGTCAAATGCCCGTCAGGCAAAGCAGTCTGACCAGTCAACTATGCATTGTGGTCAACTGTCCTCTATCATATGCTGGCACTGTGGTATAGTTAGTCACCGCGAATCAAGATGTTCTCGCAAACATAGACAAAATCGTCAGGAGCCGCGTCGTAGTACATCTTCGAGACCAAACTGTACTTTTTGCAAGTATCAGAAAGACTCCACTACTCATACCAATGAGGAATGTCGTTACCTTGCACGTCGTTGGTTAGGGGAAGAGCAGCGCGACATTCTAAAGCACCCAACATAACAGTCACCCAACACAATGCACTGCCCCTCAGTACTGTTCATGTATAAGACTATTTACGGTAGTTGTGCGTGAAAATTGCGGTCAGGTGGGTGTATCACTTTTTATGGATTCAGGTTCTGCTGTCAATTTACTATCTGAAGAGGCATTAGTAAGAATTCAGTTTAACACGTCATAACATGTCAGCTTCCTTGAGCCCCCAGATCAAAATCTATGCAAGGTGGATGGATCGTATTTAGACATTAGAGGCTAAACTCCGCTTCAGATTTCTCGACATGATTCGGCAGACCCATTCATTGCTGAATTTTGTGTTAAACCCTGAATTATCTGTCCTGCTGACATTCTAATAGGCGTGCAAACCATGGCAGACGAAAAAATCAATGTGTTACTGGCACGAGGGGGCTGTACCATTCAAGATTTGTTTGTGCCAGGTATCACAGACCTAGATTCCCAGTCACCAGTTGATACGGTTACTGTCTCTCCTACCGATTTGTCATCTACTGACATACCTGATTCCCTGTACTTTTTTTTTTTTTTGAAATAACAGAACAGAGGAAGGAAAAACAAATGAATAAAAAAAAAAAAAAAAAAATCCATGCACCAGATTACTGGTGTCTGCTGTTCATAAAATATCTGTAACAGTTAGACTTGAACAGCAGTAGGTTGAAGTCTGGAGGGAAACAACTCTGGGGGAACGAGTTCCTGAGAGATGCAGTTCGGGGAATGAAAGAATTCTGATAGGCAGAAGTTCTGCAGTATGGCTGAGTGACATTCCAGTCGTGAGCGCTGCCAGCTGCCCGTGTAGCACGAGGGAAGGCATGGAGAGGTGGCACCATGGACGCAACTTCGTCTGAGCACTTGCTGTAGAAATATCTGTAAAATAACGCAAGGGAGGCAACATTCCTTCTTACTTGTAGGGGAGGTAGTTTATTAGTAATAGCAGGGTTATTAATAATTCTAACAGTTTTGTTTTGAATTTTGTCTACTTGTTTTAATGCAACCTCTCCACATCCGCTCCACAAGGGTGAGCAGTATTCAAGCTGAGAACACACATGACTTTTATAAATTATAACTAACTGCTCGTCAGTGAAGAAGTTACGGACTCTGTACAATAATCCAAGTTTCTTGGAGACGGTTTTAGCAAGTGATCTGCCATGAGAGGTCCAGCTGAGGGCATTGTTGAGCGAGAA
The DNA here is from genome assembly GCF_032717465.1 of Coenobita brevimanus. Taxonomy (NCBI): domain Eukaryota; kingdom Metazoa; phylum Arthropoda; class Malacostraca; order Decapoda; family Coenobitidae; genus Coenobita; species Coenobita brevimanus. The sequence goes on from NC_136955.1 coordinate 31,599,737, forward strand.
GCCGAGAATTTCAATACTTTTGGAAATGGAAATATTTGTAGCACTGAAGGTAATGTACGATTCTGGCAATACCAGCCTATTAGTAAATTGTATATATTTAGTTTTACTAGCATTAAATGAGACAAGGTTGTTTTGTCTCCATTCACTAATCGTGGATAAGTCTTAATTTAAAGAGATGGCTGTACTGAGGTGAGAGTTAGAGATATCGGACTTTGCAAATGGATGTCTGAGTGTGAATGAACTATGAACTGTTGAGTCATCTGCATATGAATGGATGGATTTGTGGGTGACAGATAAGAGATCATTAATATGAATGAGGAACAGGGTTGGTGGCAGAAATGATCCCTGCGGCACACCGGCGTTAACTGAGTGGAAAGTGGAATATACATTATCTACTTTTACTCTTATTTTTCTATTGTTGAGATATGAGGAAATCAAAGGAACAAAAGAGTTTAGTCCATAGCAAGGGAGTTTGGACAACAGGGAACGGTGCCACACTCTGTCGAAAGCTTTAGAAATATCCAGGGCTACTGCATGAGTTTCACCATGTAGGTCAACTGATTGATGGATGGTATGAGTTAGGAGGTTGAGTATGTCAATGGTGGATCTTTCTTGGCGAAAACCATATTGTCTATCACTAATTAAGTTGTTGGATTCAAGATGTTTAACTATGTGCTTATTAATTACAGTTTCAGTTGTCAGACTCTCTCCCTGATTCTGAAATAGATCGTCACGGTGAGCCAACCTGTGGCACTGAGCTGTCATTGAAGTCATCAGTACCTTCCTCATTGCTATTAGAAGACCCCATTCAGTCCTCAACGATCAACCAAGCGGTGGTAAAACAGTACACGGTTTTACCCCCCAGTATATAGTAAGGTTGTTCAAAGGATTGTTGGGTCACCTAGCACTGTCACTGCTATTTCTCAGCCTGAGACCTATCTTGTTGGGGGCTTGAGTTAAGAGTCTGCGATATGCTCTGTGTCAGACGATGGCTTATGCTATTTGTAAGTAGCCAACACTACAAATGCACCACTTAAGCTGAATAATGGAACACAGGTTGGTGATTTTTTGGTACACCCAGCAGCCGTACGTGTATGCCAAGACTTCCCACTCTGTCGCAGATGTGTGCTCAGTTGTTCACTCTACTGACAATACCACCCCAACTAATCTTGAATCTCATGTGAAACAAGGTGATTATCCTGAGTACATAAGTCAGTTGCGTGATCTTTTATGAGACTACCGTAAAGCTGTAGCTCTGCCAGGTGTGAACATAGGATAGAAGTCTAATCCAACACTCGATTACATTACAGTTTTCAGCTCAACCCGTTTATGTCCCTGCCTATTGCTTACCACATAGTCAGTTTCAGCAGGCTGATTGTCTCATTCATGAAATGTTGGAATCCGACATTTCTGAACACTCTGACAGTCCATTATTCCTCGTTCCAAAAAGGTGGTGATTTACAGCCAGCCATAGACTACTGCCACGTAAAAGCCTTGATTGTTCCAGACAGATTCCTAATTCCTGTGCTCACTGATTTGTTGGAATCCCTGGGAGGAAAAAATAGTGTTTTCTCCTCTCTAGATCTCTTTAGTGGCTATTGGCAAGTAGAAATGGAGAAATTGTCTTGTCCAATAACCGCCTTCAGCACCTCGTCCGGTCATTACCAATTCCGTAGACTTCTGTTTGGTTTGAGAAATGCCCCGTCGGCGTTTATGCGGTTAATTTATACAGTCTTTGCTGGCATGATAGGTCACTCTGTCTTTACTTGTCTTGATGATATCATTATCGCTAGTTGCTCTGTTTTGGAACACTTAGAGAAATTGGCAGAGGTATTCACTAGATTCAAACAAGCTGGACTTAAAATCAAGCTGTCAAAGCGTCATTTCTTGCGTAGGAAGCTGAAATTCCTAGGACATGTTGTTGATGCTCACGGCATACATACATCGGACGCAAAAGATAAATGCAGTGACAATCTTCGCTACTGCTACCAACACAGATGCAGTCCATAGTTTCCTTGGTCTAAATGGCTATTAACGTCGTTTCATCAAGAAGTATGCCCAAATTGCTGCACCGTTGACTGAACTGTTGAAGAAAGACGAGTCTTTTGTATGGTCAGATGAACAAACTACTGCATTTACCGCCCTGAAAACTGCTCTTGCACAAGCCCCTGTCTTTGAGTTCCCTGATTTTTCCAAACCTTTCCAGGTATATACCGATGCTTCTGGAGTGGGCCTCGGTGCAGTTCTCATGCAAGACGACTCCAAGGACAAGAACATGTCGTTGTCTATGCCAGTTGAGTATTAAATTCTGCTGAAAATAATTACAGTGTAACTCTTTCGGAAGCTCTTGCCATGGTCTGGTCTCCCTAAAGCATTTCCGCCATACCATCTACGGTTACCCTGTTCATATCCAAGCAGACCATCGTCCTCTATGTGACTTATTTCGAGGACGTAATTTTACTGGTTGCCTTGCATGTTGGACAGTTACTGTTAATGACTATAATCCAATATTTGAATACAACCCTGAAAGTCAAATGTTGTAGTAGACGATCTCTCTCGTTATGTTGCCACAGTGTCGACTGGTTGTGACGTAAATATGGCATTTAATTATGACACGCTCTATGGGTTTCAGTGTGTTGACCCTCTATGATCATAGGTCATATATTGAGTCTCGTGATCATTCTTCCTTGCCAAAGTTACCAGTTCCTGTGTCTGATTTCCTCCTCTTAATGATTTAACCTACAAAAAGATGGTACTCACAGGTAGCGATGTGCCTCATCGTGAAGTTAGACAACTAGTCATTCCAACCGACTTAATTCCTGCTGCCCTCCATTTAATCCATGACATCCCTCAGGCATCACACCCTGGTGAGGACACAAGCTTACGACGGACGCATCTTATTATATTGGCCCACTATGCGAAAGGATGTAGAAGCTCATTGTGATGCATATCTATCTTGTGCTTGAAATAAAGGAACTACTGGTCGGCATGCACCCATATTGCAGCATTCTGTACCATCAAGACCTTGGCAAGCTGTCCCTCTTGATCTTCTGAAATTACCACGTACAGAATCTGCCTTCGTCTATCTACTGTATTACTGGCAGTCAATCATTTCTCCAGATTCATGATATTGTCTCCATTGTGTGACAAATCTGCTAATGCGGTTGCCCATGCCTTTGTTAATTCAGTTATTTGCTGTTTTACAACTCCAGATGTCTTCCTAACAGATAACGGGTCAGAGTTCAACAATTCAGTGCTGGAAGAAGTATATCGTCACTATGGAATGAGTGTAATGTTGTTGCCCATCATCCAGCTTCTAATGGCCTTGTGGAGCACGAGAATAGAAAAATATCAGAGTCTACGTCACATGGTGGGAGATCAGAGTTCCACTTGAGATGAGTGGATTTCGCAGATGGCTACATCAATTAATGGATCCCTCAAAAAATCAATTGGTGAAACACCATTGTTTGTCATCTACGGTTTTGACAAGAGACTACGATATTCTTTGTTACAATCTAAGCCTGATCCGGTCTACAATCACGATGATTACTGTATGTTAAGGTTCACCTCTCAAATTTTCATAAAGTTCATGAGTACATCCAGGATAATTTGGCCCTCTCAAACTCAGAAAAGGTACGTAAACAACATGCTGCTGCCTCGAATCGTACCATCTAAGTAGGTGACTTAGTTTTTGCCCTGGACCACAAGCGTGTATCAAAAACTTGATGGTAAATTCCTGGGTCCCTTCCGTGTTATCTCAAGGACAACAAATCTGAAATAAAAGATCTGTCTAAAGCTGAGACCAAATGGATGCACGCAGATGACCTTAAGTGTGCACTGAGGGGCATGGTATTGGTTGAATCGCTGAGAAATGCTTCATCTACTTCTCAACCCGGAAATGCTTTTTCTTCTCCCATTCCTTTCTCTGACACTCCTTCTTCTGACACTCCTTCAGATTCCTCTTCTCCTTCTGGGATACTGCCATCTTCCCCTGCTGTTAATAAATATTGTGCAAAGTTGCACTCTCCCAACAAGCTTCTTACATAAAATTGTAATCCCAGCCTCTCGCCATAATCGTCTTCATAATCATCGCCTTAAACTTAAACTTGTTTTATAGGTAAGATGTTGTGGGTCCACCTGCTGGCAATGCTGACCCTAGTAGGGTCCGGGTTGGGTTAGGACGATGGTGTTGTATGGTCCGGGGCTTTGGTTGGCGCGAGAAGCGAGGTATTGGTGGTGGAAGATGTAGCTAGTCTCCTTGTGCTACGACCTTAAGCCACTGTCCGCCGTGGCCATCACCCTCCTGACTTTGGACACCAGCTGGAGGATATACAGGCCCTTCTATCTGCCATTGTAGGCATAATATAACACACTGCTATATGTAACTACTGTATATAGCTATAGGTAACAATATGTAGAACAGGTAGTTATCTCTGAGTCCTACAGGAAGAGTTAAAGAACACATCCCCTTGCCTAGACGAACCAGGAATGTCAATTCACACTATGTATATCCACAACCCTTGTTGTCCCAGACCACCAAGAAATCTTAAGCCACACGATGTATCTCAAACTTCCTCTTAGGCCAGACGAACAAGAATTTCATACTTATCCAAAACACCTGGAGTAACCAGCCCTAGCCAGTTAGTCCACATGATAGGAAATTTACCATACACATCCTCCCCACGCTCTATATAATGTCAGAGAGAATCCCTTCAGATCAGAAGGGGGTTAGAGAGAGAAAGGGGAGAGAAGGCTGGTGAGAAGATCCAACGTTACTATCACGCTCTACTAAACTGTAGCTCATCTCTTTTATAACTTTGTGCAATAAACCTTGTAACCCGAGAGTGCTGTAACTCACCTCATTGAAACTACGTCTCGCTACTTAATTTTGACTGAGCTTAACGATCCATAATCAAGTGCCCTATCTCACTACAAGTCCCTAAAACTATGCTATCGAGATTGATGGCCAGATAACTTACACTGGTGTGCAAAGAATTCTAGTAATACTCCATTTCCAGTGCATATTTGTCATGAAGACAATGAACTACCAACATTCTCTGGTACGGAAAAAGACAAGATTGACATTAACAAACTTACTGAACAATGTCAGCAGTATTTCATTAGGAGACACAATACAGATGAGAAAAGAAAAATTGCTGTTTTTTCAGCTAGAATAAACCAGGAACGATGCCCAGCAGGAAATTTGTTACGGTCAGACAAGCTGTTGAGAAGCTTCAACATTTGAGAAGTTTAAGACAGAATTCCTTAGGAAATTCTCTGGAGGCAAGAATTTTCTTGGTGGTATAATCCCAGAATTACACAAAATTGTAGACCTACTTCGGCAAACACACTCAGGCTCAGATCTAGGGGAGATTACAGCAGATATTTCCAGAATTAAGAAGACCCTTTTATCTAGCCTAGAAAACTCGGACTGGGTCACAAAGGATGGTAATATATCACCAATGCATGTTGTTGACATCACTGGCTACATAGCAGCTCTATGCCAATTTCCTGACAGGATATTAAAAATCTCAAAAACCATCCCATATAATCCAGGGATGAGTTTACTTGATTTCATTTATGAGGTGGAATTAAACTGCAGTAAAGCTGGTGTGACTGACACATCACAGGCATGCAGGACAGGGATCAAAGTGCCAGAAATCGTAGCAGGGATAAATAAGTCAAGTCCTGGCAAGGACCAGAGACAATCTCGACCACTTCAGAAACAAGCACACAATCAGGTTAGCTCAAGGACTCGTTCCCGCACACCGGGTAACAGGCCCGTACAAAAGTCTGGCCGAAGTCCCAGTAGACATCGATCGGCACAAAGACAAGCAAATGGAAGATCACCTCATAGGTCGAACTCAAGTAACACTCTCTGTTATTATTGTGCAAAGCCTGGTCACACAAAATCGGAGTGTTACATTGAAACGAAAGAAGATAGGCAAAAGGCAAAAGGTTTCGAGGCATTTTGCAGATATCATAGGTCCATTGGACATTGGACCTCACATTGTAGAACGATAGAAAAAATGTTATCCATCTATAGGTAGGGGGAAGATCGTACCAGCACAAAAGACGACGACACATAAAACACCCCAAAAAATAGTCAACATAGGAAGTCTCTTTGGAAATGAATGCATTTTGGTCTCTGCTTTATGTGAGGAGGAAGGGATTTAATTAAATTTGGATTCTGGCTCACCAGTGAATTTAATAACGCAAGATGAGTTAGCAAGAACTTTTAGAAATAGAAAAGTGATGTTTTTGGAAAACTCAGACTTAAATTTTTACACAGTGGATGGTAAAGAAATACCAGTTATTGGTATGATTGAGTTAAACATGAATTTCACAGAGACCACAAAATCATTCACTACCACCTTTTACGTAGTAGAAAAATTATCAATTAGAGGAGAAATGCTGCTTGGACATAACACAATGAGAACACAAAATATAATATTGATGCCACATTTCAACGGAATTGATTATGGCAGCGAATTCATAGAGGAAATTTCATTTCCTGATAATACAACCAGCAATTATAGGAAAACTAGCGTCACAAGAATGATAACACACAAAACCAAAATGGGGAAGTTCGACGTACAACTTCTTAAAGAAAATGGGCGCATAGACCAGCTGCCACAACCCAACCCCACTCCTCACTTACAGAGCAAACGTGACTCATCCACTTACCCAGCCAGCATTAATTATGATATAAATTTACCACCAAAACCATTCATGCAAGTTTCGATTAAGAATAAGTTGAGAAATTGTAATGTCATTGCATTAGAAGTGACGGTTAGAATAAATGGCCTTTTGATAGGGAGCTCCTTGTGCTGGATGAATGACAAGGGTGAGAAGAATGTCATTTTAGCTAACTCAATGAATGGAGATGTGAAGATTAAGAAAGGAATCTGTATTTGTATGTTAGAAATTTGCCCAGCTCCTATACGCGAAGTGACAGTAGCAGGGGCGTCGAGCAAACTCGTCAGACAAAGAGTGCATAAAGGAGAATTTGATTCACACAGGTCAATTCAACGTAGAAAAAGATCTCTTAGATCTATTAATGAAACATAGGCAAACTGTAGCATTACCAGGAGAACAGCTAGGGTGTACTAACCTGATTACACACAAGATTAACGTACATCCGGACACACCACCAGTATATATACCAGCTTACAGGGTCGCGCATTCACAACGCACCCTGGCAAATCAGTATGTTAAGGAAATGTTAAAACTAGGTATTATTGACCCATCTGTCTCCCCGTGGAATGTCCCATTATTTCTCGTGCCCAAACGAAACGGAGAAATGCGTGCGGTAGTAGATTACCGTAAATTAAATCAGCACACAATCCCTGACCGGTTTCCTATGTCATTGTTAAGTGACGTCTTACAAAATATTGGACCAGAATATAATGTATTTTCCACGATCGATTTGCTCAATGGCTATTACCAAATTAGCCTCGAGCAAGAATCACGCAATTACACTGCTTTATCCACAAATACAGGGCACTACCAATACAGACGAATGCCTATGGGGTTGAAGACAGCACCAGGCACTTTCCAGAGGCTGATGAATTACGTATTATCTGGAATGCTGGGGAAAGGGGTATTTGTCAATTTAGATGATATTATTATAGCTACTCCAAGTACAGATGAACATCTACAGAAACTAGACCAGCTCCTACAAAAGCTTGCTAATGCTGGCTTAAAAATTAAGCAGTCTAAAAGCAAATTTTCTATCTATCTATCTATTGTCGGACGCCTCAATCCCGTTTGGGGTGGCCACAAACAAATCGCCTCCAAGTCGCCCTGTCCCCCGCCATTTCATTGCACTGCTCCCAACTCACACCCCCCTCTATCATATACCTCTCCACCCCATCCCTCCATCTCATCCTCGGCCTCCCCCTCCCTCTTCCCCCTTCCACCTCACTCACATACACTCTCTTCGTCAGTCTTTCACCCTCCATCCTCTCCACATGGCCAAACCACCTCAGTGTGTTCCTCATAACGCTTCCTATCACATCCACATCAACACCACAACGCTCTTTTATATCCGCATTCGTCAGCCTGTCTCTCCATGTGACTCCACAGGCTCCTCTTAAATAACTCATTTCCACTGCCCTCACTCTTGACTTGTGTCCTTCCAACAATGTCCAAGCTTCACTTCCGTACGTTAGAGTTGGTATCACAATACTGTCATGTAGTAACTTTTTCACTTCCATGCTCACTTCCCTGTTTCTTATCACTGCTTTCAAAGAACCAGCAACCTTTCTTCCCTGCTGTACCCTTTCAAGCACTTCACCCTCCAAACCTCCATCCTTACTCATCACACTACCCAAGTACTTAAACGTACTCACATTTTCCAATTCCTCACCATCCAACCTCGCTATACATTCACTGACTTCACCTCTCTCAAAGACCATCACTTTACTCTCCCCTACATTCACATTTAGATTCCGTTTCTTACACACTCTCCCAAACTCATCCACCAAGCAGCACAGTATCATCTTCAAACAACAGTACAGGGAGTTTCCAAAGACTATCCTCTCTCACCAGGGCCACTCCAACATCCACTACCCTACCTTGTACCTCTTTTATTACTCCATCCATGTACAGATTGAACAACCATGGAGACATGACACATCCCTGTTTCAAGCCAACTTTCAAAGAGAAAAATTCACTTAGTTCACCATCCACACGCACTGCAGCCTTCGCACCATCGTACATACTTTTCACAGCATTCAACAACTTCCCATCTACTCCATATATTCTTAACACTTTCCACAATCCTTGTCTATCCACCCTGTCATATGCTTTCTCCAAATCCATGAAAGCCGCATACAACTTCTTTCCCTTCTTTAGAAACTTTTCCACTAAAGATCTAAGAATGAATATCTGATCTACACAACCTCTTCCCTTCCTAAAGCCTCCCTGTTCTTCTCCAACTAATTTCTCTGTTCTTTCTCTAACTCTGTCAATAAGTATCCTACCATACACTTTTCCTATTATACTTGAAGACATGCCCCTGTGATTACCACACACTTCTTTTTCCCCTTTTCCTTTGTACAAGGGAATAATTATACCTGACTTCCAATCCTCCAGGACTCTACCTTCCCCCAGGCCAATCTGCACATCTTCCACATCCATCAGAGAAATTACCAATATGCCGGGAATCGAACCCGGGACTCTCAGGTGAGAGCCAGGCAGCATACCACTACACCACGACCAGGTAAAAGTTAACTCACGTTGTCACAATCTTGTAACCAACGTCCCTCCGCCCCCACTGCGGGCATCAAGAGGATGAGTTAACTCCCTGGCACTCGGGCAAGTAGATGCTTTTAATCTATCCCAAACACTTACGGCAAGTCAGAATGAAGAGAGAACCTGTATTTTTTTCACAGGAAAAATCATCAGAGAAATTACCAATATGCCGGGAATCGAAGCCAGGACTCTCAGGTGAGAGCCAGGCAGCATACCACTACACCACGACCACGTAAAAGTTTACCCACGTTGTCACAATCTTGTAACCAACGTCCCTCCGCCCCCACTGTGGGCATCAAGAGGATGAGTTAACCCCCTGGCACTCGGGCAAGTTTGGGATAGATTAAAAGCATCTACTTGCCCGAGTGCCAGGGGGTTAACTCATCCTCTTGATGCCCACAGTGGGGGCGGAGGGACGTTGGTTACAAGATTGTGACAACGTGGGTTAACTTTTACGTGGTCGTGGTGTAGTGGTATGCTGCCTGGCTCTCACCTGAGAGTCCCGGGTTCGATTCCCGGCCTATTGGTAATTTCTCTGATGATTTTTCCTGTGAAAAAAATACAGGTTCTCTCTTCATTCCACATCCATTCTGCTACTATCTCTCCCCCATGCTTCAGCATTTCACCACACACTCCATCAATTCCTGGAGCTTTCCCCGATTTAACTTTCTTCATTGCTTCCACAACTTCTATCCTACTGATTTCTTCCTGTCTTCTCACCTCCCTCCTCCTCCCAGCCATTCCCCAACCACTTATACTCGCATTACTTCCATCCTCTACGTTCAACAATTCCTTAAAGTGTTCTCTCCATCTGCTCGCTTTTTCTCCCTTCTCCACTAGTAATCTACCATTTTTATCTTTCACTCCCCTGCTAACTTCACTTCCACCCTGCCTTACTCTTTTCACCTCTTTCCAGAACATTTTCTTACAGTCCCTCCACTTTACAAATTTTGCTTTAAGGAAATAAAATTCTTAGGCCATAGATTAGATGCCCAAGGTATTCACACGTCTGAGGACAAAATACAGGGAGTAGAGAATTTCCCAGAACCCACAAATACAGATGAAGTAAGACAGTCTTGGAGGCTAGCGGGTTATTACCGCTCCTTTATTAATCAATTCTCTCATATAGCAAAACCTCTATTCATTCTACTAAAAAAGGATGCTGTATTCCAGTGGGAAGAGGAACAAAAATTAGCATTCCATGAATTAAAAGATAAACTTACATGCACACCATGCCTTGTCTATCCTAATTTCACAAAACAATTCATAATTTGCACGGATGCTTCCCTCAAAGGTTTAGGTGCTGTATTGATGCAAGAGGATAAACGAGGAAAATACCAACCCATTGCCTTTGCCAGTAGACAAATAGAAGGAGCAGAGAAAAATTACTGCACAACAGACTTAGAAGCCCTAGCAGTAGTATTTGCTCTACAGAAATTTGTACAGATACGAAATTCACCTATACACAAACCACAAGCCTCTCGTGGGCATGTTCCAAGAAAAATTCCTCTCTGGGAGGAGAGCACGATGGAAATGTAAAATTCAGAATTACAATGTAAATATTCACTACATAAAAGGTAAAGTAAATTTAGCTGCCGATGCCTTATCACGAAACCCGTTAGCCAATGTTGTTACAATAAGCCCACGGGAATCACTCTCCAACAATGATGAAACGATCCCCAGAAATCAAGAAATTTCACAGGCACAAAGACAGGACCCAGTATGGTCTAGAGTAACATATCATCTCGAGTCAGGCGATGATGTACCATTACCCAAGTTACAGGTTCTGCTTGAACAATTCACAGTAGTAAACAATGCATTATACAGCGTAAACCCAGGACAAACAAATCATAGAAAAAATAATAGGCAGTTAGTTATTCCTAGTACAATGATACTTCACATTTTAAGGATAATACACGATAGTCCACATGCAGGGCATCCTGGCAAGGACAGGGCAGTCAGACAGGCCCGGATGTCATATTATTGGCCAACGTTACGCAAAGACGTACATAATCACATAGACAGATGCGAGTCATATGCGAAACATAAAGGTTACACGTTATCACCTGCACCTATAGGACAATATCCTGTACCTAGACAACCGTGGGACACTGTCGCGGTTGATTTACTTAAATTACCCTTAACTACCAATCACAATCAATATCTTTTTGTTGCCACTGATCACTTCTCACGATTTGTGATCTTGGTTCCAATTAAGGATAAAACAGCAGACACAGTCGCACGGGTATTCATTGATAGTGTGATCTGTAGGTTCACCACACCAAAGTTGCTAACAAGCGACAATGGTGGTGAATTTAACTCTGAAATTTTACAAGAAATATATAAACAATGCAATATAAAGAAAGTTGATAGCTTCCAATGGATAGGTGGAAAGGCGGAATAAAAAAAATATTAGATGTACTACGGCACATTCTCGATGAAAATTACGCAAACTGGGATGACTGGATCCCCAGAGTTGAAGCATCACTTAAGTGTGGAATTAACAAATTAATAGGAGATACACCTCTTTGCATCATTTACGGGTCAGACAAACGTCTTCCTTATGAGACGTTAGAGGACAAGCAAATTCCCATATGTAATTATGACGGTTATCCTAAACTTCGCTTACGTGAATTTCAAGAAATACACACAAAGGTATAGAAACAGTTAGCAATGTCCAAGGAAGAAATGACGGAATCAGTAAATAAGAAGGAGAAAGAATCAAATATCAGCATAGTTGATATTGTCTATAGCCTCATTCACACTAGAAATACCAGTCACCTAAATTTTAAGGCCCATACAGGGTAATCAAGAGAAGAGACAATAAGACAGTGATTAAGTCACTATCGAGTGACGAAGAAAAGGAAACACATATTGGTCACTTAAAAAAGGTCTCAAGAAATTTAGTTTGCAACTATAAAACACCAGAAACGACCGAAAACCCTAGTACACACGGTGAAAATAAGCCTGAAGCAATCAACTCATATCGGAATAAACTGCGGTCACATACCAAACAGACAAACATAGGTGCAACCAATACAGCTCTCACCATAACAAGGCATTTACATGACTTAGGAATCGATTTAGACTCCTTTTATAGGTAATAGGATTAAACAGGCCAAGATATCTGTATTATTCATCACCATCATCACCCTTAGCATAACTTGCTAACAACATTGGATTAGATCTCTAATACAGTTTTTCTTTCGGTAGGTAAAGATGAGGCGAATAATTCTATGGATCATGTTCCTGTTGATATCAAAAGGATCACCTCTCGTATATCCTCGACATGTAGTCCGACAGGGTGCCTGATAGCCCCAACAGCCTCAGCAATAATAGTGCAGGACATAATAAAGTACCGAAGTTAGTTTGGACATACTGCAAGACATACCAGGAATGTTACACAAGATATCAGGAACACTTAGAACTCTGGAAGCGGTAGTAAAACACCCTTCTTCACATGATCACCCCACACAGGAAGCAGCTGAATTGATTGAATTAACTGACTGGAAGCTAGAACAGGCTAAGTACTTGATGATCACCATGATCCAGGATATCCCATCAGCTGGGAGTAATACACTGGAGACAAGAAACGACATCACACATACACGTACAGACGCGGTTTGTTCGACCTAGGTGGAGCAATTTTAGGCAACATTTTTGGACTAGCTATAGAAAATGATCTAGAGGAAACAAATAACAAATTTAACAAAATAGCACAAATTCACTCATACCAACATAAGTTCACTGATACTCAGAACACCTTAATGCTGACGATTGTAAAGAACCTAAGGAAGGCAGAAGCATCAACTCTGGGAATGGTGGAGAAAGTAAATGCACTAGAAGGTAACAATACACTATTCCAACACCTTTCTGTGATCATAGAGCATATTGACGTAATAATACTACAGTTAGACAATACTAGAGCTCAGTATCAGGCCTTCATGAAAGGAATTGCTAATGCTGGTAACGGAAGGATCACCCTTAATTTATTACCCATTCACAACCTCCGGCAAATAATTAGTCAAGGCATACATAAGTATGGACTGAAACCTTCGTTTGAGGAATGAAATTTGATGTTATATTATCCATAATTGGAAGCAACACTCACAACAACATCAATAGTAGTTCATATGCCATTTGTAACAGATGATTTTTTCACAGTCTATCAAATATACCCTTTTCCTTCTAAGAAAGATGACTCATTATTCACCATCAACATCAAAACAGAAGTCATCATGGTCTCCAAGAAACAGGACGCTGTCATTTTCACTAGTGAAACAACACTTGAACACAAATGTCGCACATCATTGCATGCATTTCACCTTTGTCCTCCGTACATCTCCACGTTTCAGCCAGCTGAGACTGTCCCTTGTGAAATGGCCATCACAAAAGATCATAACATCCCTCATCATTGCAACCTCACATTTGCTCCAGATAAACCCATTCATCACAAACGCATTGGACATTCACAGTTCTTCTGTTTCACTCAAAATACATCAGTTTTTGTGACTTGCCCAGACACACCCCCAGCCCATACATCAGCATCTGGTCTATACATCTCACCAGATCACTGTGCAGTCCTGACACCTACACAACCCACCTTGCACACTAAAAACCATTATGCCATTCTCAACCACACACACAAATACTTCCAGCCACTGCCTAGGATGAACTTACATGTAAGTGCACACATTAAGTTGACTTCACCCAAGTATGAAACCATGCAATTGGTAAATCAGACAATACAAGCATGGGAAGAATACAGTAGGATTATGTTTAACCCATATTATGTATACAGTCCAGCTCCAATCATCTTTGTAATTTTCTCCATCATATTTACTGTATTAATTTTGGCCAAGTACAGAATGCAAGCAAGGAATGCTAACCTGGAATCAGTGTTTAAAAACTGTTCTGTACAAGTGAGGCAAAACTGAGCAAATATTGTATATATATTTTATATAAAATACCAAAATATGGGTTACACATAATATTGGCTTACTTTAATTATACTATTATATCTCATATATATATATATATATATATATATATATATATATATATATATATATACCTAGGCTGCTTCCCCCAAGGAAAGGGAGGTAGCCGAAACAGGACGAGACACTCCCCATTTACTCATCCATTCAAACACATTCATTCGCATCTTAGCCCCAAAGGGGAGAACGGACAGATCCTCACCGCACCAGACCGCACAAGGGTCAACTGCGCAATGCAATCAGTGACATCCGCAGCAGGGCCCGACAGCAGAGCTGGTTTACTCCTGCCACATCATAATGGACCCATCCCCTTACCTGCACCTGACCTGACTAGGTGATCAGACCAAATGCGGGAGAATATCCCCTCAGGGTTGCGTCATCATTTATTCATTCACAATTTCTCTCCATTTATTTCTGTCACGCACAGCCACTCTTCCTTGCTCAACAGACATCCCTCTCGCATCCAGCGCTCTCTTTACACTGTCCATCCATCCTATTCGTGGTCTTCCTCTCAGCCTTACACCTCTCACATCAGATCTAGTTATCTTTTTCACCAATCGCTCATTATCCATTCTCTCCATATGCCCAAACCATCGCAACACCCTCTGCTCAACTCTACCAGCCATCTCCCGAACAACTCCAGTTCTCCTTTGCACTTCATCATTTTGCACTCGATCCATACGCGTCACTCCACACATACTCTTCAGACACCTCATCTCCATTACATTCAAACTTTTCCTCTCTGCTACACCCATATTCCATGTTTCATCCCCATATAACGCAGTCGGTACCACAACACCCTCATACAGCCTTCTCTTTACATCTTTTCTAAGCGAACGACATCTAAACACTTTTTTCATTCCTCCCAGCACCTTTCCTACTTCATTTATTCTAAACTTCACTTCTGCATCTATTCTTCCATCCACAGCAACATGTGACCCTAAATATTTAAAACACTCTACCTCCTCAAGCAACTCGCCATTCAAAACTATATTCATCCCCCTACCATCTACCAACCTCGTACACTTCATCACTTACTCTTATTCTCATTTACTTTCAATTTCCTCCTTTCACACACCCTTCCAAACCCCTCTACCAACTGTCTCAATCTCTCCTCTGAATCAGCCACCAGTGCAGAATCATCTCCAAACAGCAGCTGCTTCAGATTCCACTCTCCACCATCAACATTCACCAGACTCAGACCTCCACCTAAAACTCTTGCATTCACCTCCCTTACAACACCATCCATGTAAATATTAAACAACCAAGGTGACACCACACATCCCTGTCGCAGCCCCACTCTCACGGGAAACCAATCACTCACAGCATTTCCCACTCTTACACACGCTCTACTATTTACATAAAAACTTTTCACCCCTTTTAGTAACCTACCATCAAGGCCATAAAATCTTAGAACAGTCCACAAAGCCTCCCTATCAATTCTATCATACGCTTTCTCTAAATCCATAAATGCCCAAAACACATCCTTCCCTTTCGCTAAATACTTTTCACACACTTGTCTCACAGCAAACACCTAATCCACGCATCTCCTCCCTCTCCTAAAGCCACACAGGTCATCACCAATCACTCCCTCTGTACCCTCCCTAACTCTCATAATTAACACTCTACCATACACCTTACCTACAACACTCAACAGACTTATACCCCTACAGATAGTACATTCATGCTTATCACCCTTGCCTTTATACAACGGGACCACACAAGCACTTTCCCAGTCAATTGGCACCATACCTTTCACAAAGCACATATTCAGCAGTCTTACTAACCAGTCAACAATAGTCACTCTACCACCCTTCAGGCATTCCACAGCACACCCATCCATACCTGCAGCTGTCCCTGTTTTCATCTTTACTGCCTTCTCCACTTCCTCCTTCGTGATCAAAGAATCATTCAACTCTCCCAACACATTTATTCCTTGCACCCTTCCATCTGCCACAATCTCAGCTACCCTTTCCTCCTCTACATTTAACAATTTTTCAAAATACTCTTCCCATCTCTTCCTTACTGCATCCATCTCAGTTAAAATCCTTCCATCCTCTGCTTTTACTCGCTTTTCCTTCCCAGACTCTCCCTTTCGCACCCTTTTCACCTCCTTCCAAATCATTTTCTTATTCTGTTGAAAATTCTCTGTCAGCCGCCTACCCCACCTCTCATCTGCTGCCACTTTAGCATCACGCACAGCCCTTCTCGCCCTATTCCTCTTTTCCTTATACCTTTCATATGACATCTCATCCTTCCTCTGCAGCCACACTTCATATGCACGTCTCTTCTCAGCCACAGCCATACTTACTTCCTTGCACCACCATTCACTTCCTTTTCTTACACCACCACCCATACGTCTCACACCACACACCTCTTCTGCATGCCCCACCACAGCACTCTTAAACAACTGCCATTCCTCCTCCACACTGCCATTTTCCCGATCTTTCACTGCGTTCCACTCATCTTTCAATTTCTCCTGATACTCTATCTTTTTCTCTCTTTTATCCAACTCACTGACTTTCAAAACCTCCCTGCCACACCTAACCCTCCTAGCTCTCACCCATCTCTTACCTACTCTTAACTTTCCCTCCACCAGGCAGTGGTCAGACATACCTCCACCCTCCCCTCTCAGAACTCTCACATCCAACAATCTTCCTATTACATTCCTAGACACAACCACATAGTCCATCAAAGCTCTATCAACAACCCTTCCACCCTCCTGTCTCACCCATGTATACTTATAAATATCTCTCTTCTCAAACAGCGTATTTCCAATCACCATCTCTCGCTCAACACACATCGCTATCATTCGTTCCCCATTTTCATTTCTTCCAGGCACACCATGCATACCAACTACATCTTCAAATGCTACATTTCCCACTATATATATATATATATATATATATATATATATATATATATATATATATATATATATATCAAGTCCTTCTCATATATACTGTATAATTGACTACAGTAGACTTGCCATTGTATTATTTTAATATTACTGTTATATTATACATGTACAATTTCATTACTATAATAACTACATTATCCCAATTATGTAACCTTCACAATATTATGTATTTCACTTACAAATTGACTGTAATGTGTACCTAGTATCCATTAATATGTTATGACTATTTACTGTCGATGGTACGCCAGTTTCGCGTGACCGAGCTATATGTAGGCATAATATAACACAATACTATTTGTAACTACTGTATATAGCTATAGGTAACAATTATGTAGAACAGGTAGTTATGTCTGAGTCCTACAGGAAGAGTTAAAGAACACATCCCCTTGCCTAGACGAACCAGGAATGTCAATTGGGGGAGGCGGTGGCTCAATCGATAGAGAGTTGGCCTGCAGTCCTGACGGACCCGAGTTCAAATCCCGCTGAGGCAGGGAACAGTTTAAGGATTTGAATTTCAGAAAAATCAGACTTTACTGATCTACCAGAAGGCCCGCCGACATGTCGTAAAAATACCCCCACTAATACCAATACACCAGTCCTGTATGAGACAGCCCTAGCATGTATTCAGTATGGACGGTGGGTGTTAGCGCCGAAGTGGTGACATGTAGAGGTGTGCGGTACGTTGGAGGACTACTGGGCATTGAAAGCAGGCTGTGAAGCCTATGCCCAGAGTCGGTCACATTTAAAAAAAAAAAAAAAATTACACAATGTATATCCACAACCCTTGTTGTCCCAGACCACCAAGAATTCTTAAACCATACGATGTATCTCAAACTTCCTCTTAGGCCAGACGAACAAGAATTTCATGACGTATCCAAAACACCTGGAGTAACCAGCCCTAGCCAGTTAGTCCACATGATAGGAAATTAACCATACACATCCTCCCCACGCTCTATATAATGTCGGAGAGAATCCCTTCAGGTCAGAAGGGGGTTAGAGAGAGAAAGGGGAGAAAAGGCTGGTGAGAAGGTCCAACGTTACTATCACGCTCTACTAAACTGTAGCTCATCTCTTTTATAACTTTGTGCAATAAACCTTGTAACCCGAGAGTGCTGTAACTCACCTCATTGACACTACGTCTCACTACTTAATTCTTGCCGAGCTTAACGATCCATAATCAAGTGCCCTATCTCACTACAAGTACCTAAAACTATGCTATCGAGATTGGTGGCCAAATAACCTTCTCTGTATAATTACACCCCTCGACCATGTCTACTTACACCATCAAGGAGAAACACGACAAAGATGTGTTCCGGTACCCATTTTACCTACTCATCCACTGGAAATTAGACTCTGTTAGGTTGAAATTCTGCCACTTACATGACACTTTCTCTACACCT
This sequence comes from Coenobita brevimanus, assembly GCF_032717465.1. Lineage (NCBI taxonomy): Eukaryota > Metazoa > Arthropoda > Malacostraca > Decapoda > Coenobitidae > Coenobita > Coenobita brevimanus. Next base: position 31,618,312 of record NC_136955.1, read on the forward strand.
GTAGGTCGTTCACGGTTGAAGAGTAGACTCTTGATCTTGGAGGAGAAATTCTAAGTGGTTTATTTGGTGTCGTGACCACTCGTGACCTCTCAGAATTCAAATCTGACCTTGTTGAATTAACCAATACCCTAGAGTCTCAAAACAGAGTTACAAAGTTCAACACTGTGCTACTGAAAATCACAACCCAATTAAATTTCGTCACATACACATTAAACAACTTCACAGGAATTTAAACGAAGGAGATCTCAAAAATTAATAGTCTCATAATTGCTAAATATCAAACTACACATGGATAACCTACAAGTCTCCCTGGACTCTCTTCTCTCCTAAGTTACTAACTTAGTTCGTATTCTAGTTGATGCAGTCGGTGTTAGTGCCGCTGCAGACCTAGTACCTATCTCTGACCTCCAGTCTGTATTGGAATGGGCTCGCTTCACTTTTGACATGTCTCCAGTGTTTTTCTCCTCTTTAGAATACTACTACCCAGTACATGAGGCCACCTTCATAACTAAAGAAATTGTTGTTTATACCCCTTTTCGTTCATCCATCACATTCGATATCTTCCACATCATTCCCTTTCCTTTCGTGTACAATAATTCCTTGTTATAGGCCCCGTTTCCTCGGTGTACTTACTTCTGTGCCATAATCATGTCTCCAATGATCTCAGCAGGTGTGCTTTTCTTACACCTACCTCTCTAGTTTGTGCTGCCTATCTCCTGCGATCTTTCATAGTAGCAGTGCTCCATGCGAATCTTCCTTGGATCGTAATTTTTCAGTACAATCTGTCTGTTCCTTCGTTCCAGCCCCCAAACTCCCAGTGCACCACGCTCGTCTGAACCATATCTGATATTTCTCTTTCAGTTCCCCATCTCTGTTAGTATCATTTGTCCTTGAACTCCTGTTCGTTCAGTGACTGCAACTGGTTTGTACATGGTCCGTGATTACAGTACTGTAAAATCGGAATCTGAGATTGCTTATGCTACACATCATCACTATGCACTTCGCTCCCACAAATATGAAATCTTCCAACCCATTAATGTGACATTCCATCTACCTGCCGACAATCTCTCAATCACGTCAGACAACCTACGCATGTTGGATTTTCTTAATAAGAGTGATTTTGTTACGGATCAGTTTTCTCTAGTCTCTAACCGTACATGGGTACATCCGATCTTTGTGTTTCCCCCAGTGGCAATTTCTCTTATCGAATTTTTTGTTACTTTACTGCCGTGTTATGCGAATGGACAAAAGACTGCATGAGATCCGCACTGCGACAAGAATAGCACGGCAACCATAAGACCTTGAAACTGACAGTTCTCAGTGACACTGCTGAAGGTGTGAAGATCATGTAACTTTGTACTGAAGACTAGATAACTGAAACAAGCAGAAAGATGCCAGTTCAGAATAGTTAATGCAAATTAAGTAATATGGGGATAAAAGGATATCAAATGAAGAAGTAAGTGAAAAGAGTAACAAAGAAAAGAGAAGGTAAATGGTGATATGGACATAAACAGTGAATTGTGAATAAATAGCATAAAGATACCGTAGATATCAGGAAAAAATAACAAGAGTCTGGACCTTAGTTAGTGACAAAGGTGCATCACTCTCAAAGACAATTCTTGTGAAATCAACTGTTGTGTAATCAACTGCTATATGTTCATTATCCCATGTATTATTATAGTTTTCAGTATTAACCCTATCAAATGAACTTCATCTGAGAATTGGTGAAGAATGCTAGAGTTTGTTAATCCTACAATTGCTATAATTATCACACGCCCCGTAAATTATTGTTCAAGGGAGCGTAGCGAGGGAGAACACCAAATTCAGTCACAGTTTGGACCCACGGCATATGTATCCGAGCAAAAAATTTATCGCATCAGCAAGAAATTGGGGCAGGAGTCGGGAGGAACACTCTGTAGTTCAGTAGTAAACTTTTTTGGATATCTCAGCCAATTTTGAAATTACAAGAAAAATAGACACCAATCTGGTAATCGCATAAAAATCCTCTATTATTTTCATTTCATAGACAACTCGTAGTTCTCAATAGTTTTTTTCTGTAAATCCAGGAAACGTTTTTATTAAAGGCAGATTACTCGTAGCATAACAGTTGGCTGCGCAAGAAGTAACGGTCTAAGGTTGTGTGAGTAGCCCAGCAGTATTTTCAGACATTTTTTTTTCTTTTTTATGCTAAGAAAAAGGAACCAAAGGCCATGAGCCCCAAATAACTGCTCCTTCCAAGAGAAAAAAAAAATACAAGAGAGCCAAATTCAAGATTCGATCATTTCGAGATGCCTGGACACACTGCGTTTGAAAGACTGGAGATCATAGGCAGCAGGAAATACAGACAGATGGTGACAGTTCCAGAGTTGACCTATTGCATAAAACAAGGACTGGGAATAACGGTTAACTCTTGCATTAGGGAGTTGGACAGAAAAGTGATGACAGTTTACTGCTAGACGGGTGCTACGCGCCCATCGTAGAGGTGGAGGGATGCAAGCAGACAGTTCAGAGGAGCAGTAACCTTGGAAGTAGCCACAGAAAAGAGATAAAGATGCAACAGTGCGGCGAAGAGACGGAGGTTGAAGGGAGCCAGCAAGAGGAGAGAGTTAATGAGACGAAAAGCCTTTGACTCCACCCTATTGAAAAGAGCTATATGTGGGGAACATGCGAGTTGTACTCCACACAGCGGCTGATAAAACCTCTGTATGGAGTCAACAATTGTACAGGGGTAAAGAAGGTATGGAGTTGGCTTAGCACATCTAATCTCTTGGAAGCAGATTTTACAAGAGACGTAATATGATCTTTCCAAGATAAGTCCCAAGTGAATGAAACCTCAAGCATGTTCAAGGATGATGCAGGATTAAGCTGAATATTGTTAAACATTAGTGGGTACACCTGTGGAAGATTTTGTCGGGTTGATAGGTGTAAAAACTGAGTCTTTGATGCATTAAAAACAACCAGATTATTTTTACCCCAGTCAGAGATACGAGCCAAGTCAGACATTAGGTGCGCCATAGCCTCATCCCTTGTTTGTTGAAGTAACTGTTGAGATGGACGTTGCAGGAACCGAATGGAAAAGAGAAGAGTGGAGTCATCAGCGTACGAGTGGTTAGGGTTAGATCTACAACTTAGGTCATTAATAAATAAAAGGAAGAGAGTTGGTGGTAGGACAGAGCCCTGAGGAACACCACTGTTGAGAGATCTAGGAGAAGAACGATGGTCGTCTACAACAGCGGCTAAAGAATGACCAAAAAGGAAGCTATAGATGAAGGCACAGATAGAAGGATAGAAACCGTAAGAGGGCAGTTTGGAAATTAAAGATTTATGCCAGACTCGATCGAAAGCCTTTGAGATGTCAAGTGCAATGGCAAAGGTTTTGCCAAAGTCCCGAAAGGAGGATGACCAGGTGTCCGAATGGTAGGTGAGAAGATCGCCAGTGGAACGTCCCTGACGGAACCCATACTGACGATCAGAAAGAAGGTTGTGATAAGAAAGATGCTTTAAAATTTTCGGTTAAGAATTGACTCGAAAACTTTTGAGATACAGGATGTTAAAGCAATTGGACGATAGTTATAGGGCAGGGACTGGTCACCCTTCTTTGGGACTGGCTGAATGAGAGCAAACTTCCAGCAAGAAGGAAAGGTACTAGTTGATAGACAAAGGCGAAAGAGTTTGCCTAGGCAGGGTGTAAGCACAGAAGCACAGTTCTTGAGAACAACAGGAGGGACTTCATCAGGCACATATGCCTTGTTACTATTGAGGCCAGTGATGGCAGAAAATACATCAGCTGAAGACATTTTAATGTCAGCCATGAGGAAGTCAGAGGGGGAAAGTGATGGAGGAACAGCTCCGGTATCGTCTAAGGTGGAATTGGAGGAGAAAATCTGAGTGAAGAGATCTGCTTTATCGGTAGAAGAAATAGCTACAGAACCATCAGAGGAGAAAAGAGGAGGGAAGGATGATGAAGTAAAGTTGTTAGAAAGGTTTTTGGTAAGGTGCCAGAAGGAGCGGGAAGAATTCGAGTTGGAGAGTTGAGAGCATTTAGTACAGACGAAATTATTTTTAGCAGAGCAAAGAACAGACTTAGCACGATTCCGGTCAGAATCGTAAAGATTATGTAATCCAGGGGTGGGTTGGCTCCGGTACGTTTTATAGGCCCTTTCCTTGTTGTGGACAGCATTAGAACAAGCGTGATTAAACCAAGGCATTCTTGCATTAGTCAAACGATATGAGAAGGGAATGTATGCTTCCATACCCGAGAGAATAACCTCTGTAATGCGCAAGGCACAACCAGATGGCTCCCTCCCATGGAAGCAATAATCATTCCTGGGAAAATCAAATAAGTACCGCCTGAGGGCCTCCCAATCCGCAGCTCCAAAGTGCCACAGATGACGTTTCTTTGGAGGGTCCACAGGCCATACTGGTGCAATAGGACAGGTTAAGGTGATAAGGTTGTTATCGGAGGAGCCCAATGGAGAGAAAAGATTAACAGTGTAAGCAGAAGGATTAGTTGTAAGGAAGAGGTTAAGTATGTTGGAGCTCTCTCCAAGGCGGTCAGGGATATGGGTAGGATGCTGTACAAGCTGCTCTAGGTCATTAAGGATAAAAAGGATGTAGGCTTGTTCACCAGGTGGATCAGTGGAAGGAGAGGATAGCCAAAGGTGGTGGTGAACATTGAAATCTCCTAGAATGGAGATTTCAGAGAAAAGAGAAATGGATAGAATGTGTTCCATCGTAGAAGTGAGATAGTCGAAGAATTTTTGATAGCAGAATTAGGGGATAAGTAAACAGTTCAGATATATTAAGTCAGAGAATGACAGGAAAGCCGAAGCCAGAGTGTAGAGAATTCAGAAGAATGAAGTTCAGGAACACGAGAGCAAGATAAGTCGTTGCGTATATATACACAACATTCACCTTTGGCTTTGAAATGGGTATAGACAAAGTAGGAGGATACAGAGATGGATTTGCTGTCAGTTGCCTCAGACAGCTGAGTCTCAGTTAGAAAAAGAAGGTGGGGTTTAGAGGAGGAGAGGAGGTGCTCAACAGAGCGAAAGTTAGAGGAGAGGCCACGAATGTTGCAGAAATGAAGAAGTGAAGAAGTTCCAGGCAGCTCAAGTCGTCACCGGGAGAGGGGCGGAAGATGAGGGCATTTATGGTCCCCCCCCCCCTGGGGACTCCGAAGCTGTGTGTTGTGTAGTCATTTTTTTTTTTTTTTTTTGAAAAAGAAGTGTAGTGTGTACTGTGCATTTAGTTTGGTGTTGATAGAGAAACTTGTATTGGAGAGCATGCTGGCCTACTCTCTGTGTTACTGAGACACTGAAAAAGTTCAGCAAAGGGGGATGGTTAGGAACTACAAACTCGGTTCCACGGAGTCTGACGCACTGATTTTGCCCGCCGAGGACAGGTGGATTTGGTAACTCTGCGCGATGTACTCGGGCGGTGATTGGTGGATTTCCGTTGTGTTTGAACGTGCACCAAATTGACTTTGTATTCCAACCAAGGCCCTATTGATTTATAAGATATCGGAAAATACAGATGAAAATTAAAGCAATGCTATCGTTAGTGATAAATATGTGCCTTGTAAATTATTAGAGATAAAACCTGAATGACACTGATAACAAAACTAAGTAAAGTCGAGACTGGATGCATACGGACAACGGTCAGCGACTGTGGCGGGAATATTCAGACGATCATAGCGAGGTGGTTCCGATGTCCTGTGAAAGCTCGAAAGTTTTCCCCACCACTACTACACAGTGTCACAGCCTACAGTCTACAATATGCCCTTCACTACCTCATCTGCTAATATACGACCTGACCATAGATACGCTTACCTTATCTTCTAATAATTATGATTTGTGTGAGCACACACACACACACACACACACACACACACAGACACATACCTCACTGGGGTCAATACATGTTATTCTCAATATAGTGTACATACACATTTTCATTACCTTCATAGGTAACAATAGCTCTAAAAATCTGCATTCATAGTCAGATTCAGTAAAATTATTTCTTACATGAATAAGTTTCGTGTTTGATTTTCGCAAACATTTTCGTATCATAAGAGACAGACATACATACAGACAGACAAATACCCTATCCCTGGTCACCATGCACCCTCTCCTCAAGCATTTATCTCTGTCTTCTCGACAGAGAGCTGGGAAAGTAATGGATTACATCAGTGTACAATGAACCGAACTTTTGTTACTGGTGGAAGAAAGGAAAGTAAGATAAAAGCAAATCCCACGAGAAAATAATAGTTGAACTCTGCTGCTATAATAAAACCGCGTGCAGTGTGAACGAATTCAAACATAATGAAATGAATTTAAACAAATCAGTCGCTGACTTGTCCGTATGCATCCAGTCGCGACTTTACTTAGTTTTTATTATCACTGTTGTTCAGGTATATCTCTAATAATTTACAAGGCACATATTTATCACTAAAGATAGCATTGCTTTAATTTTCATCTGTATTTTTCGGTATCTTACAAATCAATAGGGCCTTGGTTGGAATACAAAGTCAATTTGATGCACGTTCAAACACAACGGAAATCCACCAATCACCGCCCGAGTACATCGCGCAGTGTTACCAAATCCACCTGTCCTCGGCGGGCAAAATCAGTGCGTCAGACTCCGTGGAACCGAGTATTGTCCTGAGGGCTGATGAAACGGGAGCTCCAGCTCTCCCTGTCATCAGCTTTCCATCCACCTTGGGAGTACTGCCCTGCTCGACTGGTGCTACAGAGCAACCAAGTTTTGCCTTTTCAAAACAAATAATGCCTTCTATTTGACTTTTTTTTTTTTTTTTTTTTTTTTGAGTGAATCTGAGTCAAACTAATACAATACCCTGATCGACGAAAGCAACTCTGAATTTCTGATTTCTGATTCGAATCGGAGCACACTGAGAGATTTGGTGAAAGTAATTTTTTGTGAGTGAGCAAAAAGCAAAGTCATTATTAACCTGCTAGGTCCCAAACCCCAGACCTAAAATTAATACAAGAGGAGAATTGGTTTTAGGAGTGTGAAGGAATATTTTTGGTGTAATCTGATAAGTTCTTTTTAGTGTTTCCAGGTCAGGAAATCAGAGGAAGATGATGAGCCACTTGTGACAATATTCAGCACTGCCTGACTTGCTCGCTCGCTAGCTCGGAAACGTTCTACACATTCACTGTGGACGCCTATTACATGTTTAATTGACTTCACTTTAATTCTTACACCCTTTAACAATTGTACTTTTTCACTGAATTTTAACATGGCCTTGTACTGTAAATATTGTATTTCCTTCTTTGTTGGATCCAGCTGCTTGCATAGCAGCATTCTGCCTTTTTATTATTCTCCCCTGTAGATAGAGGTTAACTATTCCCAGTCCCATTACACCCATGCTATATTACCCTTTGTTTCTCCACCTACGATATAACCAAGCTACTGTACTTATACGGTATAAACTTTGCCTCATTGTCTCAGGAGACACACTTTTTCCATTGCGGAAGGGAAAATTGTAACCACTTGTAATATAGTAGTAGGTAAGTGTTTTCTAAGTAGTATGTGTGTTGAAAGGCTACTTGACCTTTTTTCCCTTACTTATGGTCGTCATAGTTTGAAATTCTGCTGACATATCCTCTTTATGAGAGAGAGAGAGAGAGAGAGAGAGAGAGAGAGAGAGAGAGAGAGAGAGAGAGAGAGAGAGAGAGAGAGAGAGAGAGAGAAGGGGCACGCCAGACTCTGCAGGCAGACACAGAGGTAGTGTGGTCGGGATAAGACTTGTGCAGTTCTTGTGCAAATGTATATCAACAATATAGCAGTGGACTTTGGATTTACCTACATTCAATAAGAGGGGGCTTAACAAGGCTGCATGCGAGCAAACTTCCAGCAAGAAGGAAAGATACAAATTGAAAGAGAAAGGCAGAAGAATTTACCTAGGCAGAGTGTAAGCACAGAAACACAGTGGATAACAGAAGGAACTCTATCAGGCCCATATGCCTTGTTATTACTGAGGTCAGTAATGGCAGAAATCACACCAATTGAAGAAACTTTAAAGTTACCCATGAGGATGTCAGAGGTGGGCATAGATAGAGGATCAGCTCTGGAATTGTCTAAAGTGTAATTGGAGGGGAACGTCTGAGTGAAGAGTTCTACTTTATCAGTCGAAGAAACAGCTACAGAGCCATCAGAGCGGAGAAGAGGGGGGAAGAATGATGAAGTAAAGTTGTTAGAAAGGTCTTTGGCACAGAGCCAGAAGAAGTGGGAAAAATTTCAGTTGGAGAGTTCAGAGCATTCAATACCAGTGACATTATTCGTAGCAAAGCGAAGAACATTCCGGGCAGAAAGATAAAGAAGATGAGATTCAGGGGTGGGTTGGCTCTGGAACCTTTTGTAGGCATTCTGCATGTTGTGAACAGCACTGGAACGCGTGATTAACTATTTTTTTTTAAATTCTACACACACACACACACACACACACATATATATATATATATATATATATATATATATATATTCGTTCATCAGTTTATGAAATTGCATTTATGAACTGCCTCGCGGGCAGGATTAAATGGTCTTGCGGGCCTTATATGGCTCGGAGGCCGGACGTTCCCTATCCCTGATCTAATCTTATGACCTAATCCTCCCCATGAGGAACGTAGGAATCAGGCGTAAATGATCGATTAAAAGTGCCTCTTTCGTCATGAATTAGAATTATATAGTATGTGTTGTAGAAGGGGCCTAAAAATTATGTTATTTTAGTGAAACTTTTGGGTAGATTTTTGAAAACAGTTATTACAACCCAGAAGGTTCATAATCAGCTCCATTGTGCTAAAATCATTACCTATTAGCTGCCAGTTATATGTCTCCTCTACGTCGTAAATAAATTCTCACTTAGTTAATACCAAATGATATTACTTGGCTGGCAGTGAGTCGTAGGAAACTGAGATTAAATATTGCATATCCACCTTGTTGGGATGAAAGAGGTATAGGAGATCCTTCTATTGACCAAGACAGTGATCTGTTTATGCAGCACCACCAGCTAGAGAGTGAAGGTGTATAGGCCTCAGGAAACGAACTTCATGTCTTAACCTTGATCAGATGAAAAAATATAGTGGATCCTGCTATCAAGAGAAACAATGAACTACTATACAGCACTACCAGATACAAGGGATAAGATCAGACTGCACGTAAGAGGACTATTAGACCTCCAGGAAGGGTCTGTATACCTACCTTGTTTAGATGAGAGAAGTAGTAGGGTATCCTGGTGTTGGCAGCAATAGCATACTGCAGATGCAACACCACCAGATACATGCAGTAGGTTAGACGACTCAAAGGCTGCCATATGGGGTGACCTAGGAAGCTGTTAACCATCCCTGTTGAAGGTACAATTGTTAGACCTCGTAAAGCAAACAGTAAGAGCCACTCCTTTGTTACCTACATCAGTGTACAAGGACAGAAATTTTGAATAACCCACTTAAGTAACACCTACTCAATTAATTTTCCATTTGCTTTCCAATGATGTATATAGAATTGCAGTAGCCTAGGCAGTCTTTAAGATAACACAGCTTTGATGCTGTGCTCTACCATTCTACTACATGCATGAAAGTATCCTCGCTCGCTCGCTCAAACAAGATTAACTTATAATGGAGCATCTTTTGGTGTGTAAGCTAGCGATGCGAGCCAAAACACGATCAAACATATAGGTAAGTGGTAGAGTACAGCTCCAGAAAACTTACTCTTTTCGGAAACTAATAAGCTAAAGCGGACCTACTTACATCGTTGGAAAGATTATGGAAATGTTGACGCTGCCTAAGTAATTTTCCCAACCCTCGCCACGATATTGCTGAAAAAAAGTAAAAATGTGTCTAACTAAGGATTCAAACTGAGGTATTTTGGAAGTTATTAAAGTTAAAACGTGGGTCTGCTCATCGTTGAAAAGCTTACGGAAATGCAGTAAGTGTTATTTAACTATCATTTCCCAATATTCGCCACCGTATTGCAAAAAGAATTAAAAAGCACTGACTGAGAGGCAAAATTGAGTATCTCTGAAACTGCATAAGCCACAGCAGACCTAAACATGTCTTTAGGAAGCTTATGGAAAAGTAAAACGTTCTACTTGTGACTTTTTTTTTTATTTGCTGACAATTTGCAGAAAGAAAGCAAGAACCAAACTGAGCTCTATAACTATATATGTTACACCAGAAAGTAAAACTGCCAAACTGTTTATTGCTGGACCCTTGAGGGCTCTTGCCTAAAGGAACAAAAAGGCCAAAAGATAACCCTATGAAAGTCGTTCTATGAATCTAGCTTTATATTCATATAAATCCTAAAAGTATTTATATAGGTTCTCAGCTAGAGATATTTTTTAATATAACCGAAATCCTAGGGAATCTTTGCCTACCATCCAGCCAGATACAGAGAAGTTTGCTGGAGCTGCATATGAAGTTCTAATCTGGCCCAGATCTCTCATGGTCACAAAATGACTCAAACAGAGATTACTGCGCTGAGTCGGCCCTTGTCATTAACTTGGCCCGATAACTATTATAGATACATCAGACCTAACCACACATCATTAAAAAGTGCATGGAAAAGTACTAACCGTGAATTAAATGACTGCTGTCAATATTTGCCACCATACTGCTGAAAGAAACTATAAAGCACTCAATTTAGAAAAGAAAAATAGTTTACCTTAAAACTCTTTTACTTACAGGGGACTTATGCACGTGGCTGAAAGCTTGAGGAAAAGTAATAGGTACTATGAAATAAGTTTTTAGCAAAATTCGCTACCATTTGACAAACAAACCGAAAGCGCCAAACTGAGCACCCAAACTGGGTTTTCTCGGAAATTACTGGCATTAAAGCCACTGTGGACCTATGAACAACATTAGATAACTAAAATGATAATTATATTATCACACTTTCCCTCTCGAGCACGTTCCACTCTTTCAAATGTGAACGCCTATAACTTATTAATTTACCCCCTGGGGGTAGGAGGTTTTCAAGAATACTCCCCCAGTATCCCTGCTTGTCGTATGAGGCGACTAAAAGGTTTGATGGTGGGTTAGTACCCCATCCCATAAAAAGAACCAACTAAACAAACGAATAAAGCGCCTCGGACCAGGACGGACCATACCTTGACGACTAAGGAACGGACAAAGGACATTCTGAGGGTGGGGACATGGAATGTGAGACGAGTGAATGATGAAGTGAAAGAGTGGATATATGTGGATTGACTGAAACTAAATGGAAAGGTGAAAGGGTGAGAGAATGGGAATATAGTTTAGGTATAAGTGCGGGAGTTAATGAGAATGAGAGGGCAAGAGAGGGAGTATGTCTGATGATAAGCAAGAAGTGGAAGAAGAATATAAGAGAGTATGGAACAGTGAGTGCAAGGATTGTATGGGTGAGGATGAAAGTTGGTACACAGGCGTGGGTGATTGTATGTGCATATGCGCCGACAGAGGACCGAGTGGCAAGAGTGAAAGATGAGTTTTGGGCGAGAAGCATGTATGGACAAATTTGAGAGGAGCGAGAGAGTGCTTTTGACTGGAGACATGAATGGCAAAGTTGGGAATGTACTGTACTAGTGGATGGAGTGGTTGGTCGGTGGGATGTGCCAGCTGAAGTAGATGGGAATGGTAGTGCTTTGGTGGACATCTGTGCTGTTAAGGGGTTGGCAATAGCCAACACCTACTTTCGGCATAAGATGATGCACAGGTATACATGGAGAGTAATGACGAGGATGGATGGTGAACTTGTTGAACGAAAAGCAATGATAGACTACGTGTGTGTGAATGAGAAGACAAGTGTTGGATGCAAGAGTGTGGAGAGGGTGGGGGAATGGAGTCTCGGACCATCACTTAGTGATGGCCAAGGTAAAGTTGGAAAGAAAATGGTTGAAGAGACGAAGGGGAAGACAGGAGGAAACAGCTCCTGTGAGAAGAGTGGAGAACTTGCAAGATAGTGAGAAAATGGCAGAGTATAAGGCCATAGTTGAAGAAAGATTGAGAAGGTATGAGTTAGAGCAGATGGAAGGGGTGGAAGACGTACGTAAGATATTCACGGAAGAGATAGGCGCAGCATGTGAGGTGGTTTGTGGAGTGAGAAGATGCAAGGGTGTGCAAGGGATAGCATGGTGGAATGATGTGAAACGAGCTGTGGAACAAAAGAAGAAGGCATATCGTGAATGGATAGCGAGTAGAGGTAGAGGAAAAGATGAGAGAGAGAAAAGAGAGATATATGTGAGCAGGAGAAGGGAGGTGAAGAAACTGGTGAAGTAGAGTAAGAAGAAAATGGATGAAGAGTTTGGGAGGAATCTGAGTGTGAAATGGAGGGAGAGTAAATGTTTTGGAAGGAGGTAAAGAAAGTAATGCAGTGTGAAAGGGGAAATAGTATGGGAGTGAAAGATAGGAATAATAGATTGTTGGTGAAGAAGATAGAGAAATTGAGATGGAAGGAGCAGTTTGAGGATTTGTTGAATGTAGAGAGTGAGAGCAGTGCGAATATAAGTGGTTGAGGAATGGCTGGGAGAAGAAGAGATGAGAGGAGGGAGGAAGTAGTGGTATCAGGACTCCATATTATAATTACAAATCATAATAGATAGATAGATTAATAGATAGATAGACAGCTCTATGCGAGCCTGGGAATGGGAAATGAGCTTGCAAATTACACTGAGGAAAGCTGACAACAGTGGCCAGTAAGGAGATGATGCAGTTAGTTGTCAGCAATCCACCCGTGAACAAAGCCATAGTGACCATACACACATACTCACACACAGGCTTCTAGAACTTTCCACTCACAAGGAACACACGTGATACAACCCCTGCTACACCAGAATTTAGGAAAGAGAGCTCAGAAGGAGACAGGCCTTAGAACAGGCAGGTCAGAAGGAGAAAGGGCTTAGCAACTTGAGAGAGAGACTGAGAGAGTGAGACAGGGAGACAGGGACTCTGCTCAACTCACTCGTGAATGAGAGACTTGTTAATATTTCCAAGACAAATAAAAATAGTCCCATACTATTCTTTACCTCTCCTGTCACTACATGACAAATGGGAAAGAAGATTACCTACTTACGAAGCTACTCAAATATAATAACCGCTCGTCCACAAGTCTAATATATATAAAACTCCACTACAAGTAAACACAAAGTAACTACAAAGTCTTTTATGACATTTGGTAGCAGCGAACGTATAAGAACCTCGTCTACGAATAAACATTGAATTCCTACAAAATATCAAGATTGAAAACAAGAATACCTCTGACAACCAACAACTTACAACCAGCTCCTGAAAATTCTCTCCAACAAGCCCCCTCCGTCTCCCCGATCATCATGCTGATGCAAAGGTGAAGAGGTCACAGGACGCCTTGCAAGTAGTTTAACAAAATATTGATACGATCTTGCAATTCCTACGACGAACCAACGAACTAAAACCATCTAGAATTAACTACAATTAACAACTCTATGAGTCGTCTGTATAATCTTCTACACGCACCTACAAGTAGCGGCAGTCTTCATGCTACAACGAGTAAATCACAAGAAAAAAAGGACCACAACTACCTCGAGGAAGAAAAACGGAACAAACAAACGAAGAGTGAGACACGACTCATAACTCATCTTACTCACTCATCTTCACTCAAGTTACTCATCGCTACTCATTCACTCACCACAGCTACCAGTGTGGAAAGTCGACGTCATCATGCGTGCTTGCTGAAAAGACGCCACGTCGGTCAACACACCACCTGCACCACCAGTCACACCATTCCCACCACAGTAAAAATTAGTGAGTTACATACTTACTTCATTTATACAATACACAGTGATAGACAATAAGCTTCTGCACAAACATATAAAACGTGCTGTATAGTTACAGCTTAAATACACATACTTACTTCAGTTATCGGCATAACTCAAACACTAAATAATCACCAACAATAAATATTCTACACTGTATATATTCATTCATTTATCATAACATTTATTTACTACCAACGAGTGTTACCATACAAAAAATACCTACATAAAATACGTGTTTCATACGTACAACTATGCATTATTACATCTACAAAGTAATAAAGAAAATATACCATCACAGTTACTCAGTGAGCAATTAAAAGAACTGTATTAAACATTTATTAATTAAAGCTACCTAGTGGAAACATATAAATTAAGTTTCAAGGTAAACTAGAAAAAAAAAAAAAATGGCCAACACAAATAACGTTAGCAAGAGTGAAAATCTTCAACACAATTGTGAAGACAATGATTTCCACACAGTGCTGACACACATATTACCCACGATAGGTACAAGTGAACAACAAGTCAGTGTATATAATTAATACTGTATATAGTGTATATATATTTTTTATATAAAATAACAAAATATGGGACTATATTATGTCATTTTCAGTAATACCTGTGCAATATAAACTAAACTTTAAAAAAGTATCCCAAGGAAATTAGCCAGTAATTACGCAACCATGAACAACATGGAAAAAGCGTACACAAGCGAAGAAAAACAAACTATAGAAAATCAATACATACAAAAAAAAAACAAAAAAGAAAGAAAGAAAGAAATTAAGAAAGAAAAAAAGAGAAATAGAGTAAGATCACATAACAAACAAATGAAAATAAGTGTAAGTGTTACTACAAATGCCAAAATACCACATAAACTACAAACAAAAAAGCAAACGGTTGTCTCCACAAGCTAGTGGCATGGCACATCATATCATCGACCGCAGCATATGTTAGGACTGCAATTATAACAATTATGTAACTCCATATTATAATTATGTAACGACAAGCGATTGCATTATGTTACACTTGCTACAATTATGTAACTACAAACAATACTACAAACAATATGTACCATTTATGTAACAGTTGCATTAACAAGATGTAACTTTTATGTAACTTTAACTACAATTATGTAACTACAAACAATATGTACCATTTATGTAACAGTTGCATTAACAAGATGTAACTTTTATGTAACTTTAACTACAATTATAAGGCCAAAACACTTATGTAACAGTTGCATTAACAAAATGTAACTACAGTTATAAGGCCAACGCATGTATGCATTTCATTACAATAACCCAAGTACATACTGTATTACAGTTAAATAATTTACTTTAATGCATTTATTCAAATATGTATACAACTTGTTTAAAATGTAATATTACTGAATAATCACTATTTACTATGAATATTATATGTATACAATATTCATATAATTATGTTACTTTTACAATATTATGTATTTCATTTAATTAGCTTATAAGTTCATTATAATGTGTATATAATATATATTAATATGTTAGGACTATTAACTGTCGATGGTACGCCATTTTCGCGTGACCGAGCAGATATCAGGACTCCATATTATAATTACAAATCATAATAGATAGATAGATTAATAGATAGATAGACAGCTCTATGCGAGCCTGGGAATGGGAAATGAGCTTGCAAATTACACTGAGGAAAGCTGACGACAGTGGCCAGTAAGGAGATGATGCAGTTAGTTGTCAGCAATCCACCCGTGAACAAAGCCTTAGTGACCATACACATACTGTATACTCACACACAGGCTTCTAGAACTTTCCACTCACAAGGAACACACGTGATACAACCCCTGCTACACCAGAATTTAGGAAAGAGAGCTCAGAAGGAGACAGGCCTTAGAACAGGCAGGTCAGAAGGAGAAAGGGCTTAGCAACTTGAGAGAGAGACTGAGAGAGCGAGACAGGGAGACAGGGACTCTGCTCAACTCACTCGTGAATGAGAGACTTGTTAATATTTCCAAGACAAATAAAAATAGTCCCATACTATTCTTTACCTCTCCTGTCACTACATGACAAATGGGAAAGATTACCTACTTACAAAGCTACTCCAGTATAATAACCGCTCGTCCACAAGTTTTATATATATATATATATATATATACATATACAGTATATATATATATATATATATATATATATATATATATATATATATATATATAACTCAACTACAAGTAAACACAAAGGAACTACAAAGTCTTTTTATGACAGTGGAAGCAATGAAGAAGATCAAGATGGGAAATGGCCCCAGGAATTGATGAAGTGTGTGGTGAAATGCTGAGGTATGGGGGTGAGATTGTTGTGGAGTGGGTATGGAAGTTGTGTAGATTGGCTTGGGAAGAGGGAAGGGTTCTTGAGGACTGGAAATCAGGTATACTTGTTCCTTTAAACAATGGAAAAGGGGAGACAGAAGTATGTGGTAACCGTAGGGGTATTTGCCTTCTTAGTGTGACTGGAAAAATATATGGTAGAATGCTCATTGACAGGGTTAGGCATATGACAGGGGAGCTAATTGGAGAACAAGGGAATTTAGGAAGGGAAAAGGGTGTGTAGATCAGATATTTGTTCTAAGATGTTTAGTGGAGAAGTATCTACAGAAGGAAGAGAAGGTGTATGCTGACTTCATGGACTTGCATAAAGCTTATGACAGAACAGATAGGCAAGGTATGTGGAAAGTATTAAGCTTATATGGAGTGGAGGGGAAATTGTTGAGTGCTGTGAAGAGTATGTACGAAAGAGCTAGGGCTATGGTGCGAGTGGATGGTGAGCTGAGTGAGTTCTTTGATCTCAGTGTGGAACTGAAACAGAGTTGTGTGATGTCTCCTTGGCTGTTTAATATATACATGGATGGGGTCGTAAAGGAGGTGCAAGGTAGGACAGTGGATGTGGGGGTGTCTCTAATGAATGAGGGTGATATTTGGAAGATTCCGCTGTTGCTTTTTGCTTATGATACAGTATTGTTGAGTGAAGATGAATGGGAGTTGCAAGGTTTGGTGAATGAGTTTGGGACAATGTGTAAGAAGAGGAATCTGAAAGTTAATGTAAACAAGAGTAAAGTTATGGTGTTTGAGAGGAATGAAGTATCAAAATGTACAGTGAGGTTGGATGGTGAGGATATGGAGAATGTGAGTGCAATCAAGTACTTGGGTAGTGTGATGAGTAAGGATGGAACTTTGGGGGATGAAGTGCGTGAAAGGGTACAGCAGGGAAGGAAGGTTGTTGGTTCACTGAAAGCAGTGATGAGAAGTAGTGAGGTGATCATGGAAGTTAAGAAGTCACTGCATGATAGTATTGTGATCCCTACCCTGACGTACGGAAGCAAGGCGTGGACCTTGCAAGAGGGGAAACAAGTCAAGAGTGAGAGCAGTGGAAATGAGTGACTTGAGAGGAGCATGTGGAGTGACATGGAGGGACAGGTTGACGAATGAAGAAGTAAAGGAACGTTGTGGGGTGGATGTGGATCCGGTTGAGAAGTTTAAAAGAAATACATTGAGGTAGTCTGGACAAGTGGAGAGAATGGAGAATGGAAGACTGACTAAGAGGGTGTATGTAGGTGAGGTGGAGGGAGGGAGAGAGATGGGTAGACCGAGGATGAGGTGGAGGGATGGAGTTGAGAGGTATATGAGGGAGGGGGGAGTGAGCTGGGGGGAGGGTAGTCAAATGGTGGGTGACAGAGCGACTTGGAGGCGTATTGTCTGCGGCCACCCTTTGCGGGAGTAGGGCGTCGGGCTATAGATAGATAGACTACTAGATATCTAATTCAGCCGACTGAATTTAACTTCGGTAAGACCTGTGGTAGTGGTGGAGTTAGAGATATATTACTTTCACTCCTTCAGTGCCGGGATGTCTTTTGAACTTTAATCCTCTCAGTCTGATTTCAGTGAGCATTGAAGAATTCTGTGGTAGCGAAGGCATGAACTAAAGAGGCGTTTGATCCTTTACACCTTATGGTGTCACTCACTCTTGATCTGGATACTTAATATCAGGCTGATGATCGTACGCTTAAACATTTAATCATGAAAGGAAAGATAACCCTCTAGCTTTTGATAATGTTTTCTGAAGCACGTGAAGAAGAAAAATGTACCTGGCCTTTATGTATCATTCTGACAGCACTTTGTCACGTGAGATGCAAGCTGATCACTTATAGCAAGAACAAGCGGTGCCAAAGCACAGCAAACCCGTCCCCGGCAGTTACTTAAGTGCTGATGTATAAACACAACAGGATACCTAGTCAAAGATGTCACATATCAAATTCGGATTAAATCGGATGAAAATTGATTTTATGCCCATTTGAAATTTTAGGCCCTACCCACCCGACATTGACCCCCCTACTGCTAACTGGGGGGTGACCCCCCTGATGTAATGAGGCATGTTATAGGATGCAGATTTGAATGACGCAGGTTTTGGTTTCATGTCGATAGGACGAATTTGAAAAGGGTTATAACGAAACAACGATTAAAAAATATATATATTTTTAGGGCCGACAGCCTGGACCTTGGCCCAGTTTGGCCCAAAATTTAATAAGGTGATCAGAGGGTCATAGCCCATCATCCCCTCAATTTTGGTCAAAAACGCACTAGTAGTTTTAGCGTAAAGTTGTTAACAGACAGACAGACAGACAAACAGAGGGACAAACAGACAAACCGAGTGAAATCAATATCAGTCCCCGAGCCCCTCCGTGGAGGGGACGGGTAAGTAAGGGTGATCCATATATGGCAGTTAAATGTTAAAGGTTTGTTATCCCCTTTTCTGCTTGAACCAAGTACATGGTCATAAAGTTTGAATGTACAGTAAAATGGTGAGAATTACTTATATTGGCAAATGAATAGAATGGTTGGGAAGGGAAACACATAAAGCGGCCTTAGTTATTTATTACTGTACTGGAGTGGTTGGACGTGGACTATAATAAAATTATTTAATGGTAGCCTCCTTAAAGGAAAGAAATAAGTCCACTGCTGAAGGAGTACAAATCTGTATTAACTTACCTCCATATCCATAGTGACATGCGAAAACAATCCATGCCAAACAGGTTCCCCAGATAAGCCTGTGCATGCCGCCGTAAGCCACCTGTGTCATAATATCATACTGTGCTTCCCGCGGGAAGACATTGTAGCTCCACATCCCAAACACTACCAGCATTCCCATCAAAGTCGCTATGGTCCATCCAGTCATCACCAATATCTATTATGGGAAGAACCAGTTATCTCCAAAGGACTGTCTTCAGAATAGGATGAACTTTTTTTTTTTATTAGAGGGGTTAAATATATTCCTTAATTAACTCTCTAACAATAAGAGGTCTGCCCTTACTTGAGTAAAATCTAATTTTAGTGAGAATGAAGTATTAAAATATGACGCTGTTCCGAAAGGGTAAAACTGAAGTCGTTGTACTTTAGTTCCATATCCCCAACACGAAAACAATTCTATCAAAATCGTTGTGGTCTATCTACTCGCCACTAAGAATATATGGAGTGAGGTGTGAGAGTAGCGGATGGTTATTTACTTATTTATTCATTTTTCAATGCAAGGAAGAAGGAGCCAAAGGCCAGGAGCCCGCAAACCGTTCCTTCTGAGAAAAAACAAAAACAACATAACAGAGCCCAATTCAAGAGCTCTTCATTCCGAGATGCCTGGACACACTGCGTTTGAAAGACTGGAGATCATAGGAAATAGGAAATACAGACAGAGGGAGACAGTTCCAGAGTTGATCTGTTGCATAAATGAAGGACTGGGAGTAACGATCAGCATTTGCGTTAAAGTGTTGGACAGAAAAGAGATGTGAGTTTGATGTCAGGTGGGTGCAACACGCCCGTTGTAGTGGTGAAGGGATGCAAGCAGATAGTTCAGAGGAGCAGTGACCATTAAAGCAACGATAGAAAACAGATAAAGAACCAGCAATACAGCGAAAAGACAGAGGCTGAAGGAAGCCAATAAGACGAGGAGGGTTAATGAGACGAAAAGCATTTGACTCCACCTTGTTAAGAAGAGCTGCATGTGGAGAGCAACTTCACACATGAGAGTTGTACTCTACACATGGGTGAATAAAACCCGCGTATAAAGTCAACAACTTTGCAGGGTAAAGAAGGTACGGAGTCGGCTTAGCACACCTAACCTGATTGAAGCAGATTTTACAAGAGATGTATTATGGTCTTTCCAAGATAAATCCTGAGAAAATGAAACCCCAGGTATGTTTAATGATGATGCAGGATTGAGCTGGATACTATTAAACATTAGTGGGTACTCCTGTGGAAGATTTTAATGGGTTGATAGATGTAAGTACTGAGTTTTTGATGCACTGAAAACAAGATTTTTACCCTAGTCAGACATACGAGCTAAATCAGACATTAGGTGTGCCATAGCCTCATCCCTTGTTTGTTGAAGTAACTGCTGAGATGGACGCTGCGTCTTGATTTTTACCTCCGTTATGCTGATTCTTGCTACTAACAAATATTTTACCCTAATTATGAGTGCCTTAATAGTGAAGGGAATGTTGTGTGTCGATTCCCTCCAGGTCAAAAAGGAAATACCTCATGTGTTTGAGTTCCATATCCTGAAAATACTTATCCAAATTGCTATGGTTCACCTACTATTACTTGATAACGATAATAAGATGCTATCTCCAGACAATTTTACTCAGAGTGAGGTAGATTATTAAAACTGGATGGGTTACATATTGCCTTCATTAAACCGCCGCGAAAAAAACAAGTAAATGTACTATCTCGATACAATATTTTTTTTTCTTCAGATGAGAATGGACTTTTGGATCTAGATGTATTTATTACATCATCCATTAGCCTCTTCGCAGCTAAAAGTCTGTCGCAGATCTGAACAACATCATCTATTGTCAGCAAGATTAAAAACACTGCACTGAACTAAATGGACTAATCTGCTATGAAACATGTTTTCCCGGGGCAGTGAGGAATCTGAGAGACGTGAGTGCATATTGTGTTCTTTTGGGGGAAAACTTTTAGAATTTCATCACACTCATACCGCAGTTTCAGTCTTTCTATCCAACAATTTTCCACCGCGAATAAGAAGAACTGGCGAAGACTTAAGATTGTAACTGAATATGACTGCACTGAATGTCTGACCGTGACTGTGCATGATCTGAGAGAACTTTTGACAATGCCTGTATATGAGCGGAGTGAGCCTGTAATTGTGACTTCATGACGCGAAAGAACTTTTGATAAAAACTGTACATGATTGGAAAAAATTTTTCACCATGGCTGTACATGACTAGAGAAGTATTATACTGTGCCTGTACTTGGTTGAAGACATTTTATTTTTAAAACTGTAAATGTGCACGACTGGAGAGTTTTGGATTGTACATAAACATGATTGGAGAAAATATTTTGCCTGAGTGTGCATCACTGGAGAAAGGATTGAAGTGTGAACGTACACTACCCGACAATAACAAACTTCCAATCATGAATGCACATGAGTGAAGCCGATGTGTGAAAGACAATGTATATACATTTTCACTTACAGGGTCGATCTTGACTTGACGATTACCGAGCTTATACATGATGTAGGCCAACCAGATGCCAGCCAGCCATGGCCCAGCGCGGCACCACGGCGCGTAATAAACTTCCCAGATGTAGTCCATACCATGCCTGCAAAAGAATTAGTGGTTTGGAAGAAATTATCAAGAAGCTATGAAGTTCAGTGATAATACGAGTATAACGTCTATGTCCTTATGAAAATGAGAACCATGTACACACACGCACGCACGCGCACACACACACACACACACACACACACACACACACACACACATATATATATATATATATATATATATATATATATATATATATATATGTGTGTGTGTGTGTGTGTGTGTGTGTGTGTGTGTGAATACCATCATCATAATCATCATCATCATCATCATCAGCAGCAGCAGCAGCCATTTCAAGCCCACGCCCAAGGCCTCCCCCAGCCTTTTCTCGAACTCCTTGATTGAGCCAATCTCTGCCTCGTTTTGCATGCAAACTTCTCTCTCTCATCTCTCCAACTCCTGTCTATCCTTTTTCTTCTTGGAGTCCAGCCAGTCAAACTCTTGCTCCATCAGTTATCCCTTATTCTTGCAACATCACCTGCCCACCTCCATTTGTTTGTTTTTTAAGTATATTTTCTATAGTGTCCTGGACTTCAGACTCCTCTCTCACCCAAGATTTTCCCAACACTGACCTTTCCATTGCTCTTTGAGAACGGATTACTTGATTTTCCATCGGTTGTATCAGTTTTCAGGTCTCACAACCGTACGTCATGGCTGAAATTATACATTTGTTATATAAATTTCGTTTCATACATATTGGGAAGCTACTTTTATGATGGCTCAATTGTTTACCCAAAGCTTTCAGTCCAACTGTAATGCGTCTCTTTATTTCGCTATCATGTTCTTCCGTCAGCTTTAGTATTTGCCCCAAGTAAATCAACTCCTCGACTTCTTCATGACTTTCTTTACTTATTCTGATGCTCTTCAGTGTATTTAGATGAAACATTACTTAAGTTTTACTCCAGTTCATCCCTAGTCCCACTTTGAGACATTCTCTGTTCAGGTCATTTAACATTTGTTGCAGTGTCTCTGCTGTTTCTGATATTAGGATAATGTCATCTGCAAATTTTAATTGGTTTAGCTTTTTTCCATGCATGTTTACTCCTTTGTCTTCCCAGTCTAGCTTTCTGAAAATGCTTTCTAGGCATACTGAAAATAATTTTGGTGAATGTGTATCTCCCTGACGCACGCTATTCTCAATCTTAATTCTTTTTTAGTCTTTAAGCACTTTAGCTGCAGCAGTTACCTCTTTATATGTTTTCGAGCAGTTTTACAGTATTCTCATTTACTTCTTGTTCTCGCAAGGAATTTATAATTTCTATGTGTTCCACCAAGTCGAAAGCGTTGTCATAATCAGTGAAAGAAAATCATTCGGGAACCGAATGCTAATCACCCGCCAGAATATGCTGTTGGTCAAGTCCAAGATTTTGGCCATGTCTTGATACCATGAAGGTTTCAAGTTGATAGCTCAAGCCGTTCATGAGATATAATGGTGCTAAAGGCGTGCGTGCGATAAAAGCTAGTTGACCATAGGCAGTCATATTGGTACCCATTTTCGAGCTCGTCCAAGATTTTGGCCATATCTTGATACCCTGAAGATTTCATGTTGATAACTCAAGCCGTTCATGAGATCTAATGGGAACAGGTACACACACACACACACACACACACACACACACACACACACACACAGAGGCGGGCAAAAACATTATCGGTCCTCCTTGTAAAGCAGGACGATAACAAAATCTAAGCACGATGGTTTATTATATCCTATCCTGTAGTTTTTTAAGTTACACACACACACACACACACACACACACACACACACACACACACGGCATATATATATATATATATATATATCCAGGGGAAGGATCCCACCGCTACCTGGCGCGTCCCCGGGTGGCGGATAGGGGAAGGCCTTGTAGATATACAAGGTACCGTCTTAGACGGCGCGGACCGTGGGACCCCCTATAGATATATAGGGCTCCACCGAATATATCGAATAAGGTGGCAGAAAAAATTACATCTCACCAGAAACTAAGTGGCAGGGAGGTGAGATTATTTGCCACAATCTTCCCAACCAAACATGAGTTATATTGCAAAGTATTTGACGGGCTTTCCTGTTGGATCATCGTCTATTAAAGGTCCAACCGCACTGCCTCCTGTGCTTATGGGCAGTGTGCCACCGAAAGTGAGTAAGCACTGTGTTGACAAGATAGAGACTGGGATATTCAACACTCTTAAATCCATGAAGATCTATGCATACAATGTAAGAAGCCTCGCTGAAGATTACAAACTTGATAACTTAATAGCTGAACTGGAAAACATTAGTTGGGATATTGTAGGTTTGAGTGAGACCCACAGAAAAGAAGAAAAAGCAATTCAGCGAAATGACAGTGGCCACCTATTTTACCACAGAGGAAGGGAAAATGAAAGAGTTAGTGGTGTAGGATTTCTAATTAACAGAAATCTTGCAGACAACATTGTTAAATTCAGCAGTGCATCTGACAGAGCAGCAGTGGTTGTAATTAGACTGTGCAAAAAATATACCCTGAAAGTGATACAAGAATATGCACCAACTTCTCAGAGCTCAGATGAAGAAATTGAAACATTCTATGATAACATCTCACAGATTATGGAAGAAGAAAAGACCACCTATACTATACTCATGGGAGACTTCAATGTAAAGGTTGGAAAATCAAAAAATGGAGAAGCATGTATGGGAAAATTTGGAGTGGGAGAAATGAACGAAAGAGGAGAAATGTTGGTAAACTTTGCAGAAATGTTTAACATGATAATAATGAACACATTCTTTCACAAAAGAACAGGGAGAAAGTGGACCTGGAGAAGCCCAAATGGAGAAACAAAGAATGAAATCGACTTCAATATAGCAAATAAGAATAACACGATCACAAATGTCACAGTTGTCAACAAAGTAAATATTGGAAGTGACCATAGAATGGTGGGTTGCACAGCAAGATTCAATTTCAAAAGTGAAAGAAAGAAGATGATTAAAGACAAAAAGATATCCCCAATAAAAGTCAGCGAAAACAAAGCAGCTTTTCAGTTGGAAATAAGGAACAGATTTCAGGCTCTCAGTAATGCTGATTGTGACATTGATGAGCTGAATGACAAACTAACAAAAGTGCTAAAAGAATCAGCAGAGGTAGTAGGAAAACCTAATACAACCAAAGCTGGAAAGTATTCAGAGAAGACACTTTAGCTTATGAAAAAAAAGAAAGGTAATGAAAGTAAAAACAAAGACAGATGAAATAGAACGAGCGGAATTAAACAAGCTTATCAACAAAAGACAAAGAGAAGAAAAAAGAAAGAGAAACATGGAACAAATCAAAGAAACCATCAAAAAAGGAAAAAGTCTGAAACAGATCCCAAATAAAATGGCACTTGGAAAGCAACAAATTACATCACTAAAAGACAAAAACGGTGAAGCCATTAAATGCAGAGATATGATGCTGAAGAGAGTTGAAGAATTTTACAAAGAACTGTATGCATCAAAGACAGTAGTACCGATAGCTAACTTTTCTGTTGATATAAGTGAAATACTTGAGGTAACACCAGACAAAGTAAATATTTCTCTTAAAAATATGAAAAGAGGGAAGGCTCCGGAAGAAGATGGAATAGTAGCAGATTTACTGTTGGATGCAGGAGCAGAAGTACAAAATAGGTTTGCTCACTTATTTACCCAATGTATAAAACAAAAGAAAATTCCCAAAACATGGTATAATGCAATTGTTATTCTACTTTATAAAAAAGGCGACTCAAAAGACCTTAGTAACTATAGACCCATTAGCTTGCTATCAGTCATTTACAAGCTTTACACTAAAGTCCTTACAAACAGAATAGCTACAAATCTGGAGGAAAACCAACCTCGTGAACAGGCAGGATTCCGAAGCGGGTACTCGACTACTGATCATCTGCACACAGTGAATCAGCTAATTGAGAAAACTACAAAATATAATAAACCACTGTGCTTAGGTTTTGTTGATTGCGAAAAGGCTTTCGACTCAGTGGAGCACATAGCAATTATAAATTCATTGCGAGAACAAGGAGTGAATGAGAACATTGTAAAACTGCTCGAAAACGTTATATAAAGAGGGAACTGCTACAGTTAAATTACATTAAGGACTCTGAGAAAATTAAGATTGAGAAGAGCGTGCGTCAGGGAGATACAATTTCACCAAAGTTATTTAGAGCATGCCTAGAAAGTATTTTCAGAAAGCTAGACTGGGAAAACAAAGGAGTAAACATAGATGGAGAAAAGCTAAACCATTTAAGATTTGCAGATGACATTGTCCTAATCTCAGAAAAAGCAGAGACATTGCAAGAAATGATAAATGACCTGAACAGAGAAAGTCTCAAAGTAGGGCTAAAGATGAACCGGAGTAAAACTAAAGTACTGTAATGTTTAATCCTCAAACACGAAAGAGCGTCATAAGAATAAGTGGAGAAATTCTTGAAGAAGTTGAGGAGTACAATTACCTGGGACAAATACTAAAATTAACGAAAGATAATGATAACGAAATAAAAAGAGGCATTTCAATTGCATGGAAAACTTTCGGTAAACATAGACATTATGAAAAATAGCTTGCCAGTTTGTATGAAACGAAAAGTATATAACGAATGTATAATTCCAGCTATGACATATGGTTGTGAGACTTGAAAACTGACAAAATCGATGGAAAATAAATTAATTCGTTCTCAGAGAGCAATGGAAAGGTCAATGTTGGGAATATCTTTAAGAGACAGGAAAAGATCAACTTGGGTGAGACAGCAGACTAAAGTCAAAGATATTATAGGAGTTATAAAAGAACAGAAATGGAGGTGGGCAGGCCATGTAGCAAGAACAAGGGATAATCGATGGAGCAAGAGGTTGACTGACTGGACACCAAGAGACGGTAAGCGTAGCAGAAAAAGGTCAGACAGGAGGTGGAGAGATGAGATAGAGAAATTTGCAGGGAAAATGTGGCAAAGATTGGCTCAGTCAAGGAATTCGTGGAGAAGGTTGGGGGAGGCCTTTGTTCAGCAGTGGACTTGTAATGGATGATGATTATATATATATATATATATATATATATATATATATATATATATATATATATATATATATATATATATATATATATATATATATATATATATATATATATATATATATATATATATATATATATATTGTGTGTGCGTGTGTGTGTGTGTGTGTGTGTGTGTGTGTGTGTGTGTGTGGAACAAATATATCTATCTATATACCTACGCTGCTTCACTCAAAGAAAAGGAGGTAGCCAGACTGGACAACACACCCAATTTTCTCATTCACACACACAAATTTATTTGTATTTTAACCCCACGGGGAGAAGGAACAGATCATCACCGCACCACCCCGCACGAGGGTCAACTGCGCGGTGCAATCAGCGACATCCGCAGCAGGGCTCGACAACAGTGCTAGTTTACCCTTGCCACATCATAATGGACCCATTATGTTTATACCCGGTAAATACACAAAACTTAAAACATGTAACGAAGTTGTTCATTAAAATAAAACGATTAAAGAAAAAAAGCCAAAGTAATGGTCCGTTAACTTGAGGATGACTGGACACGCTGCATTGAAAAGTCCCTAGATCATGGGCAGAGAGAAATACAGTGTGACGAAGGCAGTTCTAGAGTTTTCCTACTGCATGGCAGAAGGACTGAGTCTATCAGGTAACTCATTCACTTGAGAGCTAGACAGAAAGTGTGTTATTTCCTGGGTACTACATGCCCACGTTAATTGGGAAATAATTGAAGCAGACTGTTCAGATGATAACTGATCACCAATACTGCGACAGGAAAGGGAAATAGGTGTTAAACTGTAGCGAAGGGGAAATGGTTGAGGGGAGTACAAAGTACAAAGGAGTACAACGGAAAGCAAACAGCAACAGACCTTATGGTCCTTACTAGGTTGTTTGTTACAGAGTAAATTATGACTACGAGATCAAATTCTACATGCTGAAGGATAAGGATAGTAAAGCAAGAAGACCCCCCCCCCAGCCTCCAAATCCTCCAGTTAAAACTGAAATGAAAAAATGAGAAAACTCACCATCCAGAATGGAAAAACTGACATGGAAATTTCATAGGAAAGACTGAAAAGGAAAAGTTATATTCTATAATACTTTATCTACAAGCTACAAGTTTGAATAACCTGAAAGAGAAAGTAGTAAAATAAAATGAATAACCAAATAACTAACTAACTAACCCATGGCATTATGTACGAGTGCGTTGAATTAACGAGGCATCTGTACACACA
The DNA here is from genome assembly GCF_032717465.1 of Coenobita brevimanus. Lineage (NCBI taxonomy): Eukaryota > Metazoa > Arthropoda > Malacostraca > Decapoda > Coenobitidae > Coenobita > Coenobita brevimanus. The sequence goes on from NC_136955.1 coordinate 31,646,001, forward strand.
GAGTGGAAATTGCACATTGTGGATGTTTCGGGAGTCAGTAAGGTGGGGCAGAGGAAAGGGATGATGAGATGAAAACACTTTGGCTTCATGCTGTTTGCAAGAGAAGTGTATAATTATCCCCTTCCCCAAATATGAAGGGAGGACTCCACACATGGCCAAATATAAACCCCGCGAAGTGTCATATACTGCACATAGGGAAAGAAAATGAGAAGTCTGTTTAGCTTACACATTCTGTGGGGAGAGAATTTTGCCACGGAAGTAATGTGATTTTATGAGGACTGGTCCCAAGGGAAAGACAACCCAAGAATATACACATATGGCGAAAAGGCTGACCTGTGTATTGATGAACGTTAAGAGATATTCTTTTCGAAGGTTTATGCGTGTTTAAAGAAGTAAGAATTATTACATTGATGCATTAAAAAAAAAAAAAAAAAAAAAAAAAAAAAAAAGGGTTCCTTTTACCCACGAGCCACTGGCATTGGCTTCAGGGTAAAATATTTTTCTGCCTAAAAAATCTTGATGAACTCTGGTGACGAAACAATGGCCCTCAGTTCCGTGCAGCCATTATGTAGGCAGGGGGTGCTAAGAATCCCACGGTGTAAAAATAAGTTTATACATCCAAAAAGAACCTTAAGAATAGGAAACTGAAATGTTCGAACTCTCAATCAGGCTGGTAAAATGGAAGGACTTATTTCAGTGTTCAAGGAATACAAGATGGATATTTGTGCTCTTACATAAACGAGGTTGCTTGGAGCTGATAAAATGAATTTGGAAGATGGTATTACTATGTTGGTTTCTGGTAGGAGTGATGGAAATCATTACCAAAGAGTAGGCTTACTGCTGAGTAGAGATGCTTGTAAGGCAGTATGTGAGTTTGAACCAATTTAATGAGCGCTTGTTTTATGCACGTTTAAAATCTGACCATGGTAATATCAGTATGGTTGGAGGGTACGCTCCGACAAATGAGGCTGCTGATGAAATGAAGGAAGACTTTTATGAGAAGCTGCAGGATGTAGTGAATAGAGTGGCAAGACATGATGTGTTAGTTTGCATTGGTGATTTTAATGCGATTGTTGGCAGTAGTAGGGATGGCTTTGAAGATTATATGGGTAAGGAGGGTGTTGGTATAAGAAACGAAAATGGGATGCGCTTTGGAAGCTTTTGTTTGGCAAATGACCTTATAATTGGTGGAACTATCTTTGAGCAGAGAAAAATACATAAGACTACCTGGATTTCACCATGTGGTAAATATTGTAACCAGATTGACCACATTGCAATTGGCAGAAGGCATAGGAGTTATTTGCAAGATGTTTGCGTAAGGAGGGAGGCAGATATAGGTAGTGATCATCAACTTGTTGTGTCAAAGATTAAAATAAAACTTAAGAGAAACGATAATGGTAATTGTACAGGTGGTAATAATTATGATTTTGATGAGCTGAGAAGTGATGAGAGCACGAAGGAAAAGTTTCGGTGGGAATGTAGGAACAGGTTTCTAGTCCTGCGGACTTTGATGGAATCTGAAGACAATGAAATTAATCAAATGTGGAGAGAGGTAAAAGAGGTTTTGCATGAGAGTGCTAAGGTTACTATTAAGAAAAAGGGAAAAGCGAGAAGGAAAAAGTGGATGTCAGATGAAACATGGAATGCAATTCAGAAAAGGAAAGAGGCTAAGTTAAGAAGTGAAGAACAACATGATGATGGCCAGGTAGTTGAAGTACTTAGAGCAAAGTTCTGGAGTTTACACTCTGAAGTAAAAAGACTCGTTAGACGTGATAAGAGGAGGCTATATGATGAAAAGGCAACAGAGACAGAAATAAAATAAAATAAAAATGACGGTCAGAGCACAAGAGCAGCATATAAGGCCATAAAGGAGTTAACTGGGACTGAACAGAGATGGAAGGAAATACCTGTACGAGATAGAAATGGTAACTTGATGACTAAAATTTGGATATAAAAGGAAGGTGAAAAGAGCACTTTGAATCTGTTCTAAATAGACCAATTCCAGCTGAAGAGGACATTTTGCCAGCCGAGAGAGATTTGCAGATAGAAACAGGGGATATAACCTTGGAAGAGGTAGCAAAAACTATAAAGGAGTTAAAGAATTTTAAGGCCCCAGGAGAGGATGGAATATTCCCTGAAATGCTTAAGGTGGAAAATGACGAGTTGATGAATGCGCTTTTGAAACTTTTTAATGTGGCTTGGGATAATGGTGGAGTTCCAGAAGAGTGGAAAAATGGAGTGATTTTAAAAATACCAAAAAACAGGGAGATTTAAGTGTGTGTGGCAATTGGAGGGGGATAACTTTGACACCTGTAGTTGCAAAAGTCTTTTCCAAAATCTTGTTGAACAGAATAAAGCCAGTAATTGATAAAAATTTTAAGAGAAGAACAAACGGGATTTAGAAAGGGTCGAGGTTGTAATGATCAGATTTTTATTGTAAGGCATCTAATGCAACAAGGTAATGAGATGAAAATGCCACCTAGTATGTGTTTTGTGGATTTTGAAAAGGCGTTTGATAGTGTGTCACGTGGAGCTATGTTGAAAATTGAGATTCTATGGTATACCAGAAAAGTTTGTAAATATTATTAGAAGCCTGCATGAAGGTACATTTAGTAAGGTAATGGCAGGTGGTTCATTGAGTGATCCATTTGAAGTTAGGTCAGGAGTGATTCAAGGAGGCGTTCTTTCGCCATTGCTGTTTGTTTTGGTTATGGATTATGTTATGAGAAACGTTGTAGGGAGAACAAGTGCAGGAATTAACTGGAAAGAAAATAAGAAGCTGATGGATTTGGACTATGCTGATGATATTGTACTGATTTGCGGAAGTATTTACGAGATGCAGAGGGTGCTTGATTGTCTGGTGGAGGAAGGAGAAAAAAGTGGGATTGGTAATAATTGTGGAAAGACTGAAATTATTAATATGAACGTGGAGAACCAAATCGATTGTGCAATTGGGAATAATGTGGCGAAGAATGTAGAAAACTTTAAATATCTGGGAACGATTGTATCATCTAATGGATCATTAAACACTGAAATTGAGGAGAGGATTAGACAGGCTTAGCGAGCTGTTGGAATGTTGAAATCTGTCTGGAATAATAATATGCTTTCGGTACATACTAAAGTGAAAATTTACAAGTCCATGGTTAGACAAATTTTAATTTATGGGCATGAGTCATGGTACAGTACAATTGCAACAGATCAGAAAGTATTAGGATTTGAGAATAAAATACTGAGAAGGATTCTTGGGGTAAAGTGGCAAGACAGAGTTACAAATGCACGAGTAAGGGATATTACGAGAGTGGAACCAGTTAATGAATATGTGAGACTGTCTCGCTGGAAGTGGCTGGGGCACATATACAGAAAAGAAGGTAGTTTAATATAGGATGTGCCAGAGTGGACTGCTAGAGGAAGAGGTAGAGGTAGGCCGAGGGAAACCTGGTTGAGGACAATGAAAAAAGAAGCAGGAGAGGAGTGTTGGTGGGACCTGAGGGAGATGGCAAGAGACAAATATTGGTGGAGAGAGTTCATCGAGGCCCTATGCATCCCGTGGGGTGCCACAGGAAATGATTGATTGATTGATTGATTTACCCGCGTAAAAACAGAAGACAATTCAGAAACCGAATTAGCCCTTGCCTCAGGTAGAGACTAGGTAAGGAACTGCTGTGATGGACATTGTGTGAAAGAGGTGCAAAATGAAAGGTGGAGACATCAGCTTATAAGTGCATAAGGAAAAATGAACACTTCAGAAAATCTTTAGAGGAAGAGAATTGGTAAAAAGATAGGACCCTGAGAAACAACACCACTGACAGCTTTTGAAGAACTGTAGCTGTCTTAACATCAGCTATGATGCATGCAGAGAGCAGAGAGGATACTAGAGGTGAAACCCCAGAGAGAAGGAAATTAACCATTAGAGGGGATTTCCTAGTATACAGATCTGTGCCAGATTTGGGTAATAAGACTTCGATATTTCAAATTAATTGGATTTTTTTTTTTTCACCAACATCCTGAAAGAAAGGTAAACAAGAATTCAAAACAAATATGAGAAGATCGTCAGTGAAGCGTCGATGACTGGATCAGTGTTGTTGGTCTGAAAAGGTATGCGAGAAAAGGTTCTCCATAATATTCCTACTGAGGATAAGACTAAATACTCTCAAAATGAGAGAGATGAAAACAATTGGTGATAAAGGTAGGGTTGGGAACGGTCACTTCCTTTTACATGGGCAGAGCATGAGCAAACATCCAGCTAGAAGGAACGGTATATATGTAAGGACAAAGGCGAAAGAGCTGGGACTGCGAAGTATAAAAATGGAAGCGTACAGACAAAGGAGAAAGAGCTGGGACTGCAAAGTATAAAAATGGAAGCATAGTTCTTGAAAGCATTAGGAGATACCCCATTAAGAACAGACACTCCGTAAGGGCTGAGGGTAGAAAGTAGCCTATGTCTTCTGAAGTTGTAATTAGCATGAGGAAGTCAGAGGGTGGGATAGGTGAAGGAACAGCGCCAGAATCGTTGAAAGTAGAGAATATCAAACCTGTGAACAAAATGCTATACACTGTAAGTGGAGGAAACAGCAATAGAGCCGTCAGAATGGAAAACAGGAGAGAATGAAGAAAACAGAGTTATGGAAGAGGACTTCAGCAAAATGTCAGAAGAGGCAATGGGAGTTAGAGTGAAAGAATTACAGTAGCAATAGTTTAAATTATTTTTGATAAGTCAGGGAAGAGATTTAGCGGATTACAGGTAGATCTATAAAAAAACTTGTGATCCCAAAGTCAGCTGGCATCTGTACCTTTTGAAAGCCATCTTGTTGTGTGAAGAATATGGTTAAACCATTATTTTTTTATTAGCTTCTGTGTAAAAAAAAAATAAATGTATGCCATCATAGCCTCCATAACTGCTGAGAGCAATAGAATGACTTTTAACTATAGAAAGAATAACCATAACAAGGAAAGTCAATGAAATTCTGACTGAGAACCTTTTAATCACCAAAGCTACACTGCGTCGTTTCTCGGATTGGTTCACAGATATTTCTGGAGGAATTAGACAGGATACAGAAACAAGAGTATGGTCAGCGCGACCAAAAGAAGAAAGAAATTATTAATAAAGTGGTAGGAGCAGTGTAGTAGTCGTAATAGTCGTAGTATCAGTAGTAGTTGTAGTAGTAGTAGTAGTTGTAGTAGTAGCAGTTGTTATTGTTGTTGTTGTTGTTGCAACTTCAGGTTTATCTGTACGTGAAACCAATGGACTACAGGCTGAAGCTACTTTGCAGTCCACTATCCTCCTTTTCCAGAGTAAGCAAAAAAATTGGTTGTAAGAAAGAGATCAGTAACGGCAGGGCATCGCTAAGGTTGGCAGCGATATGTGTAAGGTGCTGTACATGCTGCTTTTGATTAAAATAGAAAAGATGTAAGCTTGGTTACCAGGTGGATCTGTGACAAGAGGAAGAGGAGCTAAAGGTTGTCGTGAAAACTGAAATTGCCAATAAAGGAAATTTCTTACAGAAATTAGAAAGAGAGAACGTGTTCCACTTTAGAAGTTAGACAGTCAAAGAATATTCAGCAGAGTTAGGGATATGTTAAACAGCACAGACTTTTTAATCAAAGTCTGTCAGGATTGCCACAACCAGAGCCTGAAGAAGTCGAAATAGTTGCTACACACTTACATGCAACTACCACATTTGGCGCAGGACTAAGCGTACATAATGTTAGAGGATACAGAGAAGATAGCCTACCAGTACCTCAGACAGCTTAGCTTCACGTGGAATAAACAGATGAGCTTTAGACCAGAAGTGGTTTTCATGGAAAGGAAACTGGAGAGGGGGCCATAGACGTTATTGAAACTGACAGACAGTGTCGGTCAACAATCCAAGATATCTCGTCTGTTCGTCACCGAGAGAGTTTGGGTGTTTGTGGTCCAACACGTGTTAGGAGTGTAATGCTGTATGGTAGTGAGACCTGAGCTGTAAAGAAAGAGGATATTTGTAGGCTCAAATTTACAGAAATGACAATGATTAGATGGAAGTGTAGTGCGTCCTTGAATGCGAGGTCTGGGGGCGGGGGCTAGGTTTACAATCGATAAGTTAAGAGGAGGGATGGGATTGGAGTGTACTGGGGTTGTGATTAGAAGGGGTAGACCGAGACGGTATGGGCAAGATGGGAGGATGGAGGACGATAATTGGATTTGGAAACTGAGAAGAGTGAACGTCAGGTGCGAGGTTGAGAGGGGCAGACCGAAAAAGTCCCAGGAAGAGGTCACAGAGTGTACCTCAGGGATAAAGGATAAGGACAACGCATGCAAGCCTGATGGAGCCTTTATAAAGGATACGATACGATACAAACACCCCAGGGACTGCTAGGCTGGGTGTTTCTGGATAATTCAGAAATATTAAAATTTTATGCGTTTAAAGCAATGGGGGATTGCCAGGAGTAAAATCTTGAGGACTTTTGACACGGGAACTCTACAGTAGGTTTCCATATGATCAGCTACTTAGAGAGAGAGAGAGAGAGAGAGAGAGAGAGAATACCAATGATAATAATAATAATAATAATAATAATAATAATAATAATAACAATAATAATAAAAACAAAATAATATCAGTAACAATAATATTAAAATTTATGATAATAATAATAATAATAATAATAATAATAATAATAAATTATAACAATAATAATAATGTTAGTAATAATGACACATACTACTGAAGGTATATACGGGCAGTAGATTTCCACGAAGACATACTTTATTAAACGTGATAGCAAGTTCGGCATTACAAAACTTATAGCAATGCTTTCTTGTTGTGTGATGGCTAGTTTTGCTTCTCCCTGCAGCCTAGCTCTGATTTCTCCGTAGGCTACCATGTCCTCGGTTCTCGTGGTGTCACCTATGATGTAGTTGTTTTACGTCGTATTCTGGAATTTCGGCACTACAGAGCCTTCTTCAGCGAAGGGAAGATCTCACTCCGGTTTTAGTCCTCATAGGAATGGTTAGCAGTGGTCAGTAAGAAATTTTATATACCTGGGTGGCGAATCAGAGGTGAGGATTAATTAAGTTGCTGCACTCTGGCTGGCTGTTGGATTCCTGTGACTGCTGACCTCATCAGGTGGGCCTGCGTTCAGCCCTGGTGCAGATTTCCTTATGCTTCGCAATCCTTGTATTTTTTTTTTTCGGGGGGGGGGGGGCAAGGAAGGAGAAATCAAGGGCCAGGGACCTGCAAAGTGCTCCCTCAAAGAAAAAACAACAAGATAACTATCTATCTATCTATCTATAGCCCGACGCCCTAATCCCGAAAAGGGTGGCCACAGACAAAACGCCTCCAAGTCACTGTCACCCACCATTTGACTCCCCTCCCCCCAACTCACCCCCCCCTCCCTCATATACCTCTCAACTCCATCCCTCCACCTCATCCTCGGTCTACCCCTCCCTCTCCCTCCCTCCACCTCACCTACATACACCCTCTTAGTCAGTCTTTCATTCTCCATTCTCTCCACATGTCCAAACCACCTCAGTGTATTTCTCCTAATCTTTTCAACCACATCCACATCTACCCCACAACGTTCCTTCACTTCTTCATTCGTCAACCTGTCCCTCCACGTCACTCCACATGCTCCTCTCAAGTAACTCATTTCCACTGCTCTCACTCTTGACTTGTTCCCTTCTTGCAAGGTCCACGCCTCGCTTCCATACGTCAGGGTAGGGATCACAATACCATCATGCAGTGACTTCTTAACTTCCATACTCACCTCCCTATTTCTCATCACCCCCCTGGGGGTAGGGGGGTTTCAAGAATACTCCCCCAGTATCCCTGCTTGTCGTACGAGGCGACTAAAAGGGTTGGTGGTGGGTTAGTGCCCCACCCCGTAAAAAGAACTAACTAAAAAAGCGAATAAAGCAAGATAACAAAGGGCCCAATTTAAGATCCATTCAGTTCGAGATACCTGGACACACTGCGTTTGAAAGACTAGAAATCATTGGAAGTAGGAAATACAGACACAGGGAGACAGTTCCAGTGCTGACCTGTTGCATACACGAAGGACTGGGAGCAGCGGTTAACTCTTGCATTAGAGAGTTGTACAGAAAATGGATGAAAGTTTGCTGCTTGACAGGTGCTACACGCCTGCCGTAGTGACGGAAGGATGCAAGCAGACAGTTCAGACGAGCAGTGGCCATTGAAGCAGAGACAGAAAAGAGTTAAAGATACAACAGTACAATGAAGAGACAGAAGTTGAAGGGAGCCAGTGAGAAGAGGAGGGTTAGTGAGATGAAAAGCCTTTGACCCCACCCTGTTGAGAAGAGCTATGAGTGGGAAGCCTCCCCATACATGAGAGTTGCACAGTACACAAGGACGAATAAAACCAGTGTATAAAGTCAACAACTGTGCAGGGGTAAAGAAAGTACGCATTCAGCTTAGCGCACCCAATCTCTTGGATGTAGATTTCACAAGAGAGATAATATTTTCTCTCCAAGATAAATCCCGAGAGAATGAAACTCCAAGTATGTTTAAAGACGATGCAAATTGAGCTGGATATTGTTAAAATTAGAGGTTACTCCCATGGAAGATTTTACGGGGTTGATAGATGTAAGAACTGAGTTTTCGGTGCATTAAAAACAAGGTTATTTTTACCCCTATCAGAGATATAAGCCAAGTAAGGCATTAGGTGTGCCATAGCTTCATCCCTTGTTTGCTGAAGTAACTGCTGAGATGGGTGCCGCAGGAAGCAAATGGAAACGTGAAGGGTGGAGTCATTAGCGAATCAGTGGATAGGATTAGTTGTACATCTTAGAATGTCATTGATGAATAATAAGAAGAGAGTTGGTGATAGGACAGAGCCCTCAGGAACACCACTATTGATTGCTCTTGGAGAAGAACGGTGGCCGTCTACAACAGCAGCTGTAGAACTGTCAGGACTCCATATTACAAATACAAATCATAACAGAAAACATGATAGATAGATTGACAGAGCACCAGACAAGATGTGGGAACGGGATATTAGCTTGCAACTCTTTAAGTGAAGGAATGTTGATCAGGCACCGGAAGCAGTACATACACACAGACATACAGTATTCTAGAAGCTTCCACGACAGTAGAGCACACGTGACACGACCCCTGTTACACGAGAATGTAGGAATTTGAGCTCAGAAGGAGACAGGCCATAGAACCGACAGGTAGTAAGGAGAAGGAGGCTAGCAACATGGGCGAGAGGGTGGAAGAGAGAGAGAGAGAGAGAGGTAGCTCGCGGGACTCTATACTTCACTCGTGTGTGAGAGACTTTGTTAAGATTTTCAAGACAAATAAAAATAGTCCCATACTAATCTTTACCTCTCCTGTCATTGCATGACAAAAGGGAACGAAGTTTATCTACTTACAAAACTACTTATAACAACCGCTCGTCCACGAGTCTAATATATGTATAACTGATCTACAAAACACACTACAAGAAGCTACAAAGTTCCTGTAAGAGAACGACCAGAAAGGAAGCTAGATATGAAGGCACAGATAGAAAGACAGAAACCATAAGAGGGTAGGTTGGAAATTAAAGATTTATGCCAGACTGGAACGAAATCCTTTGAGATGTCAAGTGCAATAGCAAAGCTTTCGCCAAAGTCCGGATGACAAGGAGTCTGAAATGTAGGAGAGAAAATCACCAATGGAGCATCCCTGGCGTAGCCCATGCGGACGATCAGAAAGAAGGTTGTGATAGGAAAGATGCTTTATTATTTTTTTTTAAAGAATAGACTCGAAAACTTTTGAAATACAGGATTTTAAAGTAATTGGGTGGTTAGAGGGATGGGAATTGTCGCGCTTCTTTGTGACAGGATGAATGAGAGCAAACTTCCAGCAAGAAAGAAAAGTGCATTTGATACACAAGGACAAAAAGAGTTTCCCCAGGCAGGGTGTAAGCACAGAAGTACAGTTGTTGAGGACATCAGGAGGGACCCCATCAGGCCCATATGCCTTATTGATATTGAGGCCAGTGATGGCAGAAAATACATCAGCTGAAGAAATTTTAATGTCAGCCACGAGGAAGTCAGAGGGGGGAAGAGATCGAGGGACAACACCGGAATCGTCTAGGGTGGAATTGGAGTAAAAAGTCTGAGCAAAGAGTTCTGCTTTATCAGCAGAAGGAATAGTTATAGAGCCATCAGGGTGGAAGAGAGGAAGGAAGGATAATGAAGTAAAATTTTTAGACAGGTTTTTATCAAGATGCCAGAAAAAGCAGGAGAAATTCGAGTTGGCGAGTTCAGAGCATTGAGTGAGGATGAAATTATTTATAACAGCGCGAAGAACAGACTTAAGCACAATTTCGGGCAGAAACATAAAAAAGATGAGATTCAGGGGTGGGTTGGGTCCAGTACCTTTTGTAGGCCTTCTCCATGTTGTGGACAGCATTAGAACAAGCGTGATTAAACCAAGGTTTTTTTTGCATTAGTCAAAGGATATGAGAAAGGAATGTATGCTTCCATGACCGAGAGAATAACCTCCGGAATGCTCGTTCCAAACTTAAACGGCTCTCGGTCATGGAAGCAATAATCATTCCAGGGGAACTCAAAGAAGTACTGCCAGAGAGTCTCCCAATCGGCAGTTCCTAAGTGGTACAACCAACATTTATTTGGAGGGTCCATAGTCCGTACTGGAGCAATGGGACAGGTTAAGGTGATGAGGTTGTGATTGGAGGATCCCGACGGAGAGGAAAGATTTACAGCGCAAGCAGAAGAATTAGCTGTAAGGAGGAGGTCGAGTATGTTGGAACTCTCTCCAAGGTGGTTAGGGATGCGGATAGGATGCTGTACAAGCTGCTCTAGGTCATTAAGGATAAAAATGATGTAGGTTTGTTCACCAGGTGGATCAGTGAAAGGAAAGGAGAGCCAAAGGTGGTGGTGAACATTGAAATATCCTAGAATGGAGATTTCATAGAAGGGAGAAACGGGTAGGATGTGTTCCATCGTGAAAGTAAGATGGTCGAAGAAAATTTCATGGTCAGTAAAATCAGGAGATAAGTTAACAACACAGATATATCTAGTCAGAGAAAGACAGAAAAGCTGAAACCAGAGAGTAGAGAATTCAGTAGAATCCCGCTCAGGAAAACGAGAGTAAGATAATTCGTTCTGTACGTATACGCAACAGCCACCTTCGGCTTTGAAATGAGTATAGAACCAGTAGGAGGATACTCATAAGGGTTTGTTATCAGTTGCCTTCTTGATATGCAATGCCTCTCGTGTAGGGAGCCGGCGGTTGTTACCACAGCTAGCCAGAACATCAGTGTTCTTTCCAAGGTGCTCCTTTGGCGATGTTGGTTCGGTGCTCCTGCCGCACGTGGCTCCTAGTGGATCCTGCATATCTGTGGCAACATCACGAAAGAGGACCTTGAAAAGATCACTGAAGTTACTGGTAGCTGTAGCAACAACAGCCCGGTCCCTATCACTGAAGTTACTGGTAGCTGTAGCAACAACAGCCCGGTCCCTATCACTGAAGTTACTGGTAGCTGTAGCAACAACAGCCCGGTCCCTATACTCGAGGTAATGTTTATTAAAGCGCTTAACCCCTCAATAAATTCCAAGACAAGAATTACAAGCGTTACCAAGCATAAAGAATTGTGCAGCAGGCCAGAACACAGACCCGACTGATGACATCAGCAGTCACTGGAACCCAAAAGCCAATCAGAGAGCAGCAACTTAATTAAGCCTCACCTCTGATTCACCGCCCAACTCTAAAGATTCCTTACCGACCACTGCTAACCATTCCTACCAGGACTACAACCCGAGTATGATCTTCCCTTCGCTGATGAAGGCTCTGGAGTGCCGAAATTCCGGAATCCCAACTAAAATAAGTACATCATAGATGACACCACGAGAACCGAGGACATGGCCGCTACGAGGAAATCAATGCCAGGCTTCAGGGAAAAGCAAAACGAGCCATCAGACAAGAAAGCATTCCAAAAATGTTATGTAATGCCGAACTTGCAATTACGTTTGATAAAGTATGTCCTACAGATAATATTGTTACGACTTACTCAGGAAACAGTAGTGTCGTTGGTGCCAGGTCGTCAGCGTAAATTATGGCTGCCGGGATAATAACGGATGCCACAGTCACCAGGTAGAGCCACAACATACCTATTAAAGGGACCGAACCGTGGTATTGCATTTTTAGGGATGGTGGGGTAGCATATCCCATATTCTTCTTAACGTTGTTATGCACCCTAATTATCAGCATACTTTGCCTTAGTAATGTACCAGAGGGTAAAATAGTGTAATATGAGATATAAACCTCTGAGGAAGAACTACACACCCTTTTCTCTATCTTGGTCGATTTTTATTCTATTTCGGCTTACTTCATATAGCTCAGTGGCAAAAAAAAAAAAAGAAAAAGAAAAAAAAAAAGACATCATGGGTCTACATCCATTCCACAGCACTTTTTCGTGACTAGCATCATATTCTACTGTTCATATAGTATTACACTCTTATCATTCAAGAAGGAGAGATGGCAATTTTAGGCCAAGCTAGGGTATAAATGACATAGAAAGTATCCCATGAGACACCTGACCTGTGAATCGGGGCAAACTGGGGCATTATATTTTGAGGGGGAAAAATATCCTGTTTATTCTTCTGATGTGCAGGTAACAGAGACTAGGCTACCGTAGTCCACCATACTAAATTAACCTCTTCAGCCAAAGCACATCAAATATTTGCAATTTCTAGATACTGATATCAATCTTAAAATGAACATTTCAGACTGAGAGTTGGTATGATACTGTCTATATAAATCCTTTTTCGTAACTGATGGCTCTCCTTTAACTGGAAGAATACTTAAGATATCACCAAAAATACAATGAAAATAACGTACTGTTAGATGACCATCTTACTCTTCATGTTGGGTTTAATGTTTTCAAACCTTCAGTAACCTCTTAAAGTTATATACACACAGGTAAGCATCATTCTGCCTAAGATGTACTATGCACAAGGCCATGGAACAATTTGATGGTATAAATATGAATACACACTGAAATGACGCAAAAGCATTTAGAGGCGGAATGCTAATCGCCTGCCAGAATATGTTGTTGGCTATGGTACAAGTTACCTACATAACTAAACTGAAGGGGAAAAGAAATCGCAAAACTCT
>NC_136955.1:31661618-31664118 GCF_032717465.1 Coenobita brevimanus
ACCACTGCCCACATATCTTGAAAGTTTCAAGTAATTTCATTCAACCGTTTTTCGGAATGTTGCTAACAAGGACAAAAAATCGTCCAAAACCAGTACCTCGCCGGACTCTATCTGGGCAAAGTTATGATGTTCACCCCACCATTTTGGGGGCGAGAAACATTTTTTATTTTATATCATGTCCTCGAATTTTGACTCCATCATGGACTTCTAACAGTACTAAATTTTGAAATGGCCTTTTAATGGCATTTGTTGACCTTGAAGGCCAAAGTATCACACCCATTGATACGATTGGTTGCACATTAAGAGGGGTCTATAAGTAACTTTTTTACATAGAATGTCTCCTATGGTTTTATAGCATGCTTCGAAATTTGATGCTTTTTTTTTTTTTTTCCCTCACCACGCGCCCACCGATCTCCAATGAAATAGAAAAGACATAATTTGAGCTAAGCTACTAGAGCAATCGTTAGCAGCCGACCAAGTGCACCCCGTTGTAACTAGTTTTCTAACAGGTTACATTCCGCAGTACTCAGCACAGTACCGGTGGTCTGACTCAAGAAGTAATTATGTCAGCATGGAAGGCAAACTTCCTAATTACATCATCAGTAAACAACGTGTCGCGAGATTTTTTATTTTTTTATTTTTTGGTCAGCATGGGTCAAGCCCACTGATCTTCACCATAGAATGTTAGCATAGTACGCGCAGTAGAGCTAACTGTGTAAGTCAGAAAAAGTCTGTGAGTAGATAACAACTTTGACACGTGAAAGAACAGGTGTTTGTCAAAGTTTGACTGGAACGCTCAGCAAAGTTGAAGCATAAAAGTGTCACTACTGCCAAGAGTCTTGCTAACCTTATTTTGGGATAGGATTGGACCAATTTGGAACATAAAAATCTGGATAAACTGCTCCCAGTGAAACTTACTCAGCTTTTCTTAAAGACGAGCTGAAACAAGTACAGTTCAACAGCCAATGCAACCATGGAGACACATCAAAACCTCAAATTTGATATTCAGCCACATCCATCTTACATTTCCGACTTCGCAACATGTGACTTCAATATTTTCGGCCAATTAAAGAGGCATTCTATGGTCGCCGGTTAGGTAGCGATGAAAAGGTGAAAGAAGTGGTGCTTACGTTGTTCTGGGTACGACCTGAAACGTTTCCCTCAGGTGGAATAAGGAAGTTTGTAGGCCGGTACACAGATACACAAATTGCGTGGAACTACAGGGAGACCGGAATAACAATAACTATCTATCTATCTATTGCCAGACGCCTCAATCTCGTTTGGGGTGGCCACAAACAAATCGCCTCCAAGTCGCCCTGTCCCCTGCCATTTCACTGCCCTGCTCCCAACTCACACCCCCCTCTCTCATATACCTCTCCACCCCATCCCTCCATCTCATCCTCGGCCTCCCCCTCCCTTTTCCCCCCTCCACCTCACTCACATACACTCTCTTCGTCAGTCTTTCACCCTCCATCCTCTCCACATGGCCAAACCACCTCAGTGTGTTCCTCATAACGCTTCCTATCACATCCACATCAACACCACAACGCTCCTTTACATCCTCATTCGTCAGCCTGTCTCTCCATGTGGCTCCACAGGCTCCTCTTAAATAAATCATTTCCACTGCTCTCACTCTTGACTTGTGTCCTTCCAACAACGTCCAAGCTTCACTTCCATACGTTAGAGTTGGTATCACAATACTGTCATGTAGTAACTTTTTCACTTCCATGCTCACTTCCCTGTTTCTTATCACTGCTTTCAAAGAACCAGCAACCTTTCTTCCTTGCTGTACCCTTTCAAGCACTTCACCCTCCAAACCTCCATCCTTACTCATCACACTACCCATGTACTTACACGTACTCACATTCTCCAATTCCTCACCATCCAACCTCGCTGTACATTCACTGACTTCACCTCTCTCAAAGACCATCACTTTACTCTTTTCTACATTCACCTTTAGATTCCGATTCTTACACACTCTCCCAAACTCATCCACCAAGCCTTGCAGCTCCCCTTCGTCTTCACTCAACAACACAGTATCATCTGCAAACAACAGTACAGGGAGTTTCCAAACACTATCCTCTCTCACCAGGGCCACTCCAACATCCACTACCCTACCTTGTACCTCTTTTATTACCCCATCCATGTACAGATTGAACAACCATGATGACATGACACATCCCTGTTTCAACCCAACTTTCAAAGAGAAAAATTCACTTAGTTCACCATCCACACGCACTGCAGCCTTCGCACCATCGTACATACTCTTCACAGCATTCAACAACTTCCCATCTACTCCATATATTCTTAACACTTTCCACAATCCTTGTTAATCCACCCTGTCATATGCTTTCTCCAAATCCATGAAAGCCGCATGCAACTTCTTTCCCTTCTCTAGAAACATTTCCACTAAAGATCTAAGAATGAATATCTGATCTACACAACCTCTTCCCTTCCTAAAGCCTCCCTGTTCTTCTCCAACTAATTTCTCTGTTCTTTC
>NC_136955.1:31669118-31791618 GCF_032717465.1 Coenobita brevimanus
AAAGACCTGGGACAAGGTCACTGAGTGTGACCTCAGGGACATGGAACTAAATAGGGAAGCTGTCAGAGATCGAGCAGCATGGAGAGCCGCCACTAGGTGACCAAGGCCGACACATGCAACCATGCTGGAACCTTCAAAAATAACAAAACGAATATATATATATATATATATATATATATATATATATATATATATATATATATATATATATATATATATATATATATATATATATATATATATATATTAAAGATGCAACACATTCCAGAGAACGATACACGTCCCTTTCTTAAGATTAAGATAGACAAATGTTTAATCTTATCATCTAAAATAACTGCCAGAGATATTCACTTCACATTTTGTCAGAATAACTGATAAACACAAACTTCATCATACTTGTAAGGTAGATTGTTCTTTTTGGAATGGACAGTACAGTAAGTACAAGTTTAAACCTACATCTCCGTCCTCAACAAGCCCTTTGATATTGTTGATGAGGAGTATATCTTTCCACCAAGTCTTGGAGCAGAGTTCGGGGAAGAGGTCCCACAAGCCAGCCAGGGGACCATTGACGAAGAAGCGAGCCACAGTTGCGTTTAGTCCTGCCACCAGAGCGATAGGGGGCACTAGTCTGAAGACGTAGCAAGAAATGCAGGCTTACAATTAATACTTCTCGATTACACAATTGTCACTGCCGCCAACTGAGCTATTGGAGACACCAGCCTAAAGGACCAGGTAGATCAAAAAAGCATAGAATAACTGCATACCAACTAATGTGCCTTTTTCCCCTTACATGTCAGACTCCTAGCTCTTTTCATTCCGGCTGATGGCCAAGTGTAGTCAGACTGAAGGGATGATATGACTGGTGACTGATTCCTATACCTCATAGATAAAACACGACTTAGTAGTGAAGTTGAGGAAATGAACCAGTTCCGTAAAAAAAAAAAAAAAAAAAAAAAAAAAAAAAAGAGGACCACTCCCGCTACAGGGCTATAGAGGACTGTAGTCTAAAGGAGACGGAAGGAGAAGAAGGCTTTGGATAAATGTATTTCAGGTAATCAGCGGTCACTCCCATTACCCAAGATAATGGGAACACCAGCCTAAGAAAAAAAAAAAAAAACAGAAAGAGGAAGAAAGGTTTAGGTCTTTGGGATTAAATGTCGTATTTTAGGTGACACCGGAAACTTTGAAGCACCACTTCCTCAATGATAATTTTTTGAATACCTTAACATTCTCTTGCATGCTCATTTCATCCTTTTAATAACAATACAGTTTGCATTAGTAGCATATGAACGGATAATATGGATAATGAATACCTAGTGAAGAAGTGTTACGAAGTCAGCAATGTCTATTACAATGCAAAATTTTCCTAACTAATGCACAAGAGTACTTTCTGCCACTAGTACCATACGAGGCATAAGACTACGAGTATATGGACACGTAGAAAAAGGCCTAGAGTTTGTTTTTGTTATATATATATATATATATATATATATATATATATATATATATATATATATATATATATTTAACCCATTGGAGCCCGGTGTTCGGAATATTGGACAGAACTGGGAATTTTCAAGTGTTTATAAAGTAGGGAACCCCCGGGTAGGGACCTATGAGCTTCGCGACTATAAGCCGATAGGCGGAGGGCGGTACGCTTAGCACCCACCCAGTGCCATGCCTCGCCCGGCACCCCTGGTATCCAATGGGATATATATATATATATATATATATATATATATATATATATATATATATATATATATATATATATATATATATATATATATATATATATATATATATATATATATATATATATATATATATATATATATATATATATATATATATATTGTTACGGAACAGAGAGATAATAAACACTTCAAGTGAGAATACTAAAATCACTACTGTCCCGCAAAGTTCCAGGTTCAAAACAAAAGTGTTAGGTAAAATTACAAGTTAAAGTTTAATGCTCAAACAAACAACAAAACATTCAGGACTCATAAGGATAATGTAATGGCAAAAACAGGTTAAATATATGGTTAACTGCAATAGCTGCTATCAACATGAATTTAGCAAAAGCAAATTTATCTAAGTCAGCCCTGATAAAATGAGAAAACCGGATAATGCTCAGTTAAAGCAAGATATATTATTACAGATACAAAATATTATTAATAATGGCTGACATCAAAAACTCTACATGAATCACAAAAAACCTTACCAGACCCACGAATTAACGCTTTACTCCACACAGTACCAGAAAAATTGTAACAACACTTATACTCAAATTATACAGCAGCTAGATGGCTGGAGACTTCCTGAGCACTCACAAAAATAATAATACACTATTCAGGGGAGGACAGAGATGTGAACAAAATGAGGAGTAGATCTAAGTGGCAATTAATGCAGAGACTGAGCTCATTGTATAGGGGCCGGCAGAGCTTGATTCAACTTGTAAGAAGGACGCGCAAATGAAGCCATAGGGGTCAAAGAGTTGACACTCCTGCTCTGAACAACAGAAAGAACAACTTACTCTACTATAAGGGGGAGAAGGGGGGAGTGAGGTAGAACACGCAAGCCTGGTCACTATCGAAGCCACGAGGCGAATCGTGATCAAACATGCAGCATACTGTACGTTAGAATTATACAAAGGATGATGAAATCATAGGCTATGTAACACCTCCCCACAAAGAAAAAGAAATTTACAAAAGAAATTTCTTATTACTCTAAAACAATCTGTCTAAAGTCTAGATAAGCAATCTGCAATAACATTTTCTTTCCCCTTGACATGTTGTATGTCTAATGAATACTCCTGAAGAAGTAGACTCCATCTTGTCAATCTCTGATTTTTATCTTTAAACTTACTAAGGAATTTCAGTGGGTTATGATCGGTATAAATGACTATGGGGTCAAAACCTGCACAGAAATAAAATGAAAAATGCTGTAAACCCAAAATCAAGGCCAAAAGCTCTTTCTCAATAGTTGAGTAGTTCTTTTGAGGTGGGGTGAACTTCATACTGTAATAAGATACAGGGTGTTCAATACCCTGATCATCCTCTTGCAGCAAAACAGCCCCAGCTCCTGTATCAGTTGTGTCAACAGCCATCTTAAAAGGCTTAGCAAAATTTGGAGTAGCGAGCACTGGCTGACTTAATAGGATAGCTTTAAGTTTACTGAAAGAGGATTCACAGTTATCGGTCCAGACAAATTTAACTCCCTTTTTCAGTAGGTCTGTAAGTGGTGATAGAAGAATTGAAAAGTTAAGAACAAATCTCCTGTAATAACCTACCATTCCCAAAAATCTTTGTAGCTCTTTCCTACTTTTAGGTCTGGGAAGATCACTTATAACCTGAACCTTAGCTCCTGGTGGTGCAATGTGTCCATCACCAATTACGTACCCAAGGTACTGAACTTTAGCTTGACCAAACTCACACTTTGATAAATTAGCTACAAGATTAGCCTGAACCAAACGCTCAAGAAATTTACTGACATGGCATAGGTGATCTTTCCATTTGTCACTGAAGATTAATACATCATCAATATAAACAACACACCCTGCCAAACCCTCTGTTACAACATTCATGAGCTTCTGAAAAGTGGCTGGTGCATTCTTCATACCATATGGCATTACAGAACATGCAAATGTCTTTCCTAGTGTTACAAAACATGAGCTCTCCCTAGCACGTTCAGTCATAGGTACTTGCCAGTATCTCTTTAACAAATCAAACTTACTTATGTACCTTGCCTATGCAATCTTCCACGCGAGGGAGAGGGTAAGTGTCTGTTTTGGTTATCTGATTAACACGTCTGTAGTCGATGCAAAGCCGCTGTGACCCACCTGGCTTAGGGACTAGAGTGACAGGAGAACTCCACTCGGTCTGAGAGGGCTAAATCATCTTGTGGTCCAACAGGTAGCCAAGCTCCTTCTAGATGAGAGGAACTTTCACTGGGTTCACACGGTAAGGAGGCAGTTTAATTAGCTTTGCGTCTCCAACATCGACATCATGCATCAACACAGTGGTTCTTCCTGGAGTGGCACGGAACACTTGCGGGTACTCCTGCAGTAATGCCGAAAACTCCTGCTTTTCCTCGGGAGCTAGATGAGAAAGCTTAGTCTGGAGATCATTCATGATATCAGGATTCTTCCCCAAACAATCACTCAGGCTCATACTGCATGGGAGAACTTCACTTGCAGACTCGGGTGGAACAGCTACAGTGCAGACTGGGTTATTTTCGTCCCGCCTGTGATATAACTTTAGCATGTTGATGTGACAAAGTTGCTTGTTCTTTCTACGATCTGGTGTGGCGATGACATAATTGACATCACTGAGTTTCTTCTCCACGAAATAAGGACCACTAAACTTGGCTTGAAGAGGTTGCCCATGCACCGGTAGCAGAATCAAAATCTGATCTCCTGGCTGAAAGTGGCGTAACCTGGACTTCTTATCATACCAAGTCTTCATCTTCTCCTGAGCAGCTCCTAAATTCTCTCTCGCCAGCTGTAAAGCAGTGGACAGCCGTTCTTTGAACTTCATCACATACTTCAGCAGGTTGACGTCATCTTCCTCCGACAGCCAGCATTCCTTGAGTAGCTTAAGGGGTCCTCTTACTTCATGGCCAAACAGTAGTTCAAAGGGTGAGAAGCCCAGTGATTCATTTGGAGATTCTCTTGCGGCAAATACAACGAATGGAAGACCTTTATCCCAGTCTTTCTGATGTTCCAAACAGTATTTCCTGAGCATCGATTTGAGTGTTTGATGATATCTCTCCAACGCTCCTTGGGTCTGGGGATGGTAAGCTGAAGACGTGATCTGGGTGATGCCCAACTCTTTCAGAGACTGCTTGAAAACATTTGACATGAAATTACTTCCCTGGTCTGACTGTACCTCCTTGGGCAGAGCAAACTTGGTGAAGAACCCCAGCATTTCCTTAACCACGTTCTTTGCTGAGATATTTCTAAGTGGAATGGCTTCAGGATAACGAGTAGCCATATCAATCAGGGTCAACACATAAGAAAATCCTGAAGAAGTCTTAGGAAGAGGGCCCACAATATCCACCAACACACGGGTGAAAGGCGCCTCAAAAGGAGGAATGGGAACTAGAGGTGCAACCTTTTCGGTCTGATTACACTTCTCCACAACTTGACAGGTGTGACAAGACTTACAATACCAGGAAACATCCCTGAAGATGTTTCAAAATGCGTGCCACAGTCTTCCTCACTCCAAGGTGTCCTGCCAAACTGGAATCATGAGCCACTCTAATGATATCCTGCCTACAAACACGAGGGATGACAACTTGATGTACAACCTCCCATTCACAGTCGGCTGATGCTGTTGGGGGTCTCCACTTTCTCATAAGTACTCCTGACTTTATATAATAACAAGTAGAAGCACTAGCTAACTCTTCCTCACTGCAAGCAGAGTTAGCTAGACCTTTGAACTCAGGATCAGCAACCTGCAACACAACCAACTCTTGACGAGACAAATTATCAACACTATGGGGTACTGCCTCATCTGGTGAGTGGTCCAAATTAGCAAGAAAAGTGTCAGCTAGGATAACATCATCATCATCATTATCCTCTAAGTCACCAGTAACTTTAGACTTAGCCCTAGTGACAGCACATGGAGAGAACACCTCAGGGATATCACAATCCTGGGTCGCAGTCACTGGTTCACTAGACAACTGAGGAGCTGGACACACTTGACTTCCACCAATATCATTTCCAAGTAAGAAAGTTATACCTGACATTGGGAGTGTCGCAATCAACCCAACCATAACGGAACGATTAACAAAACCAGACTCTAAATTCACTCTGCACAGAGGGACAGAGAAGTAATTGTTCCCTACACCTTGTAAGATTACAGTTTCATCAGAGGAATTAACATTAGAGCCTAGAACACTGGTCAGCATAAGGGATTGGCAAGCACCTGTATCACGATATATTTTAACTGATTTCCTGTCATTACTGTCCAGAGGACTGACAAAACCATCAGACAGGAAATTAGCACATCAGCTCTTGAGAGTGTCACCCACGTTACTGCTCAAAAGAGGAGCTTCATCATGAGAATTTAATTTACCCCTCAAAGCAGGTTCAGTTAACTCGGTTAAAGAATTCTGAGAACTCTCAAGGATGGACACTAGACCAATTGACTGAATATATAAAGACTCCTTTTTGTTCACATCACGCTGTCTCCTGAAACATTTCTCCATAGTATGACCAAGCTTACTACAATAAGTACATTTACTTTTCTGAAATCTAGAGGTGAAGCTGGTATTTACTTCCTGAGAAACATCATCTTTATTCTCTTTCCTGTTACCTTTACTCTGAGTAGAGGCAACGTACTTACTCTCAGCTTTCCTTTTTTCTTTAGAATATCTCTTGTGAGTGAGAACATATTCATCAGCTAAAACTGCAGCATCAGACAAATTATCTATTCTTTTCTCATCAAGATATAGGCTTACATCTTTATTAATACACCTTTTGAAGTCCTCCAGCAAAATCATCTGCTTAAATTTATCAAAATCAAAATTTACATTCTTAGAATTTAACCATTGCTCTAACAGATCTTCTTTGATTTTTGCATACTCAACATGGGATTGCTTATCTTGCTTATAAGTTGTCCTAAATTTTACTCTATAGGCTTCAGGAACAAGCTCATAGGCCTTAAGAATCAAGCTCTTAACTACATCATAATTATCAGATTGATCCTGAGGCAAAGATGCGTAAGTTACTTGAGCTTTACCGGTGAGAACACTCTGTAGGAGTACTGGCCAATACTTTTTGGGCCAATTAAAACCTGTAGCTACCCTCTCAAACAACTGAAAATACTTTGTTAAATCAGATTCATTAAAAGGAGGGACAAGTTTAACATTTTTAGCCACATCAAAATCATCAGAGCTAGATGATCCAGTTCCACTTTGTTTTATGCGATACTCATGGTCTGCCTGAATCCTAGCAATTTCAATTTGTGCCTGTGCCTCCTGAATACGAGCCTGAGACTCAGCCTCCTTAGCACGAGCCTCCTGCAGGGCTAGCTGTAACTTAGCTATTTCAATCTGCATTTGCTCATCTGGAGGAGTTACATTAAATAAGCTTTTATTAATCATGTCAACAATTTGATCTTTAGAATGATGAGAGCGAACAGCAAATCCCAATTGTTGAGCAACAAGCTTAAGTTCATTCTTTGTTCTGTTTTCTACATCACACACTGTTTGCACATTTGACAAAAAATCTTTGGCTTCATCAAGAGTAGTAATAGTAGACATCATGAATAAATCACAGTCACAAAATATCAAGCAATATCCTTAAGATAATATCCTGAATATCCTGATAAGAGGTCGCCAAATTTATGTTACGGAACAGAGAGCTAATGAACACTTCAAGTGAGAATACTAAAATCACTACTGTCCTGCAAAATTCCAGGTTCAAAACAAAAGAGTTAGGTAAAATTACAAGTTAAAGTTTAATGCTCAAACTAACAACTAAACATTCAGGACTCATATGGATAATGTAATGGCAAAAACAGGTTAAATATATGGTTAACAGCAATAGCCTCTATTAACACGAATTTAACAAGAACAAATTTATCTAAGTCAGCCCTGATAAAATGAGAAAACCGGATAATGCTCAGTTAAAGCAAGATATATTATTACAGATACAATATATTATTGATAATGGCTGACATCAAAAACTCTACATGAATCACAAAAAACATTACCAAGCCCACGAATTAACGCCGTAGGCCATACAGTACAAGAAAAATTATAACAACACTTATACTCAAATTATACAGCAGCTAGATGGCTGAAGACTTCCTGAGCACTCACAAAAATAATAATACACTATACAGGGGAGGACAAAGATGTGAACAAAATGAGGAGTAGATCTAAGTGGCAATTAATGCAGAAACTGAGCTCATTATATAGGGACCGGCAGAGCTTGATTCAACTTGTAAGAAGGACTCGCAAATGAAGCAATAGGGGCCAAAGAGTTGACACTCCTGCTCTGAACAACAGAAAGAACGACTTACTCTACTATAAGGGGGAGAAGGGGGGAGTGAGGTAGAACATGCAAGCCTGGTCACTATGGAAGCCACGAGGCGAATCGTGATCAAACATGCAGCATACTGTACGTTAGAATTATACAAAGGATGATGAAATCATAGGCTATGTAACAATATATATATATATATATATATATATATATATATATATATATATATATATATATATATATATATATGTATATATATATATATATATATATATATATATATATATATATATATATATATATATATATATATATACTGTGGTGCGTTTCTTCGAACATGTCGGATGATCCCTAACCTATTTCATCTCAGTTAATGGTTACTTGCAGTCAGCTGGAGAGATAAAATAATTATTCATCTATAACTCATATCAAATGTTCATCGTATTTCCTGCAAACGAGACTTAGTATAAAAATTTTTGTATTGGCTTAGTTCCGTCAGGTAAGGGCAAGCCGTGTGTATACAAGGGCCATGCGCTTTAAGATGATGTGCATTGTTTCTTTGAACTTCCAGATTAAAATTTGTATGAACTGATAAAATTATTTTCTGTTGAATGCTGGAAGTCTTATAAGCGAGTATGGACAAGCTTGACGACTTGTCAGATGTGGTGACTTTTTGAGTCGTTCAGCGGTTTTTTCTGCTGCTTAGCGACTTGACATTTTATCTGTTATCTCTGTTGTTTGGCGAAATTTTTGGCGATTTTTCTTATTAAACCAATATAAGAACAAAAAATCTAAAATACAAAAAAAAGTGGAAGTAACATGGGCACACTTCATCCACAGCTATCATTCATGCTGGACGTAATTGAATGGTGCCACCACTGAGATCTACAATATGGAGGGGCTTTCTCATGTGTAGTGACGCATAGTTTGTGTACCTGCCGCCAGGGTGGCGCTGATGTAGTGGCAGCCATGTGCATGCACCTCGCCTGACGCCCTCGCCTTTTGAAATCAGCCGATGAATCTAGAAAATATAGTGCCATGGTCCACTGTGCGGCCTATAGATGCAAAAATGGACACGGGAGTTCATCAATGACTGATGGCATTTCATTCCACAGGTAAGAAATATATCTTGTTGTTAATTCTACAATGGTATTTTAAATGGCCGAGAAATGATTCTTCCTTCGTATCAGCACCTAAAGGCTATAGTTATTTGAGCACCGTTACTGGCTAGAAAGACGGGGAAGGCCTCCTCTATGCAAGTGAGAGTGCAGTTAAAATCTGTCATAAAACTGAGAAATGCTTTCAGATTTTGCAATTAAAAAAAAAATCTTAAAACATCATCCTATGCCACTAGTTATTTCCACAGCTGTGTTACACATCTAGCACATTATTACTGTCATGAGTCGGCTAGTGACATTGGCTTTTTTTGGGAAACCGCAAACTCAAGTGGAATCCCAGTTTATCGTTCAGTTAACCGCTCATCCGGACGGAAGCTTTGTCAAATCAATTTTTCATTGTCATACGTGATCGTCTTTGTGTGAGACATTAGTGCTTCCGCTAAGCGATTTGTTTTGGACGAGTTTCGCTCATTCTAGACCGTTAAAAAATGCGGCCTATCACTCCCATTTCTTTCTCACGAGTTTACTCAGTCAAGTGTTTGCTGTGACGGAGAGAGGTCCTGTGCTCCAGCAGTGTGAGAGGTCGCTAGTACCCAAACTCCACTAGACCACAGTTCTCCAGTGCTCCCACCCTTGGTGATACACCGCATTCATTGACCAGTATTTCTTTTCGTTTTCCTAGTCTTAAGAGTTTAGTTAAGATGTTTTTCCTAGGAGTAAGGATTTAGCTCTTGTGTGAGTGAGTGAGTGCGATCTCATTAATTTGATTTTGAATTGTAACGTTAAATTTATTTTTGGTAATCAATAAATTTAACGGTTCTTTTTCTTGAGCGACATGTGGAGAGGATGGAGAATGAAAGACTGACTAAGAGGGTGTATGTAGGTGAGGTGGAGGGAGGGAGAGGGAGGGGTAGACCGAGGATGAGGTGGAGGGATGGAGTTGAGAGGTATATGAGGGAGGGGGGGGTGAGTTGGGGGGAGGGGAGTCAAATGGTGGGTGACAGAGTGACTTGGAGGCGTTTTGTCTGCGGCCACCCTTTGCGGGATTAGGGCGTCGGGCTATAGATAGATAGATAGATAGATTAATGTAATGTAAACTCTTGTTTCATTTCTCCACAATTAAGCTTATTTTCCATATAGCTCCTATGTTGCATAAACGTTTGCCTTTCATAACTGGTACTTAGGCCAGTCTTGTGTATTAAGCTTAAAATCCGTTGTGCCACCTAGGAGTTAAGCATCAGCAAGAACCTGATATTATTATTAGTATTAGTTATTTATTGTCAGGGGTGAAGTAACTTTCTCCAGAGGCTAACAGTACTAGTAATCAGCATTTGTGAGTAATTAGTCTTTGCTGTGTACTGTTGAGAAAGTTTATAAATTCTCGTTCTGAGAAAATCGGCGAAGTAAGCCAGCGTAAAGAACCATTGCTTGATGTAGCAAGACAATCATTGTCCTTGCTCTTCAATATTATTGAATATTATTATCATTTAAAATAATATAAGCATTTATTTTAAAAACCCCGTGATATTAAATAAACCCCGTGACAATTGGCGACCTCATTCCAGGATATTAACTCCTAGCTCTAAAGCTATTCACGAGATAGTGCTCACTCGTTCATATTTAGGTATTTATCATTAAAGTTTATAGGCACAAGTTTACTGGTGTTTACCATTAATTTAGCAAGTGAATTTTTGCTTTATTAATCCATAGAGTACTTAACTCTATTTAGTACTTTATTTTTGGTAACGCTAGACGATTTTATTCGCTCCTGGGTAGCCGCCGTACCCATTGTGTTAATTATTGAGTCTTCTCAGTTATTGGCATTTTTGCTTTATTCCTTTCCAGTTAACTAGATAAGACTGGTCACCACTAGCTTGTGTCTGTACTCTTTACTTGTGTTTATTAGCATTCGTTTGCGAAGCAGTCAGTACTCAGTTTCGGTTTGCTTAGTAGAAGCCAAAGATATGGGTCTTACAGACCCAATCGAAATTAAAGAGTATATACTCTCACAGCATAATCAGGAGCAGCAGCGTGAGAATGATGCCCGTGAAGAGCGTAAGATTCAGCGCGAATATGAGCGAGAACAGCGTGAACAACGTGAAAGAGAGCATGCATATGAACAAGAGCAGTGTGAGAAAGAGCGCGAATACGAGTGTGAACAACATGAATACGAGCGAGAACAGCGCGAATACGAGCAGAAACAACGCGAGCTCGAGTTAGAAAAAGAGCGACAACAGCGCGAACACGAGCAAAAACAGCGCGAACTCGACTTAGAACATGAGCGAGAACAGCGTGAGGAACGAGAGAGAGAACGTCAATACGAGTTACAACAACGCGAGAGAGAACGAGAACACGAACGTGCCAAGCGAGAAGCACGTGAAAAACACGAATATGAAATGCTGAAGCTCAAGCGAGATTCCTTGGCTTCAGATACATCCTGTGCAGTTGGTTCAAGCTCCACGAGCGTTCTCCCTGCACATGTCCTGGCGACCCCACGCATCAAGCTTCCTTCATACAAGGAAAGCGAGCGAATCGAGCCGTACATAGCTCGTTTTGAGGACATGGCAGACATGTATCAACTGGATGAGGCAGCTGAGAGCCCTGCCCTCGATATTCTCCACAGAATTCGTGGAGACAATCTCACATATGAGATGATGAAAGCTGCACTCACTAAGGCGTATGGTCTCACAGTAGACGACACCAAAGTTCAGTTCATGCGAGCTCGTCTCCAAGACAAGGAGACAGCTGTTCAGTTCCTTGATCATCTCACTGCTTACTTAAATGAGTGGATGGAGAAAGATCAAACTCCTTCCAGGCGTGAGGGGATAATTGACCTTATGCTGCGTACACAGCTAGAGAGGTCGTGGCCTGCTGAGCTCATAGCACAGCTTAAGATCTGCCAGGTGAAAGATGCCAGCCAAATGGCAGAAAAGGCTGACGCATTCTTTACTGCATACGGGTATCAAACTCGTAAGCAACACACCTGGAGCAGAAAAGATACTGCCAAGTCTGGGAAGCCATCTAAGACTGAACCCCAGCAACAAGGCCATTCTCAGAATAATGGCCAAGGTCCAAAACCGCAGTGGAAGGACCAGGGGCAAAACACTCAGAAACCTGAGTGGAAGAGGTACAACAAGTACCCTAACCAGCAGCAGTATCAACCACGCAACCGACCGTCGGGACAAACTTTTTCACCACCAGCTCAAAAGAGGCAGGAAGCGAACACAGCCTTTACTTCTCAGCAGCAGCATGGTGGTCACGTCCCTACCAGTATGGATACTTCCCCACAGTTCACTAGTCCCACAGTGACAGTGAACCCCCCTCCACAGATGGCCAATGTTCCATCTTCCCAATATAATTCTCAAGGCACAATGTTTGCCGCATCAATTCAGCAGCCTCATGAGTGGCTAGCTGCTTCCTCCACAGGCCCTCCCACAGGTGACAGTACCTTCCTTGTTCAGCCAGGGTTTGTGGGAGGCATTCCTGTGAAGGTCCTGAGAGACAATGGTTCCTCAGGTTGCTCTGTCAAGCAGAGTTTAGTTCGGCCTGAGCAGTATACAGGTCGACAGATCCATGCAAAGCTTATTGATGGATCAGTGAGATTGTTCCCTGAGGCATGTATCCAGGTGGCATCTCCATTTTATACTGGTATGACACTCGCAGTTGTCATGCCAGAACCCTTATTTGACCTCATCATTGGCAATATTTATGGTGTCAAGGATAGTTACACCGAACATGACGCTACTCAGACTTCGGCTGCTGCGGTAACATGAGCCATGGCTGAGGTTCCAGACTGTGTCACCCCAGTGATCATTGAATCGCCGCAAGATCTGATGTGTAGTCAACTTGTTGTACAAGAACAACATTCTGACCCGACACTTGCTACCGTGCGGAACAAACAAAAGGGTCGAGTGATAAAGTATTCACGGGGAGGTCGAGCCAAGTTCCTTCGCAAACAAGGACGGCTCTACCATGAGCCACGAACACCCGAGGGCGAGGTTCGACTGCAGTTTGTCGTTCCCGCCAAGTACCGCCTAACAGTGTTACAATGTGGTCATTGTTCAGCCTCAGGAGGTCACATGGGCAAAAGGAAGACCCAGGGCCGTATCTGAGCTGACTTTTTCTGGCCAGGGATGGGACGAGACATAGATAGTTTTGTCCGTTCCTGCAGTGTGTGTCAAAGTAACACCACTAATCAGGGACATGTCCTTCCTGTGCCGTTTGTAACCACACCTGTAATCTCCGAGTCAGTTGAGAGACAGGGTAGTGGTGAAGTGGGTGCAGACCTGACGTCTCACCCATTGGCCCCACAGGACACATTATGTCCAGGGCCTGTACATACATATTATGTACCGTAGGTTAAGGGGGAAGATCGAGAGAGAACTCCGCAGGGGCGACTCGAGGCTATGGAAGACCTGAGTTTGCACAAGGATTCTCAGCTCCCCGATACTAATATAAGTATTGTAGGTTAAGGGGGAAGTTTGAGAGAGAACTCCGCAGAGGCGACTCGAGGCTATGGAAGACCCGAGTTTGCACAAGGATTCTCAGCTCCCCGATACTAATATAAGTACTGTAGGTTAAGGGGGAAGTTCGAGAGAGAACTCTGCAGAGGCGACTCGAGGCTATGGAAGACCCGAGTTTGCACAAGGATTCTCAGCTCCCCGATACTAATATAAGTACTGTAGGTTAAGGCACAGGTTGAGGACCCCTGTGCAGTTCGAGGCTATGGAAGACCCGAGTTTGCACAAGGATTCTCAACTTGCCGACACTAATCGTGTGCTATAATTAATGGTGACCTCGGATGTACGAAGCTTAGGCTGTCACTTGTATTTTTCAGCTAGAGCGTACTTTTCGTAGCATGTACTGATTGCTAGGCAGAGAGAGTAATTGTAACGTAATAAGAATTTTGTCTAATTGACACTTTTGATGCTCCACCTTAATTGGTTTTGCAGGAACAGCAATGGGTGTAGCAGTTTTGCTGTGCGGGCCAGCTGATCGTCTGCCGCACGTTGCCGCCTCTTCTCCTCTGCCTTCGTCGTTGCCATATTATTATTTACTGTCATTTTACACGTAGGTACAGTTACACTACATCTGTCACACCTACACCATGTATTACATACACCACGTACACAACAATTAGTTGTCAGTGTAAATGTAGCGACTTTTCGCTCAGTTTGACCTGAGTACAGGATTTTCACCGTCGTCACGGAGTTTTTTCGCTCAAGCTTGCTTCTATTAACGTCAATACGATTTTTTTTTTTTTCGCTCACTGGCGACTGCGACTTTCTCCTGTAGCAGGATAACACACACACCACAGTGTGAATCTTGTGTGACTGAGCTAGGATTTATATCTATGTATATTGAAATCTTTCTTCTGAAGGAAGAAAGATTGAATTTTCATGGGGCGTAATGTCACGAGTCAGCTAGTGACATTGGCTTTTTTTGGGAAACCGTGAACTCAAGTGGAATCCCAGTTTATCGTTCAGTTAACCGCTCATTCAGACGGAAGCTTTGTCAAATCAATTTTTCATTGTCATACGTGATCGTCTTTGTGTGAGACATTAGTGCTTCCGCTGAGCGATTTGTTTTGGGCGCGTTTTGCTCATTCTAGACCGTTAAAAAATGCGGCCTATCGCTCACATTTCTTTCTCACGAGTTTACTCAGTCAAGTGTTTGCTGTGACGGAGAGAGGTCCTGTGCTCCAGCAGTGTGAGAGGTCGCTAGTACCCAAACTCCACTAGACCACAGTTCTCCAGTGCTCCCACCCTTGGTGATACACCGCATTCATTGACCAGTATTTCTTTTCATTTTCCTAGTCTTAAGAGTTTAGTTAAGATGTTTTTCCTAGGCATAAGGGTTTAGCTCTTGTGTGAGTGAGTGAGTGCGATCTCATTAATTTGATTTTGAATTGTAACGTTAAATTTATTTTTGGTAATCAATAAATTTAACAGTTCTTTTTCTTGAGCTTAATGTAATGTAAACTCTTGTTTCATTTCTCCACAATTAAGCTTATTTTCCATATAGCTCCTAGCTTGCATAAACATTTGCCTTTCATAACTGGTACTTAGGCCAGTCTTGTGTATTAAGCTTAAAATCCGTTGTGCCACCTAGGAGTTAAGCATCAGCAAGAACCTGATATTATTATTAGTATTAGTTATTTATTGTCAGGGGTGAAGTAACTTTCTCCAGAGGCTAACAGTACTAGTAATCAGCATTTGTGAGTAATTAGTCTTTGCTGTGTACTGTTGAGAAAGTTTATAAATTCTCGTTCTGAGAAAATCGGCGAAGTAAGCCAGCGTAAAGAACCATTGCTTGATGTAGCAAGACAATCATTGTCCTTGCTCTTCAATATTATTGAATATTATTATCATTTAAAATATTATAAGCATTTATTTTAAAAAACCCGTGATATTAAAAAAAAAAACCCGTGACATTACTATTCAGAGAATATTTGATTGTCTAAACATCCATATTTTTGATACCTCCGTTGAGGAAAAACATGTTCACAAATTAATAAAACTGGTATCACATTGCTACGGTATTATTAGAATACATCGCATTAAGAAATTTATCGCAAAGGAAGCTATTGGTACTAAAGACAGAAAGCAGCTGGATATGACGATTGTGTATAAAAATCAGTAAGAAATAATTATGGAAGTGTTTTTATGTAAATAAAGATGTGCAAGTAGTACTGTTAATAGCTAATAGATTATGGCAATTGTTTACTGTATATAATGTGCTTATATACTTTATGAGGGCAAAATACATTATTTTCATATACTGTATATGCTCTTTCCATCGACTTCCACTTCATCATAATGAAACAGACATTAGGTTAAGGCGGTCATAAAGAAAAAAAAAAGTATGTTCTGCACTACAGCAACATAAGACGTTGTTTTATTTATACTCTTGCCTAAATGTATCATATAATTCGCAGAGCTAGGTTGAAAAAAATCATGATGTATCATGAATATGTAAACAAAGAAAGAACAGCGAAACTGAGACAGCAAGCTAAAACTAGCGTTCGAATTGCATTACCATGGTGGAGGCGACGAGTGTGGGTGTTTCAATATGGCGGCCAAAGTCAGACCCATATTATAGAGCTCAATGTGTGCCACTCACAGTGACGTTCTGTCCTTGAGCTGGATACTCGAAAGGATATATCCAAAAGCTTTTCCCCAAGTTTCACGTAACTCGAGGTTACACTAATGCAAATTCTTATGAGCTGTACTCAAAACAGGGAAACCGCCATAACTGGTTGTAATTCTCTGCTGTAACCCACACAGAGTTCTTTCAACTCATACTCGAAACAAGTGCGCCGCCTTATTGGCCATTAGCTCGTGACTGTAACG
Organism: Coenobita brevimanus; assembly: GCF_032717465.1. Taxonomy (NCBI): domain Eukaryota; kingdom Metazoa; phylum Arthropoda; class Malacostraca; order Decapoda; family Coenobitidae; genus Coenobita; species Coenobita brevimanus. The sequence goes on from NC_136955.1 coordinate 31,685,585, forward strand.
TCCAACAGGGCTGGAGGTATTGTAAGGCTGTCTATGTGCAGATTTGAGTCTCTCTTCAGCTCTATTTAAACCATTTAGCGTTTAATACAGGTGAACAGTGCAACATAAACATTTGCAAGCGACTTTCACAGCAGCAAGAGGTAGTGTATTGCACATATACATTATGTTCAAAAAGCGTTAAATACGTCTTATTTATGTGACAGCAATACTGTGCTGTCAAGAAGTGTCCTGAAGGCGAATGTTTGACGAAATGTTTTGATATAATAACCCCGTGGAAAAGCCCATTAACCCACCTCACACAATAACCTAATTTACTCAACAGTATCGTATCGCATACTATTATTTTTTTTTTAAATAATCATAACCTACCCTACTTTTATCTAGCCAAGTCTAACCTAGTGTTACCTAAACTAAACTAATCTGACCACACACCTGAACAGGTGCTTTTGTTCTACGAACTTTTAAGAAATTCTCATCCAAACCTGAGTGATATATTATGAAGCTCTTGTATATGGCATGTAGTACAGTACATTTAATGTACTGTAATGTATTTCTAGAATTTGTTGTTAAAGAAGATATCAGCCTCAGACCGTAAAAAAGGGGAACATACGACCTGCAGCAAGTCCTTTGGAAGAAGTATTTAGTTCTAGTGTTGCTTGTTAAAAAATTCTTGATTAGGTTGCTGTACCGTAGCTGTTCAGAATAAAGAAATTCATAAGTTCAGGAAATTTTTCTTGGTCATGCAGTATATATTTTTCTTATTTCCTTTTACAGCCTCCATTACAGTTGGCATTCTAGGATGTTAGTTTTTTTTTTCACGGTTTAGTCCTATTTCTTTGCTTTCATTTTTAATGTACAGTAGGCTATTTGTACACTTTGTATAGTTCTAAATTAATAAATTTTTCGGCTTAATATTTTACTCCACCAAATTTTACTGTTCTTCAAGACTTTGCATGTTAATCTGAGTAATCTTATGGTAAAAAATAGTAAACAATGAAACTCAGAAGAGTATCTGAATCTATTAGAGTCCAGAGAGAGCATATATGAGATACATTAACACCGATGTTGAATTTAGGCGGTGCCAAGCATCTCTATCCTACACAGGTATTAAAGAAGTCTAGAAAAACTAGGTCATCACCAATGAACTCTGATGGTGCCAAGATCCTGCATGTATTCGTATATGGACAAAATCTAAGGAGGCTTCTCATAGATCATCACTAATATACTTAGGTGGCGCAAAGATCCTACGTACAATATATATGCCTTTATATATGGACAAAGTCTAGGAAAACTTTTCATAGTTCTTCACCAATGAATTTATGGTAGTGCCAAGATCCTCTAAAAATACCTATTGTACATAACATATGGACAAAGGCTGGGAAGGCTTCTCATAGTAAGATCATCACCAATGAACTTAAGGTGGTGCCAAGATCCACCTAAACCGTTATTCAGTCACTTGGGAGATATTTATTTCTGGAACTATTTTCTTTTTCAGTCTGTGTAACTCCACACATTGCCTATTCCTTGAAACCAGTGATTTCTTATTTCTGCTACCTCCAGAGAACTGTATTTAATTTTAGGTACTTCTCTCAAACTGAATAGGATAGCGAAGGTTGTAAATAACCCCTCAAGCTCCGAAGGTATCTCTTGAACTAAATAAAATAGTCGAGAGCCAGACAGAGTAAAATAAATGTCATTAAAATGATGAGGTTACTAATACCAGATCACTACTAGGGTTAACTGCTGACTCCGTACCATAAATGTGCCCATGAGTTTACCTGATGTAATAGGGCCATGATGGATATTAAGCATGTATATATATGCTTGGTTTATTAAAGTACTTTTCAATATCATTACCAGCGAGCGAGCGAAGCCAGCGAGCGATGTTTAATCACAGTTGGAAATTAAATGTCCGACTGGGCCCGGCCCGACTCGACCGTCATACTGAACAGAAGCTAATAACTTAATCCTATGTGAAGTTGAATTGAAATTCTTTCTGCATGTGATATATTCATTCAATATTTTTTTTATCAACTAAAAACTCACCCATACAGGCGTAGGAGACGTTTGGAATCTCGATTTTTCAAAGTGTGTGTGTGTGTGTGTGTGTGTGTGTGTGTAATTCACCGGGTCGGTCAGGATCACTTGATGGTCGTGATCGTCAGCTTTTACCCTCCCGGAAGGGAGCTGAGAGCTCATATAGTCCGATCTAAGGGCAAGGCTGTGACCTTCACACACGCACACACCCGTCCCCTTGCTCAAGGGGGACAGTAACCACCCACTTCGTCAGTGAAACTATTCGCAACCTGAGCGAGGCGCGAACTCCCGTCCACCGGTTGGCAAGCGGGAACGTTACCACTGCACCAGCGAGCGGTGTGTGTGTGTGTGTGTGTGTGTGTGTGTGTGTGTGTGTGTGTGTGTGTGTGTTTCTGTTTCTGTGTGGGTGTATGTGAGAGAATGTCTTTCGTTCAGGTATGTTTTTTATTGTTCAGTAACCACCATGAAGAAATAATTATATCAGAGGGAAGTTGTGATAACATGGCGCTCGCTAGCTCGTCACGCGCTCACAAAGTGCAATTCAATGGTGGTATGTTTAGCCTTTGTTTCATCACTGATGCCGTTGTATATTTACAGAGATGTGCATTGCTCGATTAAACCTACAGTAGCATCCCACCATTTTACACCAATAAGCGTGTTTGTTTATGGTGATCAGCTGAGCTGCCTGAGTTCGAGTTTTGAAATTGGGTAGAATCCTCTTTAAACTAAGAATAAACCTTTGCTGATATTGACTGAGTAACGTACAGCCGACATGCAAATTACCTAAGTGGCTTACATTGAATCGGAGATACTTGAACGTAAATTAGTTTTGAGTATGGTCTATAACGAGGATTCTGGCCACATTGGAATTTCGATTAACGTAAGTCAGCGACAGGCCCTTTGCTCACGTAGATTACGTGAGGTTTCTCAAAACACAAGTTATTCGCCACTACTCCTTAATGACTTCATCTTTATTTTTTCAAAAACTGATTTCACTAACTATTGTGTTCTTTTAACTGTCTTTGAATGTTCCAGCTTGCAGTAAGATCTATCTATCTATCTATCTATTGCCAGAAGCCATAATCCCGTAAGGGGTGGCCATTTGACTCGGAGTTATTTGTTTTACTGGGAGGGGCACTAACCTTCCACCAACCCACTTGTTGACACGTAGGGAGCACGTATGGTTTGGTTATATGGTTACCACCCAGCTTTGTAAATGGTTAATAAGACCATTTTCTTTAATTTTAGTACTAAGGAAATGCCACAATAAATATTGGACAAATGTTCACACTGTATGCTAAAGTATAAGTAATATACCTTACTACGCTTTTACGAAATTGATATTATTCTGAGCAACGATAATTACTACAATCTATGTCAAGGCATACTTTAATAATTAATACATTTCTACTGCACCTATCACCATGAGAGTGAGGGCATTGGAAATGAGAGGGAAATATTCCTCCGAGATAGACCTTATTACATCATAATACTCTGCTAGGTGACAGGAGAACGCTACCCCTCCCGGCATGGCAGCTACCAGGCTTAGCTAGAACTCATGACCCCCCGGTTCCGAGTTCGACGCTCTACCACTGAGCCACCCTGCCCCACAATCATTTCTTCCCAACGCTTCATTGTCTGACTGATTAATTGCATAGCTTCAAACTTTGGTAAAGTCAGCTTAATATTTGTGCTTATGTTTAAATCCATCTTAGGTAGTGGTTGGCCCTCCTCCCCTCAATGATTCTTGATAGGCTCAGCCCCTCTTAAAAATACAAACGATTAGAAACATGGGAAAAAGTGAGTATATTGATTCCAACGAAAATTTTGAGGTCTGCTCGTCTAGTTCCTTGATAACATCTTCCACTGTAAAAAAATTTCCACAATTTTTTTTGGGCGGAGAATCAACCCCACTGCAAAACTTATGAAGGATACAAAATACGGGAAGGAAGGCAAATAACGCGTTGGTACGTGTTGTAGAATGGACACCCATCCGTTAACTATTGTACTATTACTAGACTACTACTACTACTACTACTACTACTGCTATCATTTTGTAATTCTCAAATCGGCATGCATATCGCAAGAACGGGTATGCATTCTCTTGTTTTCTTTGAATGCACATGAAGAAACGTCCACTTTTTTTCTTATTTTCTAAACAATAGTCTTAGGACTTAGATTCTTAGAAACATTTTTTTTTTTTTTTTTTTTTGTATGTTTACCGCAAAACCAAAATTACTGGCAAAATGCTTTTACGCTTACGTGCATGTTTTTGATCATCAGTGACCAGGATGTTCCTATATTAATGTGAAAAGCTTCTCAAACCGAGGTCGCTTTTATTCTCCAGAGCAACCCGCATACTGATATTTCCAGCTCCACCGTCAATAAAATCAGTTGGAGCTTACTAAGCACTTTAACGACAATGCGTCGTTTTAAAATGCAGAAACATACTAAATAACTAATTAAGGTAAGTCATCCAACCTTCATGTTTCATTTACCCTTCATGCACCTCTTTTTTTTCATTCACCTCTAAAATACTTTGATTTATTCTTGGATGAACCATTTATCAGCATAAGAAGCACTGTCTTGCAATACTCTTATCCTACCATGAAAGTCTCTAAAAAGCACTCTAGGTACATGGGAAACCCCTAATAATCCCCTACACGTGCAATGGTGACTTCTAAAACATTCTTATACATGCAAAAGCCTCCAATAATGCTCTCATCAGGCCGACCTGCTAGGGTGCTTACTAAGCCTGCCAGAACATACCTTACCTGATAAATCTGTGCAGGTAAAATATAAAGATGTTGAACTTTCCCGCCTTTAATTGTCGCAGGAACCCAGAGGCAACGAGCAGGCCACTGAGGAAAAAAAAAGAATCCACGCTGGGGTACCCGTTGAGGATAATTTGGCCGAGAAAATTCTGCGTTTTCTGCAGGAAAGAAGAAAGAAACTGATGAAAAGGAGAGTAAGACGGTAATAATAATAATCATAATGATAATAATAATATTAATAATAATCATAATGATAACAATAATAATAATCATAATAATAATAATCATCATCATCATCATCATCATCATCATAATAATAATAATAATAATAATAATAATAATGAAATTAATAATAATGTTAATAAAAATACTAATCACAATATTAATAACAAGTGATGCCAGGCACAACAAACCTTGCCCGAAAGCTGTTATTTTAATTTAAGTTTTCAAGTCATAGCCCTCTGAAAATCTGTACTCTTGCGTTTGACCTTTCAAGGTCACTCAAGGTCAAAGGTCATGTTGCCAAATGAAAGCCCATACGAGATTTCCTATATCTTGATAATAGTAAACATCTCTATCTTCAACCAGTTTCGAGTTATATCCTCATGAATATCTGTGACCTTGAGTTTGACCTTTCAAGGTCACTTAAGGTCAAAGGTCAGGGTACCAATTAAAAACTCATATGGGACTTCCTGTATGCTGATAATAGTAAATATCTATTTGCAGCCAATGACCTTGAGTTTGACCTTTCAAGGCTACTCAAGGTCAAAGGTCCTGGTGCCAATGGAAGCCCATAAAGAGGTTCCTTTATGATGATTTTGACCTTTCAGGGTCACTGGATTGGCTCCAGAATTTACCTACTTTCTTTTGGGACCAGTGCCCACATATCCAAAAAGTTTCATGCAATTTAATTCAGCCGTTTTTACATAATGTTGATAACAAAGGAAGAGAAATGAACACATGACGGAACTCGTTCTAAAACAATACCTCAATGGACTCAGTCTGAGCGAGTTATAATTATTATCTCAAAGAATATAATCATAATACTAACTGAATAACTACTCTCATCGAAGAGCCACATTAAGGAAGCATTGTCATATGGCATATAATATATGTATAATATAAACAAGATGTGAGGGGCCTATGGTAACTTCTTGTGTAATTTAACAAGATTTGAAAACGAAGGTTTCGAAGAAAGCATGTGTAAATTCTACGGTGTCTCAATAACTGGCTAACTGTATGCATAACTGTAACCACATTCCTTTCACATCATAAGAAGGACCACAGCTATATATCTGGAAACTTACAGGCTTTTGTGGTTTTCTCTAAAACGAGTTGCAGAGAAAAAACTGAACAAATTTGAAATCCGTTCTTTCCACTAAGCTAAATGGCAAAATATTAAGCCAAAATTATTCAGCGAATATTTTCATCACAGGATTTTTAACCAAACAGCTGTACCTTAAATAATTTGAGATATTTCAGCTTCAAATATGTAATTTTTAGAATAAAAATTAGTATATGACCTACACAAATGGGTCACAGTCATTTATATTTGGCACAAGGACTTGGGTTACCCTAGGGTACTTTCATGTGTAATATCATCAAGATCGAAGAAAAAAAGTGCAAAGAAAAACACACTGACGAAAACAAGAAGCTTCACCATTTATATGGCGAAGCTTAATAACAGCAGCAGCAGTAGTAGTAGTAGTAGTAGTACTTGTAGTTGTTGGATTTGTTGTAGCAGTTGTACAGTAGCAGTGATAATAATAATAATAATAATAATAATAATAATAATAAGAGGAAGAAGAAGAAGAAGAAGAAGAAGAAGAAGAAGCAAAAGAAGAAGGAAAAGGAAAGGAGGAGAGCGATAAGGAAGAAGACGAAAAAGAAGAAGAAGAAGAAGAAGACGAAACATTTAGTAACAAAGGCGTCACTGTGGTGGTGGTGGTGGTGGTGGTGGGGTTAGCACTTTCAGCCAGAAGACATCTTTTGAATCAGACGATTTTATTAAGCTTAGGGGGGACTTTCTGGACTGGTGAAGTCATTAATTATGATCACCGAGACAATCCTAGCATTCTTTTCCAGCAAAAGATTATTTTTTATTATAGCTTAGCGTGAGTCAAGGGATCGTGATAATGTTGTCGTCATTAATCCTCTTAACTGTCAGATCAGACAGTGCAGTCTCCAGCCAACGAACTATTTTAATCTGGGTCGAGTGAGTATAGGAACCTACTTGTAAGTTCCTTCAATACTTTGGCGTTTTTCCTGAGCAGAATAAAACTAGTCTGGAAATAACAAAAACCCGGCAAATAATTACATGACCGTGGTTAAAGGATTACTCAGTGTAAAAGCTCTTACCTCTGCTACATTCTCCCAGTTGTATCCTCCACCGTACATAGTTGCACTGATCTGATGCGAGTAGATAACCCAAGTCATGGAAAGCACTCTGAAATATTTATACACGTGGTGTTAACTACAGAACGTCTGGTAATCTAGTAGGTTAAGGCACAACGCTAGTTTACCTTCGTCACGGAAACACCGAAACTTTTTATTTATGTGGTAATAACAAAAGGATGTTTGGTAGTCTAATGGTTTCGGTGGTCCAAAGATAGACAACCAACATCGTGGAAAACGGTCCGGGAATGTTGTGGCATTGCTGGTGGTCGAGTGAGTTAAAATGCTTCAAACAGATATTGTCCTTAACCCTTGCGGTATGATGACATCAATTGACTGCATTTTCTTCCCACCTCCCGATTGTAATTACACTTGTTAAAGGCATTTTTTTTTTTTTTCGCGTTTGCGTTGTTACGGGCAACGGTCGTTATCACAGTCTCACGCCGTTATTAGTTGGCCTTTTAGCTTGAAACTTACGCTGTGCCTGGCCGTGGTATCTCAAGATAAGGTTCTATTTTTTTTTTTCTAACTTTTAAAATAGTTTTGCAGTCTAAACAGTCTAGAAAAAGAATAAGGAATCAGCACAGGAAGGGCGCGAAATCACCAGAAGCCAAAACAACCATTCCAGTAACTATAATTGTGTGGTTTATTTGCTTTGCTTGTTGTTGCTATTGGGGAGGAGTTCATTTCAAGCATGACCTAAAGCCTATTGTTATGTGCATTTCATATGATTTAAAAATACAAGAAAATGGATGTATTGACAGAGAAGTTTTGTTTTTTCTGTTTTTTTTTTTTTTAAGAAACAATGAATGGTGGAAGGTGATACAAAGAAAAAAAAAAAAACAAGTTCATGTGCCTAAAGGCATCATCCATTCATAAAATATTTATAACTGGATTTATATAAAAGTGGATTAAATGTTTGTGGGAAGCAACTCCCAGGAAGTGAATTCCAGAGAGTAGTAGTTCTGGACATAAATGAATTTGGATAAGCAGAGGTTCTGCATTGCGGGGGAGAGAGAGTGTGAGTTTATGGGGGCTCCCAACTGCCCGAGTATTTCGGGAGTAACTGTGAAGGGGAGGCACAATTGAAACAAGTTCGTCAGAGCACTTACGATAAAAATATCGGTAAAACAATGCTAAAGAAGCAACATCTCTACGTACTGATAATGGAGGAAGGTCCTGCTTAATGGCAGGATTATTGACTAACCTAATGGTTTTATTTTGAATTCTTTCCAACTGCCTCAATGCAACCGCTCCACATCCACCCCACAGTGGCGAACAGTATTCGATCTGAGAACGCACATGACTTGTAAATTGTGGCCAACTGCTTGTCAGTGAATAATTCATGAACTCTGTACAGAAGTTCCAATTTCCTTTGGAAAATATCGTGCACATAGTTGCAGATGTTGTCTCTCTCTAGTATTATTTCAAATTAGAAAGATCTCTAGTACTGAATGAATTACTGAAGGTTATCAAGGCAATTTAAAAACCTCTTCTAAGCTGAAAAAACAAATCTGTCCCAAGGTGACAAGTGAAAAGATAATTACATATTTGGAAAAAAATGGTTACCAAGAGGATGCGCTGCCACAGTATATAACTTTCGTTCTGAAAATCAGCGTGAGGAAGGTTTTAAAATGTTGTATTGATTAGTGGACGGCTGGTGATCTAGTGGGTTTAGGTTCGATGTAGAACTGGGATTAATTTTTCATTCATTTCACGTCAGGGGTTGGCAACTGGCCACCCTCGCCTCAGATATCTGAGCTTAGCAACCGTCTCGGGCTCCTTTGCTCCTGATGATGCAGTAAAGAATTGATTGATTGGTATATTTATTTAGCCAAATCAAATACAATTTATGATGGATCCATAAATGAAGGAAATGGCTGAGCCTTTGAGAGTAAAAACTCTCATGAAAGGCATCTGTGTTGGACGATATCGAACTGATCCTCAAACATTTACACTTTATCTAGCTAAAGTGAATTCATCAAGACTGGACTAGTGGATTGGAATGAGTGATGGTGTTAATCCCTTCAGTACTATGATATTCACTTTTATACCCTGAAATCCGGTGACGTATTTTTGTCCTTTATTCTCGTTACCTCCAGACGGTTTTATTCAACTTAGGGAAAGTTTCCAGTACTGAAGAGATTCCTACAGACTATATACAACCCTGCAATTTCAAAGCCTCTAGTAAGCAGAGTAAAACCGTGTGGGTATGGCAAAATACAATACAAAACTAAAGGGGTACTCAGAGGAGCATATCAGTCCGACAAGATCAATGTAATTTCCAAACCACTCTTCATAATGGGTTAGGTTTTCTCATCATTGATTAGGGTTTCGCAAAAGTGTTTTCTGGATCCTGAATTTGTAATACGATCCGGACCGGTACCAAAACTAAACAGATTGTTCCCTGGGACATGGGCTATCTGCCCACAAAATATGGTCCAAATCTCTCATTTAGTTTCAGTAATCCTGCTAACAAATAAACAAACAAACAGGAGTGAAAACATGAGCTCCATGTCGGAGAGAATAAACTCAAATTACAGGGAATAATTTTTATTACACACAACTGATAACTGTACCTATATTATACCGATTTTTGTATGTTAGTTGGTTTGTTATCATAACACAGCAAAAACGGAGTATGTAGCGCAAATTTTTGTTCGTGCAAGGCACGGTTAAAATGCTCTAACTTGAAGGATGAAACAATTTCCAGTCCAATATGGCCACTGGTTCCCTAGTTATGACTCATTTCTGAAGATATGAAGTGACTTAACATTAAGTGAAGGCCGCCAAAGGCGGCCTCTCAGCGAGTTACTCTTTAGGGTTTTCACACTGGAGTGTTTATATATATAATTATGTATTCTATCTATCTACCTCTATACTTACCCACGTATCTATCATCCTACATCTCTCTCTCTCTCTCTTATAATGACGCAATTTCTGAATGTCTATTGTTTGTTACGTCTTCAAGTTACAGTCCTCTGAAAATCTGTGCTCTTTCGTTTGGTCTTTGAAGGTCACCCAAGGTCAAATGTCATGGTGCCCATTGAAAGCCCTTATGAGACTTTCTATATCTTGATAATAGTAAATATCTCTATCTTCAACCAGTTTCAAGTTATAACCCCCTGAATATCCGTGACCTTGAGTTTGACCTTTCAAGATCACTTAAGGTCAAAGGTTAGGGAACCAATTAAAATCCCACATGGGACTTCCTATTCGTCGATAATAGTAAATATCAATTTTCACACAGTTTCGAAATGTAGCCCCCTGAATAACCGTGACCTCGAGTTTGACCTTTCAAGGTCACTTAAGGTCAAATGTCGTGATACCAATCAAAATCCCATCTGGGACTTCCTATATGTTGATATTAGTAAATATCTGTCTGCAACCAGTGACTTTGAGTTTGACCTTTTAAGGTCACTCAGATCTTGGTGTCAAATGAAAGCTCATATGGGAGTTCCTTTATACTGATCATGGCAGATATCTTTACCTTCAACCGGTTTTAAGTTATAGCCGTCTGAAAATCCGTGAGCTTGATTTTGACGTTTCAGGGTCACTCGATTGTCGCCAAAATATAATCACTATCCTTTGGGACCGGTGCCCACATGTCTTGAAAATCTCATGTAATTTCATTCTACCGTTTTTCCGCATTGTTGCTAACAAAGAAACAAAGAAACTCGACTAAAAACAGTACCTCGCGGGACTCCGTCCGGGCAAGGGAATGCATAGAACATCTTTGGAGTGAAGGAATGAATGCAGGCTGTACCTAATGTTTCCAGTCCGTACAGTCTCTCCTACCCTAACTAAGCAGTTCAGTGTTATAATGAATAAAGTGTCAAAGACGTTGCCATTGTGAAAAGTTAACCACTTCCTCTGATGATGTATTATTTATTGATTTACTTACTCTTCTCTTAGTGTTGAATTTGGAGTATTTTATCCAGCTTAGGGAAGACTTTTCGAACCTGCGCGTTCAGACATGGTCTTCATGATGCCCTTCACTACCATGGAGTCCTCCTAACCCTCCCTACCTGAATATATAAACAGAAAAACATAAAGATGTCACAGTACTGAAAAAGTACGGTAACATCTCCATACTATTCTATACAACTTCCGGTAGTAGTAGTAGTAGTAGTAGTAGTTATAGTAGTAGTAGTTGATGTTGTTGAGTATCCCAGGTCTGTCTGGCTGAGCAGATTCACCAACCGCAGGCACGCAACCGGCCCTGCAGGGCCTGACAAATGAAACAATGCAACAACTAAAAGAAAACCACCTGACTGCACGACAAGTAAACGCCCAGTCAAAGCTTGACGGCAACTACACTCCTCCCAGTCCCATCATATATGACAGGATAACTGGAGATATGGTGTGGCGGAAGGCAATGCACACACAGCAAGGGGCAGGACCGTCAGGCCTGGATGCAAAATCTGGGCGAGCAATCCTCAGTAGCATCAAGTTTGGGGAGGCAGCAACATACCTATGTAACACCATTGCCTCACTGGCGAGGAAGCTGGCTTCAAGTCAGTGCAGTAACATCGAAGCACTGACGGCTTGCAGACTAATCCCCCTTGATAAGAATCCTGGATGCAGGCCCATCGGGGTGGGTGAAGTCTTAAGACGGATTATAGGAAAATGCATCATGGAGGTGGTGAAAGATGATGTGAAGCAGGCAGTTGGCAACCTCCAGGTGTGTGCAGGCCAGCAGGCAGGAGATGAGGCAGCAGTTCACTCCATGAGGAAAATATATGAGGAAGAGGACTGTCAGGCAGTATTATTAGTTGATGCCTCAAATGTATTTAATTCCATCAACCGGGAGGCAATGCTGCACAATATCAAGGTTAAATGCCCAGCATTTGCCCAACATGTGGAAAACACCTACAAAGAACCAGCAGACCTCTACACTGTGGGTAAGACAGCTGCTCACGATGTCGGTGTAATCTAGTCCACAGAAGGAGCTACCCAGGGGGACCCCGTTGCTATGGCTATGTACGCCCTGGCGATGACAGTGCTGCAACAACAGATCAAATACGAGGCCACCAATGTAAAACAGGTAGCCTATGCGGATGATCTCACTGGTGCTAGCAAGGTTGAGGATGTGAGGAGATGGTGGGACCTTGTAACATCTCATGGCCCTGAAATTGGTTACTACTCTAATGCAAGTAAGTCCATCTTGATCGTGAAACCAGCTTACTATCAAGATGCACAGGAAGCATATAGAGGCACAAACGTGATAGTGACCAAGGAAGGTCAGAGGCATCTAGGTGCTGTGATTGGAACTAAGGAATTCAAAGACAAACATGTGTGTGATAAGGTAAAGACATGGGTAGAAAAAATTAATACACTATCCAGCCACGCAAAAACAGAACCTCATGCAGCATACACCGCATTTACCTATGGTGTAAGTAAGGTGACCAGATTTATCTGGAGCTAAAAGCAGGACACTATCTTCCCCCGCCCCCGCGCGCGTGCGTGCGTGCGTGCGTGTGTGTGTGTGTGTGTGTGTATATATATATATATATATATATATATATATATATATATATATATATATATATATATATATATATATATATATATATATATTCACGTGAGTGACAACAACGGCTCCTGCACTACTCTCACCCTGAGGCTGCTAATCAAGTACTAACGTCTCATGCGAACCCCGAACATACCGTACGGTACAGTGAATGGGCCGACCAAAGTTACAAGGTAGTGAGTATTAAAAATTTTATATTAATAATTCAGTATTACAAGGGACAGCATGGTGGAATGATGAGGTGAAACGAGCTGTGGAACAAAAGAAGAAGGCATATAGTGAATGGTTAGCGAGTAGAGGTAGGGGAGAAGATGAGAGAGAGAAGAGAGAGGTATATGTGAGCAGGAGAAGGGAGGTTAAGAGACTGGTGAAGGAGAGTAAAAAGAAAGTGGATGAGGAGTTTGGAAGGAATCTGAGTGTGAAATGGAGGGAGAGTAAGAAATTGTTTTGAAGGAGGTAAAGAAAGTAAGGCAGTGTGAAAGGGGAAATAGTAGGGGAGTGAAAGATAGGAATAATAGATTGTTGGTGGAGAAGAGAGAGAAACTGAGGAGATGGAAGGAGCACTTTGAGGATTTGTTGAATGTGGAGAGTGAGAGCAGTGCGAGTATAAGTGGTTGGGGAATGGCTGGGAGAAGAAGAGAGGAGGGAGGAAGAGATCAGTAGGGCGGAAGTAGTGGAAGCGATGAAGAATATTAAGTTGGGAAAGGCCCCAGGAATTGATGGAGTGTGTGGTGAAATGCTTAGGTATGGGGGTGAGATTATTGTGGAGTGGATATGGAAGTTGTGTAGATTGGCTTGGGAAGAGGGAAGGGTTCCAGAGGACTGGAAATCAGGTATAATTGTTCCTTTATACAAAGGAAAAGGAGAGAGAGAGAAGTATGTGGTAACCATAGGGGTATTTGCCTACTTAGTGTGACTGGTAAAATATATGGTAGAATACTCATTGATAGGGTTAGGCATATGACAGAGGAGCTAGTTGGAGAAGAACAAGGGGGATTTAGGAAAGGAAAAGGGTGTGTAGATCAGATATTTGTTCTAAGATGTTTAGTGGAGAAGTATCTAGAGAAGGGAAGGAAAGTGTATGCTGCCTTCATGGACTTGGAGAAAGCTTATGACAGAATAGATAGGCAAGGTATGTGGAAGGTATTAAGAATATATGGAGTGGAGGGAAAATTGTTGAGTGCTGTGAAAAGTATGTACGAGGGAGCTAGGGTTACGGTGCGAGTGGATGTTGAGCTGAGTGAGTTCTTTGATCTCAATGTGGGACTGGAACAGGGTTGTGTGATGTCTCCATGGCTGTTTAATATATACATGGATGGGGTTGTAAAGGAGGTGCAGGGTAGGGCAGTGGATGTGGGGGTGGCTCTAATGAATGAGGGTGAGATTTTTTTTTTTTTTTTTATGTGTCCGTCTCTGGGCATAGGCTTCACAGCCTGCTATCAAGGCCCAGCAGTCCTCCTACATACCATACACCTCTACATGTCACCACTTCGGCACTAACACCCACCGTCCATATTGAATACATGCTAGGGCTGTCTCATACAGGACTGGTGTATTGGTATTAGCGGGGGTATTTTTACGACATGTCGGCGGGTCTTCTGGTAGATCAGTAAAGCCTGATTTAATGAAATTCAAATCCTTAAACTGTTCCCTGCCCCAGCCGGAATTCGAACCTGGGTCCGTTAGGACTACGGGCCACCTCTTTACCGATTGAGCCACCGCTTCCGGTGTTGCTGTTTGCTGATGATACAGTGCTGTTGAGTGAAGACGAATGGGAATTGCAAGGTTTGGTGAATGAATTTGGGACAGTGTGTAGGAGGAGGAATCTGAAAGTTAATGTAAACAAAAGTAAAGTTATGGTGTTTGAGAGGAATGAAGTCACAGAGTGTGCAGTGAGGTTGGATGGTGAGGATATGGAGAATGTGAGTGCATTCAAGTACTTGGGTAGTGTGATGAGTAAGGATGGAACTTTGGGGGATGAAGTGCGTGAAAGGGTACAGCAGGGAAGGAAGGTTGTTGGTACACTGAAAGCAGTGATGAGAAATAGGGAGGTGAGTATGGAAGTTAAGAAGTCACTGCATGATAGTATTGTGATCCCTACCCTGACGTATGGAAGCGAGGCATGGACCTTGCAAGAGGGGAACAAGTCAAGAGTGAGAGCAGTGGAAATGAGTTACTTGAGAGGAGCATGTGGAGTGACATGGAGGGACAGGTTGACGAATGAAGAAGTGAAGGAACGCTGTGGGGTGGATGTGGATGTGGTTGAAAAGATTAGGAGAAATACACTGAGGTGGTTTGGACATGTGAAGAGAATGGAGAATGAAAGACTGACTAAGAGGGTGTATGTAGGTGAGGTGGAGGGAGTGAGAGGGAGAGGTAGACCGAGGATGAGGTGGAGGGATGGAGTTGAGAGGAATATGAGAGAGGGGGGGGGTGAGTTGGGGGGAGGGTAGTCAAATGGTGGGTGACAGAGCGACTTGGAGGCGTTTTGTCTGCGGCCACCCTTTGCGGGAGTAGGGCGTCAGGCTATAGATAGATAGATAGTATTTCATTTGGTTAGGTTTATGCATAATTTTTCTAATTCATGCTATTTTCATAAAATAAGGTCATGCTATATCTTATGTAGTAGTAATTTTCTAAAAGCGGGACACTTACGATAATTTGCTCATAAAGCGGGACATTCTAGTCACAATTAGAAAGCGGGACAGACGTCCAAAAAGCGGGACCGTCCCGCCTAAAAACGGGACTCTGGTCACCTTAGGTGTAACGCACAAGTGGACCTTCATGATGAGGACAGTACCAGACATCGAGTTGCTGCTACAACCACTGGAGGATGCTATCAGGGATTCTTTCCTCCCATCTCTAACCAATGGCCACATTCCCACACCAGAAGAAAGGGACCTTCTAGCACTACCACCAAGGATGGGAGGCCTTGACATTATAAATCCAGCAGCCGTGGCAAGCTACGAACACAGGAATTCACTCATGCTCACGGAATCCTTGTCACAGAAGATTTCGCCCAGGTTGAGACGAGTGAAATCGACCACCAGAGGCAGAAAGAAATAAAGACACAGATAAGCAAGGAGCGTGAAGCAAGACAAAAGGACCAGCTGCAGCACATAATCGAATATCTAACACCAGATCAGTGCAGAAGAGTTGAAATTGCAGAGGAGGTTGGGGCATCGAACTGGCTCACAACCCTGCCTCTCAAGGCAAAAGACTCCCACATCAACAAACAAGAAATTATTGACGCAATAGCCTTGAAATAGTAGTAGTAGTAGTAGTAGTAGTAGTAGTTGTTGTTGTTGTTGTTTTTGTTATTGTTGAGCAACCCAGGTCTGTCTGGCTGAGCAGAGTCACCAACCGCAGGCACGCAACCGGCCCTGCAGGGCCGTCTCATGCAGTGAGCCCCTCTGACCTGATGCTCCTTTGCGGTAGAAAGCACCTTATTCCAGCCAGCTGCGGGGAAGACTGTGGAGGTTTGGTTCCTTGATAGACGCCACATTTGCATTTCACCACCCAGTTAGCAGGGGCACCATAGTAGGCTGCACATCGTCTTATTACTTAGTTATATGCTTGCCACCCACCACTATAAATGGTTTTCTGGGTTACAGGAAAACGTCATTCAGTGTAGAGCTACCTGAAATGGAAAGAATGGAAGGATGGGAGAAACAGGAAGAGAGGAGGGCAGTCATAGAAAAAGACTGATTAAGGTGAAGGACGAAGTAGGAAGTACTACTTCAAGTGAGTGGATGATGGCCACTGTCACCAACCACCATGTATCTGGTAGTAAAAGTTAACCACCTCATTCCAATAATGTATAATTTTTAATAAGGTCTGCTACTTCAAGATGCCTTCTTTAAAATTAAAAGAGATATCTTGTACTGAAATGAAAAATGATGGCTATAGTTAGTCTCACCGGTGCGAGAAATCTCACGAAGCCAAGCAATATTGTCAGAGGATAGCAAGGTATAATATTATGAAAAAAAAAAAAAGGTCATCGAGCTGAACGGGGTTAATGATGATGGTTATCTAACCCCATCCTATTCTAAGGCCTACCAAATTTAACCTAGCCAGCCTAAAGACTTATTTTTCACTTTTCTGAGACAACCACCAGATGGGGTTACTTCAGCAGGAAAAGTCCTCTCACAGTGAAGGGGTTAATGATGCCTGCATCCAAACCATCCTGTTCGAAAAATCTCTCCTGTGTTCAGTATGATCGTCAGTAGGAAGTAGTTTTGATTTTAAATATACATAATCATATTCAAGAGGACTCTATAATCGTCTGGAGATAGCAAAATGGTCCATATAATATGCATTTCAGTCATCCTGTGTTGATGCGCAGCTCAGTCAGCATTATGGTCAATTTAACCTGTGCAGCTGAGATGCATGGGACGAGTAGGGTGTGTTTGATTCGCGGCTACTGATTGGCCGCCGATGATGTAAATCTACAGTTTTTCTTATTTTAGCACATACAGTATATCTATTTTTAGATAACTGCAGCCAGTTTGAATATGGAATAATTTCCGAAGCTAAAGAGGTCAAAATTAGCTGAAAAGAGTACCGTTATCAAAGAAAATTAAAGTTGATTATAAAGTTTCATAAAACAATGGGTGACGTTTGAAGTAAATTATCCACCCACAGTGTACACCTACACCCGCATGTTGCATTATAAAATCCAATCACGCTGTACACCTACGTCCCCATGCTGCAGAACAATACATGCCTGCATATACTTCAGTGACATCATCGGCGGCCAATCAGCAGCCGCGTATCAAACACACCCTACTTGCCGCATACATCTCAGCTGCACAGGTCAATCAAATAGACTATATCAGTGTCCACCCTCCATCATTTTCTTTTCCTACAATTCTTTCACTCTTCACAGTGCTTGCTTTTTGCCTTTATTTTATGTATTTATTTGTGTTTTGATTAGATGCTTAATTATTACTTCATGAAGCAACCTAAATGTTTGCATTCCTCACATCAGGTGACTGGGCTGTCAACGTTATACTCATTATAAGAGCACACTGTTTATGGACAACAACTGTATTTTAAAATGCATCATCATAGCAAAGAATTAAGCCCTAAACAGAAGCCTACTAAGCGACGTTTCAGCCCCTTCACTACGGTGTCATATTGTTTCTCTCATTCCTGTGTCATATGCAAGGAGTGACTTTACGCAAGAAGTTACCGTTCCCTTCTCTATTTAGCCTAAATTAATCTAACCTAACCAAATCTAAACTAACCTAACCTTATCCTAGATCAACCGAACCTAAATAAACCTAAATTAAACTAATAACCATAATTCACGAAATTGATTTCACAATCTGCCTGTAACAATCATATGTATATCTATTTATATATATCTATATATCGACCTATAGTTACCTATAGGTCGATAAGACATCCAACTATTTCCCTGACACATATATTTCATAAATGTTGTTGATAAATGGTGCAGTACTTGAGAGAACATGCAGATACTTTTAGCCAGCAACTAAAAAGGGCACTCAGCGCATGCGCCCTGACCGGTGTCATATGCACGGAGTGACTTATGCTGGAAATTACCGTTCCGCTCAGTGCGCATGCGCCGAGTGGCCGTTTAGCTTCTGTTTTGGAAGTATCTGCATGTTATCCCAAGTTTTGTGTCATTTATCAACAACATTGTATGAAATACATGTGTCAGGAAGATAGTTGGATGTCTTGTCGACCTGTAATATGGATATATATATATAAATAAAGATATATATGTATGTTACAGGCAGATTGTGAAGTTGGTCATTTCGTGAATTAAGATTAGTTTAATTTAGGTTTATTTAGGTTAGGTTGATCTAGGATAAGGTTAGGTTAAGGTTAGTTTAGGTTTGGTTAGGTTAGGTTAATTTTGGCTTAATAGAGAAGGGAACGGTAACTTCCAGTATGAAGTCACTCCGTGCATATGACACCGGAACGGTAACTTCTAGCATAAGTCACTCCGTGCATACGACATCGGTTACCATCAAATTACTTTAGAGAAATAAGGAAGGGCTTCTATGAAGTGAAGTGGTTAAAGAAGACTGCCTAAAACCTCCAGTTCGGATGTCTTTCTTCATTTCAAGATAATCACTTATAGGCAGAAAGAATACCATAAAAAATACTCCACCATAACGGACGAGATAACACTACTATTGACTCTTATTCAGAAAGATTTCATTAATTTCTGACACTGTTTTTAGACGGAGTCATGTTAAGGAACTATTGAGAATTATAGAAATTTAGTATGATCTCATTACTTCTGATAATATCTCCGACCGTTAACAGTAACTATTGTTATGAAGGGAGATTTGCCAGTTAGGTAGTTTCGTACCTTCGAGACGTTTCTCGTACCGTAAGTTCCGGTACGAGTCAAGAATTGCCAGTTTTCCTGTTGTTTGTGAGCATAGTTATTTCGTAAGGTTAGTCATGCATTAATTTTTGTGCTCTTTTTCTCTAGAATGATTTATTTGATTGTTAAATTATGTATTTTAAGTTCGTCTGGTAAATGATTTTAGAGTGTTATGTAATGTAAGAAGAATTTGGCATGTTTTGATGTCTCCTAGTTGGTACCATAACTGTTGTTACTAGGGGCTGATGCAAGACCAGCACGTCCGAGAATGTTTGAGAAGTAGGTCTTTCTAGAACAATGCAAGCTTATATAAGATGGGGTAGAGATTATTACAAGTTTAGTCAGTGTTCAGTTTAGTTTGAGTAAAGTTCAGCCGGGTGTCAAGTCAGTTTGAGTGTAGTGCAGTGTCAGTGTTTATGAAGATTGTATATTTTTGGTACAGTACTTGTGAAAACAGTGGCAAACAGTGACGAGTTATTGAAGTTTGTATATCATTGGAACTTGAGAAAACAGTGAAGTGTTTAAGCTTTAAGTGTAATAACTGTGAAGTGTTATTAAGCATTAAGTGTAACAGCAGTTAGTAAAGTGTGTATAGCTCCAGTGCTTGTGAGAACAATGAAGAGAAGTTGGAAAGCATTAAGAGGAATTACTTGGAAAATAAAGACAGTGAACTTTAAGGAACCAGTGTTTATTTTCGCCTCAGCTGATCTTGTGTACTGCACACCTAAAGGCTGACCATAGGAAGAACAACTCACTGGGCAAAGTCCTTCCTGTACTGTACTACTGCTGTTGGAGCCTGTGGCAGTGTAGGGTGAGGACGTAACACTATTAAATATATTATTAGTTCATCTAATTTCGGTTTAGACACTAATTTGGCTGGATATCAAGGAAATAATGAATAATAAAATAGGTTACCATTGTCTCAACAAAGACACTACCGGATGACTGTGTAATGCAAAATGTTGAAATATAAATCAGATTAGGATGAAAAATTGTGGGACTGTTGTGAGCAGAATAAGCAAGAGAACCGAGGATTTGGTTGGAAAGGAGGAAGGTGCTCTTAAGGTGAGCAAATGTGCTAGTTATTTTACGAAGAGTCATAAAAACAACATTACTGAAGGAAAAGAATTTGCATACTGCTTTCACGGCTCTAGAGCAAGCATAGCACAATGGGAAGGAATGTTGGTAAATACTGAGAATATATGGAGTAGATGTAAAAAGATCAAAGCTGTTAGGAGTATGTATGATGACGCAAATCCCGGAAGGCACTTGGTAAATGATACAGGACCGAAACAGAGATGTGTCCTGTCTCTGTTGCTGTTCAGTATTTACATTGATACATTGTATGCCGGTAAATAACAGTGTCCTTAGTGAAGGAAGGTAGAAATCGCCTGTACAGTTGTTTGCTGATGATACTGTGCTGCTAAGTAGATGAATGGGAGGTGTACAAGGCTTGTTAAATGTGTCCGGAAGTGTGTGTTAAGATGTGAAATTTGAAAGTGGCTATAGTGACCGGTAAAGTTCAGGTCAGATTTTTAGGAGCAGTGAAGTCATGTAGTGCTTATTATCATGCTTACTGAGGGTCAGTGATCAGAAAATGGATATATCGCGTGGGCATGTCTATGTCTATGTGTGTTTTTGTGTCTCTGTGTGAAGTAGGTCAACGGTTAAGTCATATGGAAAGGTCATGTTGAACAGTTTTAGTCCGATTTAGACCAGTTGGCGGGAGTGCTGAGTAAATAATTTTTTTTGACAGTTTCATACCATAAATTAGAATAAACGAATATTATGGTTATTATCGACTGATCATTCTGTTTTAAGGCACTGTACAGTACATGAGAAGAGTGACAAGGAGTTCAGTAACTCAAAAGATAACAAAATAATATGACGACTCAGAAGGGGAGACATGTTCGTCGCAGTTATGACAATAAATATTTGGCACCATGAACACGAAGTATATACATAAATGGGACGAGGTGAAACGTAAGAAGGTAGCAGTCATTTATTCGGTTATAGATGGACAGAATCTTAATGCCTACGTACATTTCAAGAGAAATGTAAAAATATGGCATATTTAAGGTTATTCTCAGAGCATTCTATTATTTCGGAAATCTGGTAGTACACATCTGGTAATCCATAATATTAAATAAACATTATCTATCTATCTAATGCCAGACGCCTTAATCCCGTACGGGGTGGCCACAAACAAATCGCCTCCACGTCGTCCTGTCCCCCACCATTTCAATGCCCTGTGTTAAATAAACACAAAGAGAAAAATTATTTTAAAGTTTCACATTTTGCATCACATGGTTTCTCATTTGGCCCTCTTGATAAATGGCGTGCATTCATCTCTTCGTACTATAATATCGTATCAAAATATATGAACGTGGAAATTTCACAATGTAAGACGGCGGTGATTTATTTACATGCATTTCACGTTATGTTTGTATGAAACTCGTGAGTTAGCATGTCTTCTGTAGGTGATGTATTGCAATATAATACAATTTTCGTTCAGTAATTGTTTAATTAATTCGACTAGCATAAATAAGTTCATTAGACCCATCTAAGTGCCAAGAAGTTAAATGAATTCCAACAATATATATATATATATATATATATATATATATATATATATATATATATATATATATATATATATATATATATATATATATATATATCATCAGCCGTATGTGTGTCCACTGCAGGACCGGCCTATCCCAACCGAAGTGGGGACGATACAGCTAATGTATCTCCACCAAGTGGCTTAGGTTGTCTAGTAGAGTTTGTATGTAGGGTGAGAAGTGCTTGTAAGTGTCATTGTAGTGTTGGAGTGGCTTTGGATGTGTGTGTAGTCTGTGAACCAAGTGTAATCGACCCGCGCAAGCCGACTGGGTGCAAGCATACTTTATAGTATGCGACACTGGTTCAACCACAGCACCCCTTGTGTCCGCCAATGCAGTACGTGGCCTGAAGTACGCTCCCAAAGTTTATTACCCTGGCGGGGCGCGAATCCTCGTTCTTCAGTGTGCGAAAACGCACACTTTACCACTGAGGCTCCGTATATATATATATATATATATATATATATATATATATATATATATAGTTCCAACAACCAATTATGCCGAAATTCGCTGACGCAGATATGATGTGTAGATCGATATTTTTTATTGCATAGTAAACTACATGTTTATTTGTTCCTTCTCAGTAGCATGAAGAGTCCATTTGACTGATCAAATGTCGACCTAGACTGCATGAAGAACACACAAGAATACAGTAACAGAGAGAATGAGAATCATCACTTGGCATCTAGCATTCATAACTGGTGTTAGACTTGAGAGAGGTTGTGGTGAATATTATCACCAAATTAGTGTTCAGTACATAACTATTTCTTAAAAATAAATTTCTCTGTTTTTGTATGCTAATATTATTAGAAAATCACATATTTCACATGTGAAAAATTTTGTTTTATTATCGGAACAACTATCGAGCACCGTGGATTTGTTCATTGTGGGTTATAAATTGCCAAGTTGGGGATACGGATGCCGACAACATATAACTCGCTATTAATTGCCGCAGTAAGTGCCTGTGTGACCGCGGCTTTACTTGTGTAGTGTAGAACATGTTCGAACTA
Organism: Coenobita brevimanus; assembly: GCF_032717465.1. Taxonomy (NCBI): domain Eukaryota; kingdom Metazoa; phylum Arthropoda; class Malacostraca; order Decapoda; family Coenobitidae; genus Coenobita; species Coenobita brevimanus. The sequence continues at coordinate 31,708,327 of NC_136955.1, forward strand.
CCAGCAGTATACCTTCGTTTCCTTTCAGACTGAAAAAGAATAAGAGGGATGACCATGAACTGTGGTTGACGAGTGTAAATATGGTACTAACCTCATACCGTGGAGGCAGGCGATGTTGGTGGGAGAGGAGGTGGTGATGAGGTGGAACATCCTGCCCAGGTTGGTGTAGGCGGAGAAAGGAAGCAGATACCTCAGTCCACCTGCGCGCGTGCACACACACACACACACACACACACACACACACACACAGGGAAAAATAGGATTGATTTCGTTCATTGGATATACAAGCAAAGTATGATTGATCTCATGCATTACACACACACACACACACACACACACACACACACACACACACACACACACACACACACACACACACACACACACACACACGAACCCCCCTCCCCCACGAACACACACAGAAGGTAGAATTAGTTTCCCTCTCAGATACATACAAAAAAGCAAACAAACAGAAGAATGAATTTCACTCGTGCACGCCAGGGATAATTAGGATTCATCTCGTGCAACATTTAAAGGAGTAAAGACTGGGTACATTTTGTTACACAAAACTCAAGCTAATATTTTTTACAGTACATTTCTGCTGGCACAAGATAAGGGCACACAGTTTTGAAAGGATGTGTCTTTGTCTATCTATCTATTTATCTGTCTACTGCCAGATGCTTCAATCCCGTACGGGGTGGCCACAAGCAAATCGCCTCCACGTCACCCTATCCCCTGCCATTTCACTGCCCTGCTCCCAGTTCACACCCCTCTCTCTCATATACCTCTCCACCCCATCCCTCCATCTCATCCTCGGCCTCCCCCTCCCTCTCCCCCCTCCACCTCACTCACATACACTCTCCTCGTCAGTCTCTCATTCTCCATCCTCTCCACATGGCCAAACCACCTCAGTGTGTTTCTCCTAATGCTTCCTGTAACATCCATATCCACACCACAACGCTCCTTTATATCCTCATTTGTCACCCTGTCTCACCATGTAACTCCACAGGCTCCTCTTAAATATTTCATTTCCACTGCTCTCACTCTTGACTTGTGTCCTTCCAACAACGTCCAAGTTTCACTTCCATACGTTAGAGTTGGTATCACAATACTGTCATGTAGGAACTTTTTCACTTCCATGCTCACTTTCCTATTTCTTATCACTGCTTTCAAGGAACCAGCAACCTTTCTGCCTTGTTGTACCCTTTCAAGCGGTTCACCCTCCAAACTTCCACCCTTACTCATCACACATTTAAACGTACTCACAATTTCCATTTGCTCACCATCCAACCTCACTGTACATTCACTGACTTCACCTTTTTGTGAGAGGTAATCGTGTTCTGAGTGTATTGGAGACTTCATAACTCATCGACTTAAGTTATTTTATTCACCTCAATATTATCTTTTTGTTATTGATGCTACCTACGTAGATATGAAAACAATAAAAATAACACAATACACTAGATATGTCCAATATGAAGAATAAATCCCTGACGAAGTGGTGGTGCACAACTTGCGATCCTGATTAGAATGAGAGTTTGTTCTATACTTCTTTGTGTGTTAGTCTCAACCATACTTTGTTTAATATTCTGGTGATGACTAGTATATCACATCTATATCTTGTTCTACTGTGTTACAGTCTCTCATATATATATATATATATATATATATATATATATATATATATATATATATATATATATATATATATATATATATATATATATATTGTATATATATATATATATATATATATATATATATATATATATATATATATATATATATATATATATATATATATATAATGAATAAAACATTGACAATGCTACCTTGTTGCAACCCTACAGCTGATCAAGCACATTTCCCCCGACTCCCTGCACACCTAACGAAGCGCATAACGACCCTCACCCCCGACCCCAACTGTGCAATAAAGAGACATTAAATCTTAAAAATTTCAGTAGTTTATCCACGGTAATAATGAGGTTATTAGCAGATCTGATAAAATCATGACTCATGTTTTTTTTTTTTTTTTCATTTAGGTAGCCATTTTTTATGATGACATAATAGGTAGTCATGAAACTTCATAGGTATGTACAGTCGACAGCAGAAGTTCGTCCCTCTCAGCGTGCGTGATACGAGCCTGTTGATCTGGAAACACTGTCTGAGATAGAGTTGTCAGGTATGGTTTAAATGGCTAACATTAAAGAAATGTGTTCGGAGATAAGTTAAGAACACATTCCCTAATGATAACATTGAACTGCAGCAGGTGGGATAATAACGTTATTGTGAAATGTATGACACTGGTGAATGAAGATTCTTCGTTAAGGACACAGGCGCACAGGATTATTTGGACTGACTGATGTTGCCAGCAAGTATTATATGAAATATTATAGAACGTTTTGCAGTCCTAAAGGTGAGGTTGCAGAAAACATTGATTACGTCAGTTACACACTAAACAAACACAAAAACTGACAGTGCTTGTTTCGCGAGTATACGGTTTTGTTTTACAAGTTAAAGACACTTCCCTTCCTGACCTCTCTCCCCACCCGTTTCTCCTCTTCCCAGTCACGCTCTGCCATCATCCACATCTTGTCGCTAATGCTGAAAATCGAATGCCTGTAGGTAGAGTGTGGAAATATAAAAGTGTTAAATGAGATTCTTCAACCTAATCGCTATGAAGTGCTATCCATGACTTCAATATAAATGTTAATAATATGAATAAATCGTCACTGTGGTGGTTAGGAGACATTACTCATCATCATTTATATAACACATATAATCATGTAAATACAGTGCTTCAACTACAGTACACTCCCTCTCCACCCCCTTGCAGTCTCCTCTCCACCCCCTCGCAGTCTCCTCTCCCCCATCCACTGTCTCCATCACTCCTCCCACCTCCCTTCCCCCCCCTCTACCAGTACCCCTTGTTTCTAGCCTGCAACACTCCGAACCCCTTCCCACGGTTTTATTGTACTGACCCTGCCGGACTTCATTTAATAGTTATTTCATATCTCTGTTTTCTCTCCGTTCTTCATTTTTGTCTCAGGAACCGAACAATATAACGACGTTTGGGTTATGTTTTTGGATTGTATTCTGTAACAGTGTGTATTATTATTAGATTGACAGTGGCGGTCAAGAGGCATTAATTCTTCAAGAACAGTAGTCAGTGCTTCAATTCTGCCATTATTTTATTACTCCTCCTCCATAGCCATTAATCTCTTGCTTACACATATTTTAATTCTTTAGTCCTTGGTATTGAACACTAAGAGTTACGATGGACATTTTGTAATATAAGTAATCTGGTTACTTGTGTGTAATACAGTTGGCTATATAACGGGGACGAGTATTGTGTTTATAATGTCACTACAATTACGACTTAAATTCCTGTATATGATAACTGTATTCAAACCATGAATAACCGATCTAGTTAGAGAGGCAAAACGAAGCAGGGTATATTAAGAAAAACCGTGGGAAGGGGTTGGGGTGTTGAGGGAGAGAAACAAGGGGTACTGGTTGAGGGGGGGGGGGAAAGGGAGGTGGGAGGAGTGATGGAGACAGTGGATGGGGGAGGGGAGACTGCGAGGGGGTGGAGAGGGAGCGTACTGTAGTTGAAGCACTGTATTTACATGATTATATGTGTTATATAAATGATGATGAGTAATGTCTCCTAACCACCACAGTGACGATTTATTCATATTATTAACATTTATATTGAAGTCATGGATAGCACTTCATAGCGATTAGGTTGAAGAATCTCATTTAACACTTTTATATTTCCACACTCTACCTACAGGCATTCGATTTTCAGCATTAGCGACAAGATGTGGATGATGGCAGAGCGTGACTGGGAAGAGGAGAAACGGGTGGGGAGAGAGGTCAGGAAGGGAAGTAATTTAACTTGTAAAACAAAACCGTATACTCGCGAAACAAGCACTGTCAGTTTTTGTGTTTGTTTAGTGTGTAACTGACGTAATCAATGTTTTCTTGCAACCTCACCTTTAGGACTGCAAAACGTTCTATAATATTTCATATACTACTTGCTGGTAACATCAGTCAGTCCAAATAATCCTGTGCGCCTGTGTCCTTAACGAAGAATCTTCATTCACCAGTGTCATACATTTCACAATAACGTTATTATCCCACCTACTGCAGTTCAATGTTATCATTAGGGAATGTGTTCTTAACTTATCTTCGAACACATTTCTTTAATGTTAGCCATTTAAACCATACCTGACAACTCTATCTCAGACAGTGTTCCCAGATCAACAGGCTCGTATCACGCACGCTGAGAGGGACGAACTTCTGCTGTCTACTGTACAGTTGGCCGCACTCCCGCGAGGGCCACCTTAGTGTTGGCAACGCTGGCCGAGATAGTAACCGCGAATCATTAGTAGTGAGCTCTGATCGAAGCATTCACAGGACTGAGGGAGGGAGCGGGTTTGAGGTGGGTAGGTGGGTGCCTGTACACGAGAGGCGAGATATGACGATTGTTGAGGCGACAGAAAAGTGTAATATTTATTAAAAGATTTTTTTTTTTTTCGGTGTTACTTTTGCCATCATGAAAAGTAAAAAGATCAACTTTAAATATTATACTGCAAAACAAAGACAACCGATCAAGATTCATAATTGTAGACTTTAATCGTATTTTTTTTTATTGTCGTTTCCAAGCAATGGACGCTGTAAAATACAGACAAAAACTGCCTGAAAATAATGAATCAGAATGCTGTTTATTAATCACATGTAACAAATGTAAATAACTTCATCCGGAATGTGGCAGCTGCTGACACCACTGGCACATATCAACATCGCCCATATCTAGCGTTACCAAACAAGCAGTTTAAAATCGCATCGTTGCGTCATCGCATCGTGGAGTTATCAGGGCTCCCATTGACCTTCACATGATAGCAGATTAAATATATATATATATATATATATATATATATATATATATATATATATATATATAGAGAGAGAGAGAGAGAGAGAGAGAGAGAGAGAGAGAGAGAGAGAGAGAGAGAGATCACAAATTGTTTAAAGCCTCATTGGTCAAGACGCCCATAATTTCATTTTTACAAACAACCATCTGTTGCCATCGTGTCCGTGCCTCTTTGCCTATCTCGTACTATGTAAATTTTTACATAGCAAAATCTGACTATAGCATTTAGCGTTTAGTATCATTAATCAGAATGTAGAAAAAATAGTAAGGTAAAAGAGTGATACAGCATCCCTAAATGCGGTGTTTGTTGTCGGGTGTTAGGAAACGCTTGATAAGGAGGATACGGAGGTGTGTGCTAGGGGTGTCAGCAATTACCGCATGCAGTATTAAGGATTCACATTTGCTATATTCAATAGCATTATGCTTTATGGTTTCCAAGCATTAACTGTGCCACTTTTCACAGCGGTAATAACTTGACAATAAAGGTATTAAAATATATATGATTTGTTACCAAGTATTGTATATTTTTGTTATATATAGCTTCCAGCCTTCCACTCATCTGTTTCAGACGTCATCCATCACCTCTCGTGCATAGGTATCCCCCCACTCTCCTCAAACCCCCTTCCTCCCCCCCAAACTCTCTCTGTACGACTCTCTCTTACTGGCTGTGGATGCTTCGAACGCATCTCTCTACTAGTGTTTCAGAGTCAATATCTTGGCCAGCGTTGACAACGCTGTGGCCCTCGCGGGAGTGCGGCCAGCTGTACATATTCAGATAATCATTTATCACATACAATTTCTGCCTCCTAGGTATAGTAGTTGCAAAGTTTTAGTAGAAACACAAGCAACGCTATGCTATTGCAACCCTCCAACTGATCAAGCACATCCCCTCTACCTCCCTTCACACCTAACCAAACGCAAAACAGTCCTCACTCCCTCATTCTTTTCTTTTTAAAGGTAGGAGTAAGGAGAACACCTTGAAGACACATAACCAGGGTCTTTCAGATTTCTTGAGCAGGTCACACTGAAATCTCTGCAAAAACTCTCTTTTTAATTTTTCAATAAAAAAAAAAACTACTTAGGACACAACATTCTAATTATGAAAAGGCACCAGTTCACTATAAGACACATAACTATGTGAAATTTCATGACTACAGTGAATACTTTCCGAGTTCTGGCCCAGAAATGAAATTTCTACGCCCGGCCTGCCGCTCTGCCGTCCAACTCTACGGACTGATACCTATTGATCCTAGTGATAACAGCACCCTGCTCTGAGTTGTCAGGTGGAGGGTAAAAATTTACTCACCTTTAACTATGGCAGTATTCTTGTTGCACTGAATGGTTACATCCAGGACGGTGGCTGCCAGCATCATCATCAGCAACAGCAACACCACACACCTGTGCCACAGCACACACTTGTTACCTCATCACCACACACCTGTTACCTCAGCACACCACACCTGTTACCTCACCACAACACATCTGTTACCTTACCACCAGACATCTGTTATTTCACCACAACACACCTGTTACCTTATTACCACACACCTATTATTTCATCACCACACACCTGTTCCCTTACCACCACTCACGTACAGTATTATTTCACCACCACACACGTGCTACCTTACCATCACACATCTATTATTTCACCACCGCACACTTGTTGCCTCACCACCATACACCTGTTATTTCACTACCACACACGCCTGTTGCTTCTAGATCACACACCTGCTACCTCGACCACATACCTGTCGCTCTGCGACCACACATCTGTTACTTCACCATCACACATGTTATTTCACTACTACACCTGTTACTTCACCACCACACACGTTACTTCACCACCACTCATCTGTTACTTCACCACCACACAGCTGTTACTTCATCATCACACATCTGATTCTTTTCCACACACACCTGTTACCACCACACCTGTTACTATACTGCCACACACCTTCTGCCACCACACCCCTGTTACTTCACCACCTCACTCAGATTGAACTTTGATTCTTCCAGATGCAGTTTAACTTTAAACAACGTATAATTGCGGACACTGATATAGCATCACGTTTCAGCTTAACAGGTAAGAACTATTTGTATTATATTCTGTGATACTTGTTGGACTCCGAAGACAACATCGTGGTTTTGAAGAGTAGACGCTTCTTCTCGTTATCTGTAACACTGAAGTTAATAGATATCTTTGCCTGCAGCATAAACACAACTGTTTTAATGTCTGCATCTCAAACTTCATGAAAAGGGATTAGAACCTTTTCATTATTACTGGCTATTAGGGCAATATCTCATTAGGTTTGACGGTTTCGAGATGTTGTAAGGGATCTGCTGACCTGGCAGTAGACCTGTCGACATAAATGTCATTTCACTTTATTACCATAAATGCTAGATACTGAGGAGTAAGAAACGGTGATGTGATCTTCGGAGTCAAACAAAGATGTTAGAGTACTATGCACGAGTTTCATAATGATTAATTAAAAAATGCAGTGATATTATTGTCTATGAACTATTGTCGTGAACCATGGTTTCCGCACACCTACGTATTATACTGGAGGAAGGATATGTAGTCAGGGTGTTATACCGAACAAAGACCTTTTACCATGTGTTACTGTGGTAGCTCCAAGTACTGGGTGGCCGGTATAAGGCGCTGCACTAAGCACTTATCTGATAACAGCTTATGAGTTGCAGAGATGGCTCAGTCTGACTGTGTGGGAGTAAGTGAAGAAGTCAGTGTAAGAAATATTTAATGGTCACGTTAGAGACTGATAACGTTGACTGAGCCGTCCTTGCAACACATGAGAAATCGTTCAGATGTACAAACATCTCTGCCAGGGTTAGTGTAGTTGGACTTGTAATATGTATGATACTGTGTCAAAATGTATAGGTGCTGTGTGGTGTAACTGCAATGTTTCCTGTTGCCTTTGTGTTAAGATCGAGCTACAGTCATGAATGCGCAGTCAGGCGCTGACATGCTTCTTATTGCCAAAGTGCAGGGTAAGGCTGAGGAGGCTATCTTGTGTACAGATCAGAGAATTCGTTAACTCAGCATAACGTGATGGCACCTGGTACATGTGATCCTCCCTTCTTTCTCTCCCAACGAAATTGGTGAGAATTAGAATGCAACTAGACATCAAGAAAGTAGGACGAGTCTCTCCTAAACTAAGTATCCAGCCGTCGTTGGAGGTGTTTTGCAACCTGAAATCGTGAGCGTTTATCTTTCGTAATACAAGTCCAGTTACACTAACTTGGCAGAGATCTTCATATAGTTATAAGAGGTAGCAAGGTCAAGAACACGCTTAATCTTCATCCAGTCCGCAACTTTTTCAGGTCTAACGCTGTTACCCCTTGCAGACCACCTACACCCAATCAAACTGACCCAGTGACCCAGTGACCTGCTCTAGCCCTCTCTTGCCCCGTCTTGGAGCCAGGTGTGGGAACAAGAGTGTGTTTAATTTTAAGCAATATTTTGTCAGAACCAGCCAGCTGATGTTTTAAAAGTTTGATGTGTGAGCTTCTCTCATAACAACTGTCCCCTGTATTCACTGCAATTATCATCGTATGCAGTATAACTAGGTGGTGAGTCTGAATTATTCAGTGAGAAGTTTATGATGTTATCTCCATACCAATATTCCTTATAGATTTTAATTGCGTATTTACACAATTGATTAAATCACTTTACTTAACTTTCTCAGGTAATTTCTCATACTCGGGGTTTTCTTTTCAAGTCTTCTCTATTCATATGAACACTTCGGTTGTAAACAGTTTGTATATAAATCCCCCCCTTTATTGTCATTGTAAATAATAGTTATTTTGGGGGGAGGTAAGAAAATTTTCTCTTCGCTTGTATTCACTTACTTTAATATTTTCGTTTGCATGTTTTCCCCACAACTTGTTTCTTCATGACATTAATTTAAGAAGTTTAACTTCCCTGAAGATGATACACATTCGTCCAGAAATGAGAGAGAGTCAGGTTTCACCGAGGTTGAACATTTTCATGACAGTTTTACACATCTGCGAAGCGGAGACTCATCAGAAACAAATCATCCGATCAGCTGAGTCACAGACTCTTGTTTCTGCTTAAATACCTGTCTGTGTTGCTTCAACCAGCTCTTCCGATGTAGATTTTTCATACCTTACCCGCAATATTTCACACATTTCTCATTTACGTTTTGACTGAGATTCACTTTCATCCTCTCCTACCACTCCCAGTACTTGCAGCTGTACCAGGGATAACTGCTCCTAACACCCTTTCTCATTCTACTTCTGTCACCATGAAAGTCAGCCCAACACAACTCCGGTACCTCAGACAATCGTCTTGGAAGATGCATCATGCCCTAAATTCACGGGTATGAATATTGCTATTAGTGTTTACATTTTTATCGGTGATGTTCACTGAAATTACTAACTAAAGACTTACAACAGACCATGCTAAGACTGCATACCTTAGATGCAGGCTAGATTATGGTTATTCAAGAGTATGTTCTCTAATAATATCTAGATTCCTGGATAAGTTTACTTCCTTTGATGAATACTGTGCCAGAATTATAGATTTTTTTTTTTCTTTTTTACTCATACGAAAGCAGGATACTTGATGAGCATCTACAGACTGTTGCCAAGTATGGGACAGGATAAGTTCACCCCTCCAGACCATAATACACTGTTGGAGGCACCTGCTATGGCAGCCGAGATATGAACTGAACTTTTTGAAGTACTGCAAAACAGTCCTTGGGTGAAAACTTATGTTACGGTTAAAACCACTCTAACCTTAGATAATGTAGCGACGTTATGCAGTTATCTCGGGTTTCTAAATCGTCTTGGCAAAGACGAGTAAAAGCTACATTAGAGATTCATTTTTCTTCTAAGGATAACTTGACAATGTTAGCTGCAGAGATAGAAGAGAAACTTGATATCCTACCTGCTCAGTCAGTTCGTGCAGTTCAACAAGTTACCACTCCCATTCCTACTTCTCAGTTTCAAGGTCAAGAACATGATCCACATACACCTAACAGACAAAACGTCACACTGCATTCAGTAGCCACGACGCGTGTAATACCTGCGTCACAAACTATTCTCTCATGGTCGTGCCAGATCTAAAAGCGGAACTAAAACAGTTTGTTGGTATTGTAAACACTCAGATCATTGTGAAGTTCACTGTTATAAAAGACATGAAGATGAATGAAGACACAAGCGTTATAATAGATCACTTTCACGGTCACCCGGTGGTGCTTACATTAGTAACGCACCCTAACGATCACGCTGTAGCACATACTGTACGTACCACAACAGTCATCATTCTACTAACGAGTGTCATGCCCTTGCCAATACATGGTAGGGGGAAGCCCCACCACCAGAAGCAACAGAATCCTCCATAAGAACACGAAATTCTGAGCTCGATCATCATAACATATTGGCAGAAGTAAACATTTCAGCAATTGCACCATACATATGATAGCTATACATCAAGACACTAACATTATCATACATATTACACAGTGCAGTGAGAGAGGACCATTGTTTATGGGTCACTTTGTACTGTAAGACTGCTCAAGGAACAATTTGCAATGACGCTTTTGCTTGCTCAGTCTTCAAAGGTTTTGAAGTACTAACAATATTCTTTTTTTCTGCTGTGAACTGCTGACTGTGACTTCCGTTCAGCAAGAGGTAGAAGTAGAAGGTGGGCAAATAGTATGGTTCACGACTATACCTCCAACTATTCCAACAATAATGATATTCGGGTACTTACATAAAGACAATATCACCCGCTTCTAAGTCCAGTTTGGGATCCTCAACCTGACAGAACGAGACGTCAGCATAGAATAATGTGCTGCTTAGCGTTTCATTCAGGCTTTGCTGTTGAATAAATGGAGGAAAGAGAAAAACATAGATGACTTACTATTACTACTGAAAATCGTTCTAAAATATCATAATACAGTGCATAATAGCTGGTAGCGTACATATGTAATCTAGAGGTTAAGTGGAAGTCATGGCTAGGGCTGAAGAAAATGGTGTTAGCACATTCTCACTCTCAGGAATGCCACAGACAGCACCTCGTGACGCCTGATCAGAAAGTCCCCAGGATCGAGAAAATTCCACCCAGCTGTGCCTTATACGTGACACAATCACTCATATAGGAGAGAGAAGGAGTTAGCAGGCAGGCATTAGGAGAGAGAGCGAGAAGGGTGTCTAGAAAGAGGCATGGTGGGGAATAAGGTAGGTGCATGGGCTAGCGAGAAACTCTCCTCCCATTATGCTTTGCTAGACTGTATTACTCTTAAGATATTCCCTTTGAAGAAAATAAACTACCATTAAACCCTCGACTCATCTTTATCTTCTCCTGTCATCAACGACAAGTACAACTCAGAGTCTCCTACAAATCAACTCACTGTTATAACAGCTCCACTATGACTACAATATAATTAACTACAAGTTTTATATATATATATATATATATATATATATATATATATATATATATATATATATATATATATATATATATATATATATATTGTTACGGAACAGAGAGAGATAATGAACACTTCAAGTGAGAATACTAAAATCACTACTGTCCCGCAACGTTCCAGGTTCAAAACAAAAGAGTTAGGTAAAATTACAAGTTAAAGTTTAATGCTCAATCTAACAACTAAACATTCAGGACTCATAAGGATAATGTAATGGCAAAAACAGGTTAAATATATGGCTAACTGCAATAGCCTCTATTAATACGATTTTAGCAAGAACAAATTTATCTAAGTCAGCCCTGATAAATGAGAGAATCGAATAATGCTCAGTTAAAGTAAGATATAATATTATTACAGATACAAAATATTATTAATATTGGCTGACATCAAAAACTCCACATGAATCACAAAAAACCCCACCAGGCCCATGAACCAACGCCTCAGGCCATACAGTACAAGAAAAATGGTAACAACACTTATACTCAAATTATACAGCAGCTAGATGGCTGGGGACTTCCTGAGCACTCACAAAAATAATAATACACTATACAGGGGAGGACAGAGATGTGAACAAAATGAGGAGTAGATCTAAGTGTCCCTAATGCAGAGACTGAGCTCATTATATAGGGGCCGGCAGAGCTTGATTCAACTTGCAAGAAGGACGCGCAAATGAGGGCACAGAGGACGAAGAGTTGACCCTCCTGCTCTGAACAACAGAAAGAACGACTTACTCTACTATAAGGGGGAGAAGGGGGGAGTGAGGTAGAACACGCAAGCCTGGTCACTATCGAAGCCACGAGGCGAATCGTGATCAAACATGCAGCATACTGTACGTTAGAATTATACAAAGGATGATGAAATCATAGGCTATGTAACACCTCCCCACAAAGAAAAGAAATTTACAAAGGAAATTTCTTATTACTCTAAAACAATCTGTCTAAAGTCTAGATAAGCAATCTGCAATAACATTTTCTTTCCCCTTGACATGTTGTATGTCTAATGAATACTCCTGAAGAAGTAGACTCCATTTTGTCAATCTCTGATTTTTATCTTTAAACTTACTAAGGAATTTCAGTGGGTTATGATCGGTATAAATGACTATGGGGTCAAAACCAGAACACAAATAAAATGAAAAATGCTGTAAACCCAAAATCAAGGCCAAAAGCTCTTTCTCAATAGTTGAGTAGTTCTTTTGAGGTGGAGTGAACTTCTTACTGTAATAAGATACAGGATGTTCAATACCCTGATCATCCTCTTGCAGCAAAACAGCCCCAGCTCCTGAATCACTTGCGTCAACAGCCATCTTAAAAGGCTTAGCAAAATTTGGAGTAGCGAGCACTGGCTGACTTAATAGGATAGCTTTAAGTTTACTGAAAGAGGATTCACAGTTATCAGTCCAAACAAATTTAACTCCCTTTTTCAGTAGGTCTGTAAGTGGTGATACAAGAATTGAAAAGTTAAGAACAAATCTCCTGTAATAACCTACCATTCCCAAAAATCTTTGTAGCTCTTTCCTACTTTTAGGTCTGGGAAGATCACTTATAACCTGAACCTTAGCTCCTGGTGGTGCAACGTGTCCATCACCAATTACGTACCCAAGGTACTGAACTTTAGCTTGACCAAGCTCACACTTTGATAAATTAGCTACAAGATTAGCCTGAACCAAACGCTCAAGAAATTTACTGACATGGCATAGGTGATCTTTCCACCTGAGTGTGTCATGGACTATAACATAAACATGCGCCTCGTGGACCAGTCAGACTCCATGATATCGACGGTAGAGTGTGCCAGGACCACGATGAAGTGGTATAAGAAACTGTTCTTTCACTTGCTAGACATCACTGCTCTGAATTGCCACCACCTTCACGCCATGACAACAGGAGTTCAGGAAACCTTTGAAGGGTTTGTGAGGGAGCTCACAAGACAGATGTTTGCACGTTATGCTGTAGAATGGCCCCAACATCGCATCCGCACTGCCCCTATTGCCCAAACTCCCCTGAGAATATCCGGCCGCCATTTCCCCACTCCTATCCCTCCCCAGCCAAACAGACCTAGGCCCCAACGCAGGTGTCACATGTGTAGCAATTCCCGGGTGAGACTCACGACTCAGAGGAAGGACACCCGCTATGAGTGCGTGGAGTGTGACGTGGGTCTCTGTATTCACCCATGTTTCAGCGAATATCACACGTTGATGCAATTCTGATATGGTGTGAATGCGACAGGACGCTGAAACTATGAAGTAAATGCGACAAACAGACGCTCAGTGAAATTATCAGTCATGTTGATCTCCAAATATTAGTATAAAGTGCATACGGGTATAACATAAGTGCAAAAATTGTATGTAAGTGTATAAATATGCTGTAAGTGGAAACATACATAGGGAGGGTATTATGATGCGATATTCTGTCGCTCAGTACAATAAATACTGCCCGTAATTATGTAATTATTATTATTGGAAATGCTTACGGGTATAATATAAGTTCAAATTATTGTAAGTGCTGAAATATATTCTAAATCGAATATTCATAGCGTGTGTATAGAGATGCGATATCCTGACGCTCAGTGGAATGAATAAGGCACGTAATAATGAAAATAGAAGTCAACAAGTGGAAAAGTGTGTATTATATGTGAAGAATTAGTATATAAGTGTTTGAGTATTATGTTGGTCGAAACATTCATTGCGAGGGTATTTTCATGCGATATTCTCACGCTCACTTGAATAAATAATGCCAGTAAGTATGTACCGTGCAGTATAGGGGTGTAAAAGTGTGTAATGTAAGTGGGAAAGTATAATTGGAGTGAATAAAAAAGTAGAAGATGAAACACGAGTGTTTGAGATTGTGGTTGCTATGTGAATATGCGCTAGCATATCGCTAAATGCCCTCGTAATGAATGTAAATAATTGAAAACATTTACAGTGGTGGAGGAAAGGTTCTATGTAAAGGGAAAAATAATAGGAAAGTGATAAAACAATTGGGTATGTTGAAATACGAGTCATAGCGAGTGCGCTTAGTAAGCTGATGTGCGCTAAACTTATGCTGCATGTCATCATAATGAATGAAAACATCTGAAAACACAAACAGTAGAAATTGGTAAAATGTCATTGAAACAGAAGTATACAAGTAGAAAAAATTATATGTTGACTGATACAAGAAACTTAGCATATAGCATGTTACGACTCGGACCAAACTCGCTATGCTCGCGCAATGGTACAATGCTTATTTTTCATATATATGTGTCTGAAATCCATTATATTGTTACTGTTATTGTTTATTAGTTCAAATTCAATAAATATAGAGGTGTTGTGTGTTGTTTCTCCCAGTATTCCTTATCATAGAAAACGTGAGCGCCTGACACGTCAATAAAAGAATACGATACCTGGCGCGGGAGACCTCACCTGTTCCGACCACTTATAGACCACGGTAAGCCCTTTCTTAGTGATTTTCCTTCGTTTCTCAACCTAAGCGGAAGTTTGAGCCAAAAAAAAATTTTTCCAAAAAGGCTCGGGACTGGGGGATTTCGGAGGTGTGGAAAACCTCGGGACGTGACGAGTTAAAGAGACTGATAGGTTTGCCAGTCATTAACCCATTGGATCCCAGGGTTGCTGCGTGGGGAGTGGCACTGTGTGGGTTCTAAGCATGCCGCCCTCCGCCTACCGGCTCATAGTCACGAAGCTCATAGGTCCCTACCTGGGGGTTCCCTACTTTATAAAGACTTGAAGAATCCCAGTTCTGTCCAGTATTCCGGGACACTGGGCTCCAATGATATATATATATATATATATATATATATATATATATATATATATATATATATATATATATATATATATATATATATATATGATAACAGAACAGAGGAAGGAAAAACAATTGAATTAACAATAATCCATACACCAGATTACTGGTGTCCTCTGTTCATAAAATATCTGTAACAGTTAGACTTGAACAGCTGTGGGTTTAAATTTGGAGGGAAACAACTCTGGGGATGCGAGTTCCAGAGAGATGCAGTTCGGGGAATGAAAGAATTCTGACAGGCAGAAGTTCTGCAATATGGCTGAGTGACATTCCAGTCATCAGCACTACCAGATGCCCGTGTAGCACGAGGGAAGGCATGGAGAAGTGGCACCATGGAAGCAACTTCGTCTGAGCATTTGCCATAAAAATATCTGTAAAATAATGCAAGAGAGGCAACATTCCTTCTTACTTGCAGGGGAGGTAGTTTATTTGTAATGGCAGGCTTTTTAATCATTCTAACAGCTTTGTTCTGAATTTTGTCTAGTTATTTTAATGCAATCTCTCCACATCCATTCGACAAGGGTGAGCAATATTCAGGCTGAGAGCGCACATGACTCTTATAAACTATAGCCAACTGCTCATCAGTGAAGAAGTTACGGTCTCTGTATAATAATCCAAGTTTCTTTGAGGCGGTTTTAGCAAATTATCTAACATGAGAGGTCCAGCTGAGGGCATTGTTAAGTGAGAAGCCAAGAATTTCAATACTTTTGGAGATGGGGATATTAGTAGCACTGAAGGTAATGCACTGAAGGTAATGTAAATTGTATTTAGTTTTACAAGCATTAAATGAGACAAAGTGGTTTCGTCCCCATTCACTGATCGTAGATAGATCTTGATTTATGGAGATGGCTGTACTGAGTTGAGAGGTAGAGATATTAGACTTTGTAAATGGGTGTCTGAATGTGAATGAATTATGTCGTGTTGAGTCATCTGCATATGAGTGGATGGGATTGTGGGTGACAAATAAGAGATCATTAATATGAACAAGGAATAGGGTTGGCGTCAGAACTGACCCCTGTGGCACGCCGGCGTTAACTGAGTGAAAATTGGAATATACATCATCTACTTTTACTCTAATTTTCCTGTCACTAAGATATGAAGAAATCAAAGGAACAAAAGAAGTTAGTCTATAGCAAGGGAGCTTGGACAGCAGGGAACGGTGCCATGCTCTGTTGAAAGCTTTAGAAATATCAAGAGCTACTGCATGCGTTTCACCATGTACATCAATTGATTGATGGATGGTATGAGTTAGGAGATTGACTATGTCAATGATGGATTTTTCGTGGCGAAAACCATATTGTCTATCTCTAATTAAGTTGTTGGATTCAAGATGTTTAACAAAGTGCTTATTAATTAAACTTTCAACAACCTTACCAAGGGAAGATGTGACTGCTATTGGTCTGTAATCAGAGGGGTCAGAGGAACTTCCTTTCTTCGGAATTGGGTGGATATTGGCTTCTTTCCATGAATTTGGGAATAAAGAAGTACGTATGCATAGTCTGAATAATTTAGCTAGAACAGAGGCAAGTTCAGGGGAATACTTTTTCAAAACAATTGGCGGAATTCCATCTGGGTCTGGAGCGTTGTTGGTTGGTAAATTGTCTAGGATGGAGTTTACGTATCTTGTTTGTATTTTAAGTGGGGCAATTTCGGGAGAGTCGAGTCCTAGTACTGGGACATTATGGCTAGTTTCATCTATGGTAGAGTTTCTGGCAAATGTACTGGCAAAAATATCCGCTTTCCCACGCGGGTCATTTGAAATGTTCCCATCTGAAGATTTTAGTGGGGGAATGGATGATGACTTGTTAAAGTTATTATTGAAAGAAGAATTGACCAGAATATTCTATTGTCAGTAGGGTTATTAAGTAGTTAAATATATATATATATATATATATATATATATATATATATATATATATATATATATATATATATACTGTATATTTATATATGTAGATAGATAGATATAAAGATATCTATCTATCTATCTATCTATCTATCTATCTATCTATCTATATATATATGTATATATATATATATATATATATATATATAAATATATATATATATATATTTGTAAGGAAGAAGTAACAAAAGGCAAGGAGAGTGCAAACCGTTCTTTCCAAGAAAAAAAAAAAAAAAAAAAAAAGAGAGTCAAATTCAAGATCCGTTCAATTCGTGATGCCTGGACACACTTCATTTGAAAGACTGGAGATCATAGGAAGTAGGAAGCACAGGCAGAGGGAAGAAGTTCCAGAGTTGACCTGTTGCATAAATGAAGGACTGGGAGTAACGATTAACTCTTGCATTAGAGAGTTGGACAGAAAAGGGATGAGAGTCTGTTGACAGACGGGTGCTATGCGCCCGTCGTAAAGGTGGAGGGACGGAAACAGACAGTTCAGAGGAGCAGTGACCATTAAGTAGCGATAGAAAAGAGATAAAGATGCAACAGTGCAGTGAAGAGACAGCGGCTGAAGGGAGCCATTAAGAGGAGGAGAGTTAATGAGACGAAAAGCCTTTGATGCCACCCTATTGAGAAGAGCTTTATATGGGGAGTCTCCCCACACATGAGAGTTGTACTCTACACAGTGGCGAATAAAACCCTTGTATAACGTAAACACTGTGCAGGGGTAAAGAAGGGACGGATTCTATGAGAGATGTAATACGATCTTTCGAAGATAACTCCGAGGGAAGGAAACCCCAAGTATTTTTAAGGGTGATGCACAATTGAGCTGGATATTTTTAAACATTAGTGGGTGCTCCTGTGGAAGATTTTGTTGGGCTGATAGGTGTAAAAACTGAGTCTTTGATGCATTAAAAACAAGATTACTTTTACCCCAGTCAGAGATACGAGACAAGTCAGACATTGGGTTTGCCATAGCCTCATCCTTTGGCTGTTTAAATAACTGCTGAGAGGGACGTTGCGGGAACCGAATGGAAAGGTGTAGGGTGAAATCATCAGTGTACATGTGGGTAGGGTTAGATGAACAGCTTAGACGGTCATTGATCAATAAGAGGAAGAGAGTTTGTGATGGGACAGAGCCCTGAGGAACACAACAGTTGACAGATCTACTGTAGAAGAACAATGGCCATCTGCAACAGTAGCTACAGAACAACCAGAAAGGAAGCTATAGATGACAACACAGATAGAAGGATAGAAACCATAGGAGGGTAGTTTGGAAATTGATTTATGCCAGACTCGATCGAAAGCCTTTGAGATGGCAAGTGCAATGGCAAAGCTTTCACCAAAGTCCCGAAAGGAGGATGACCAGGAGTCTGAAAGGTAGGTGAGAAGATCGCCAGTGAAGCATCCCTGATGGAACCCATACTGACGATCAGAAAGAAATGTTGTGATAGGAAAGATGCTTTAAAAAATTTCTGTTCAGAAGAGACTCAAAAACTTTTGAGACACAGGATGTTGAAGCAATTGGGCGATAGTTAGAGGGTTGGGAATGGCCACCCTTCTTTGGGACTGGCTGAATGAGAGCAAACTTCCAGCAAGAAGGAAAGGTGCAAGTTGATAGACAAAGGCGAAAGAGTTTACCTAGGCAGAGTGTAAGCACAGAAGCACAGTTCTTGAGGACATCATAAGGGACCCCATCAGGCCCACATGCCTTGTTAGTACTGAGGCCAGAGATGGCAGAAAATACATCAGCTGAATAAATTTTACTGTCAGCCATGAGGAAGTCAGAGGGGAGGAAGTGATAGAAGAACAGCACCGGAATCGTCTAAGGTGGAATTGGAGAAGAAAGTCTGAATGAAGAGATCTGCTTTATCAGTAGAAGAAATGGCTATAGAGCCATCAGAGTAGAAAAGAGGAGGGAAGGATGATGAAGTAAAATTGTTAGAATGATTTTTGGCAAGGTGCCAGAAGAAGCAGGAAGAATTCGAGTTGGAGAGTTGTAAGCATTTAGTACGGATGAAATTATTTTTATCAGAGTGAAGAACAGACTTAGCACGATTCAGGGCAGAAACGAAAAACAGATGAGATTCAGGGGTAGGTTGTCTCCAGTACCTTTTATAGGCCTTCTACTTGTTGTGGACAGCATTAGAATAACCTCTGTAATGTGCAAGGCACACTCAGTTGGCTCCTGCCATGGAAGCAATATTTTATCTATCTATCTATCTATTGCCAGACGCCTCAATCCCGTTTGGGGTGGCCACAAACAAATCGCCTCCAAGTCGCCCTGTCCTCCGCCATTTCACTGCCCTGCTCCTAACTCACACCCCCCTCTCTCATATACCTCTCCACCCCATCCCTCCATCTCATCCTCGGTCTCCCCCTCCCTCTTCCCCCCTCCACCTCACTCACATACACTCTCTTCGTCAGTCTTTCACCCTCCATCCTCTCCACATGGCCAAACCACTTCAGTATATTCCTCATAACGCTTCCTATCACATCCACATCCACACCATAACTCTCCTTTATATCCTCATTCATCAGCCTGTCTCTCCATGTGACTCCACAGGCTCCTCTTAAATAACTCATTTCCACTGCTCTCACTCTTGACTTGTGTCCTTCCAACAACGTCCAAGCTTCACTTCCATACATTAGAGTTGGTATCACAATACTGTCATGTAGTAACTTTTTCACTTCCATGCTCACTTCCCTGTTTCTTATCACTGCTTTCAAAGAACCAGCAATCTTTCTTCCCTGCTGTACCCTTTCAAGCACTTCACCCTCCAAACCTCCATCCTTACTCATCACACTACCCAAGTACTTAAACGTACTCACATTTTCCAATTCCTCTCCATCCAACCTCGCTGTACATTCACTGACTTCACCTCTCTCAAAGACCATCACATTACTCTTCCCTACATTCACCTTTAGATTCCGTTTCTTTCACACTCTCCCAAACTCATCCACCAAGCCTTGCAGCTCCCCTTCGTCTTCACTCAACAACACAGTATCATTTGCAAACAACAGTACAGGGAGTTTCCAGACACTATCCTCTCTCACCAAGGCCACTCCAACATCCACTACCCTACCTTGTACCTCTTTTATTACCCCATCCATGTACAGATTGAACAACCATGGAGACATGACACATCCCTGTTTCAACCCAACTTTCAAAGAGGAAAATTCACTTAGTTCACCATCCACACGCACTGCAGCCTTCGCACCATTGTACATACTCTTCACAGCATTCAACAACTTCCCATCTACTCCATATATTCTTAACACTTTCATGACAGAGAAAATCAAAGAAGTATTGCCTGAGGGCCACCCAATCAGCAGTCCAAAGTGCCACTGTCGACATTTCTTTGGAGGGTCCACAGGGCGTACTGGAGCAATAGGACAGGTTAACGGTAATAAGGTTGTGATCGGAGGAGCCCAATGGTGAAGAAAGATTAACAGTGTATGCAGAAGGATTAGTTGTAAGGAAGAGATCAAGTATGTTGGAACTCTCTCCAAGGCGGTTAGGGATACGGATAGGGTGTTGTACAAGCTGCACTAGGTCATTAAGGATAGAAAAGATGTAAGCTTGTTTACCATGTGGATCTGTGAAAGGAGAGGAGACCCAAAGGTGGTGGTGAACACTGAAGTCGCCTAGAATGAAGTTTCCATGGAAGGGAGAAACGGATAGAATGTGTTCCATTGTAGAAGTAAGATAATCGAAGAATTTCTCATAGTCAGTAGAATTAGGGGATAAGTAAACTTCAAATGTATATTTAGTCAGAATGACAGGAAAGGCGTAGCCAGAGAGTAGAGAATTCAGAAGACTCAAATTCAGGAACACGAGAGCAAGATAAGTCATTGCGTACTTATACACAGTAACCATCTTTGGCATTAAAATGAGTATAGAGAAAGTTGAAGGATAAAGAAAAGTGTTTGCTATCAGTTGCCTCAGACAGCTGAGTGTCAGTTAAGAAGAGAAGGCAATGTTTAGAGGAGGAGAGATGGTGATCAACAGAGGGAAAGTTAGAGGAAAGGCCGCGAATGTTGTAGAAAGAAAGTGAGTCAGACAGTGGTTCCAAGCAGCTCGTTGTGTCGTTACCTGGAGACAAGCGGAGGTTGGGGGCATTTATGGTTCCCCTCCCTGGGGACTCCGAGGCTTGGTTATCAGACACCATTATCTTTAAAAAATTTGAAAAGGAAGTGTTGTTTGTAATATGCATGTAGTTTGGTGTTGACAGTTAGAGAAATTTGTATTGGAGAGCATGCTGGCCTACTCTCTGTGTTACTGAAACACTGAAAAAGTTCAGCAAGGGGGTATGGTCAGGAACTAGTCCCGAGGGCTGATGAAACTGGAACTCAAGCCTTCCCTGTCATCAGCTTTCCATCCACCTTGGGAGTACTGCCCTTCTCGAGTGGTGCTACAATCTCTCTCTCTCTCTCTCTCTCTCTCTCTCTCTCTCTCTCTCTGTCTGTCTGTCTGTCTGTCTGTCTGTCTCTCTGTCTGTCTGTCTCTCTCTCTCTGTTTGTCTGTCTGTCCGTCTGTCTGTCTGTCTGTCTGTCTGTCTCTCTCTCTCCCTCTCTCTCTCTCTCCACTATCAGACTTTTACAACTCACTCTCAGCTGTTTAGCGTCATCTGGCATTGAACAATTAGGGTTGTTCCGACACTCAGAGAGATGATGATGAAGTATTAAGCTCTTTATCCAATGACGTGTTGTACTGATTTATTCATGGCACGTCCAGACGAATTTAATCAGCTCTGGGTAGACATCATGCAGTGTTGGAGCAAGTGATGGTTCCTCATAGTTTGCCATTTCATAGTCTTATCAAAGCTGAATCATATTTAATGGACACTGAAGAATAACATTAAAAGTTACGTGAAAAACTGAAGGGATTAACACTCCTGGTCCTAGGCCTCACTCACACTTGAATAAAATCGTCTGAGGGTAGCTGAAACGGAACATAAATGAGTCGGTCTATGGTGACAGTATTCACACTCTAGGCCTCATATGACTCAGCTGAATAATTTCGTCTGGAAATAGCAGAGTTACACAAAAGAAACTTATCATAGGTCTTGAAGTGCATACACTGAGCATGCAGGTGTTCGTGGTAACAGTATTAACATCCAGGCATTAACACACCCAGGCATTAATACTCTCAGACACTAACACTCCAAGGCATTAATTAATACTTTCAGGCATTAACACTCCCAAGCAGTAATATTCTCAGGCATTAACACTCCCAGACATTAACACTCCCAGACATTAACACTCCCAGACATTAACACTCCCAGACATTAACACTTCGAGGCATTAACACTCTCAGACACTAACACTGCCAGGCATCAACACTCCCAGGGATTAACATTAACAGGCATTAACACTCCCAGGCATTAGCACATAGGCATTAACACTCCCAGGCATTATCACTGAGGCATTAACACTCCCAAGCATTAACAGTAAGACATTAACACTCTCAGGCATTAACAATCAGACATTATTACTTAGGCATTAACACTCCCAGACTTTAAGACTCCCAGGCATTACCATTCTCAGGCATTAACACTTAGGCATGAACACTGTCAGGTATTAACACTTCCAACCATTATCACTCCCAAGCAATAACACTCTCAGGCATTAACACTCTCAGGCATTAACACTCTCAGGCAATAACACTCTCAGCCATCAACACTCAGGCATTAACACTCCCAGGCAGTAGGAATACCTCAAGTTCTTCAGCAGAGCATACACTGGGGATGCAGGTTCCGTAATTTACTGTGCTGCTTAAGTTAATTGCTCCGGCCACGCTCCTCTCTCCTTTCCCGTTCATCTGACCAACAATAGCCCCGACACCGAGACCGTTCCTGGGGTTAAGGCCTGGACCGGTGACGTGGCTGGAGAGTGGGTGGCGAATGTATTTTTGTGGTACTGGTACTGGCTGATGACCGGCAGGTGTGTTGGTGTGCATTCTGTCGGGGAAAGTTTTGCTGAATGCAGAGGTATATAGAAGTAGTTTTTACATTATAAAGTATTAACAAAGATTTTTCTGCCTGTTTCAAAAACGTCCACGTCCTATGATTTTAGAATTTGCAAGATTCTTGAGTACATTACACCCAATCGTTTTATTCAGCATGGAAGCTAAGGGTGCAATAATGCATATTCAGCTCACAATTGGAACCCTGAGTTCCATTTTGAAACAGGTCAGACTCTTGTACAAATTGTTTGCCCAACAGTGTAATTAGAGATCTGAATGTCAATTCTAATGCTGCACATTGTATCATTTTGTATTCTAGGGAAGACTGGAGATTATAAAATATATGTGAGTAAAACTGAGTACCGGCCGTAATAACTCCTGTGCAATCGATAGGCATTAAACTAAATAACATCATATTATTTTTTAACTTACTGCGGCCTTACGACATATTTTTTATATTATTCTTGCTATCTTCCGATGGTTTAACTCAGCTTAGGATACGATTTTCTAACTGGAGGAGTTAGATACAGTGTTCTTTAACACCTTCGCTAGTAGTTGGCGCTTCTAGTCAAACTGTAATCGTCTGTTGTTAAAAGTACCACAATAATTTTTCCTTCATCTTATCTTGAAGTTGTTTAGCTCTTCTTAGACAACGACACATTTCATAATTATATTAGTCAATCTGTCTCAATATTGCTTTAGTCGACTTCTAAAAATGCCTATTACTGAAGGGGTTAGAAATAATATCCAACTCTCGGGTGACTTTATTTTATATATATATATATATATATATATATATATATATATATATATATATATATATATATATATATATATATATATAGCTTATTCTTATTTCCACTAGATTGTTTAAATCGGGTTAGGAGAGACTTTTTGAAAAGGAGGAGTTGAATATCACCCTGGGTAGCTCCATCACATCTAGAGGCTGTGAAGGAGCTAGCAAGAATGAAATGGAAAAATACGCCAGATTGAAGGGGTAAATTTTCATTGATGGACATTTTCTTTATTGAAGAGTATCATGTGGTGTGCTGCTAAATATAATCCTAGCTGTACTAATTGCAGAGACAGCGTTACTCATGACATAAGTCAGGATTTCTCTTGCTTGGACAAAATCTTATGGGGTTCGCGTAGACAAAATTCCCACATGAAATTGTGGTGTTGAAGTGGATGAGCTGAAGTGTTAAGAAAATTATCCTTACTTAATGTGGACACGTGGAGACCATGAAGAATAACAGTTTGATTGGGAGGGAACATACTGTACGTGTGTGAGGAAGACGAGGGGGGGAGACTGAGGATGAGGTAAAGGGATAGGGTGGGGAGGTATAAGAATGAGGTGGGTGTAAGTTGGAGGGACAACAGCCTGACAGGGTGATTTGGAAGCTCTGTGTTCATGGTCATCCCTTCTGGGATGAAGGCGTTTAGGTATAGACACAAAGCAGCAGGAGAGAAAGCGTTATTAATATATATATTTTTTAATCCTTACCATCTTCCCACATATTATCCACTCCAATCAGGCCGTCAACCAAAAATGTTTTAAAGTTTTGGGAGGAGTTCCAGTGATGAAGAGACTGGTGAAGGCTATATGAAACCCCGTCACACCGAAAAAGCTAACTTGAGCCGTAACTCGTCTCGAAACAAGAACAGTATGTAACCGGACTGAAGGGGTAAAGTTTTTCATTGCCAGGATTTTTCTTAATTTAAACATAATCTTCTGGTGTTTGAATAAATAGAATACCCACGCACACCAACCACAACGAAAGCATTAAGTACATTTTATTTATATTGCTTCCTCCAGACGGTTTTACTTAGCCTGAGAAACACCTCTGATGATGGCGAAATTAGATAACAGTTAAAATAAGATTCACTTAACTATCAATACAAGACCAGATACCATTTGCTTCCTTGAGTAATAATCATATAACCAAGTGGGTGCTTGGTGCCTTGATGACTTAAGGCGTTTAAAAAGGACGATAACCAATAAAGATATACATGCGAGTTGTAGCTGGGATTTATTGCTCAGAAACACCCCTCAGGCACGAGCGACGGGCCACTCTTGCCTTAAGTGTCTCTACTAAAGAGCCTAGCCCAGGGTCTCAGCGCTTATGATGAGCCAATAAAAGACTGGATAAGAGGCATATTATAATCAGCTCCTACTATGATAACTCTTCTTTTTTCATGTTACTCGGGGCGCTAACAGACCGCAACAATCAACTTTCGAAGGCTAGAGCTAACACAGCCAATCAAAACACCAACCCCTACAAGTTCAGTCAAATCGTCTGAAGGTAAGTAATCATAAAGTTTAAGTGTTTTTAAGTTCAGTGTCAAAGCATTAAGAAATTGATCGCTTCTTGACGTTGACGCCGTTTATGCTTCTTTCTTGTCACCACCATACAATATTACTTGGCTAAAAAAAAAAAAAAAAAAAAAAAAATCGAGATGATGAGGTCACACCTAGCTTTCACCAGCCCCGTCAGCCTAAGGAAAGTAATTCATTTTATTCTTGCTATCTCCAGACGATTGTCTTCATCTCAGGCAAGATTTTTTTTCTTTTGGAAATTAACGAAGGACATCAGTAAACCACTTTTTTTTTTTTAAGTACCTCTTATTATAAATATAACTGTATTAAGACTACAGGAAAAACTCACAAAATTCATCAACAAAATGAATTGGGTAACCGCCATACTAAAAGAGTATTATGGTGGAGTGAAGAATATGTGGAGGTAAAAAGACTAAAATATATAAGCTCTGCCTCACTCAAGCTATTAACTTCTTCAACTCGAGGACGCCATTTGTATAGTATTCTTGTCGTCAGCAGGCGGTTATATTCTGTGGAGGAGAGCATCCTGGTTGTAAAGAAGATAATGAAGGCCGAATGAAAACTATGCAGTTTTGCACAGTCTCCCGAAAGACACAAAAATCTTCAAAGAATACCATGACTGAAATCCATTACTTTATCGTATTGATCGTATTGAAGAGGTCAGCTTTTTAGCTCTATCCTTGCTATTCCTACTTTTTTTTCTATCCCCTTTAGGTTAACATCGTATTTTATGTCTTTTTCTTGCTCTCCCCAAACGACTATATTTACTTCGGATTTTTTTTCCCCTCCCGAAATGGCGGGTCTCATTAAGTCCTTTACCACCACCAGGCAGTCACCAGGCCATGCGGATGACTTATTCTTTGTTTAACTCAGACCACCATCAGACATTTATAATCGAATTAGGATGATTCTTATGAGGAGACGAGATATATGAAGGCTTTATCTAATCGTTCCAGATCGAAAAGTCTTACCTACACTGAACAAATTCGTCTGAAGTAGGAGGAATTAAATGAAAAAGACGTCACTAGACTGAAGAAATTAAGAACGTCCTCAGCCCTCTCAATCGAGGATTTTTTTTTTCTCCCACCACATGGTCCTGCTCAGTGTAAGAAAATCTTTTGGAGTTGGAGGGATAAGGTACAGACTCATTAGACCTTCATCACTACTCGAAAGCTTTATAAATCCGTCTGGTAGTAACAATAAGCAGAAAAAAATGACGTACCTGATTCAAGAACTTAGCCCCATTAGTCCGAACTTAACCGGACATTTTTATTATGTAAAAAAAAATAATTTGTGGGCATAAACCTCCTGCAGGTAACAAGAACAGAAATAAAACAGCGTTACCCACCTCACCACCACGGCTTGTTTTCTATCCCGATTTTTATTTTCTTTACCTCATTTTCTTTGTTTTTTTGTTTTTTTGCTTCCCAAAGAGATCATTGTAGTGGCGGGTTCCGAATAATCTCCATGAACCCCTTCTCTCCTAGAGAGTTTGTTGAAAAAAAAAATGCCTGGATGTTACAAGAATATTCACTTATTCATAATTCACTTTTTAATTACTCCACCATGAGCATGGACACTTTGGATTAGACTCCTCAGTAAACACGTAAAAAAAAAAAAAAAAAATCATCGGTCGTGGTGGTAATGTTGCCTGAGGGCAACATGACCGAAAACAAGTTACAACTATCTGATGGACGCGGCAGCTCTTGTATTAAACTTTTTACTTTGCTGGGTGCGAGTCATATGATCTATAGAGTGTTAATACTGTACTGTCTACTGTACAATAAACATATGATCTACAACTCAAGTACTGTATTCTAACTAACACCAGACGATTTCATTTAGCAGAGAGTGGGTTACAGACGCCTGAAAATGTTAGTGACTTACGTGAGGGTGACACGGCAATACTTTCCTGCGATGGTGTAGTTGTCGCTCCTGGTGGTGACACACTCATCATAGAACCCCATGTATTCAGTGTAACCAAATATTACGCCATCGCTGCTCTTACCCCAGGAGTCCACCACTGTACGGAGTAAACGGGTTCAGTTATTAAAACTGTGTACACAAAGATCTTTCTAGGTGGCATAGGAGGCTTCGTAACAACTCCTCTATGGCGGTTTACTTCGCACAAGACACCTAACTTTCTCCTGTGCGTTACTTCTGTTTGTATTACCAGCACAACAGTATACATAATGTGTAGGAAAACTGGGTATTTATATCCTCTATTGCCGTTTCTTTAACGGGCAATCTTACCATACCCAGTGGCTTTGTGCTTTCATATAGTGTATGACTGTATGTGTTTTTTTGTGTGCAAATAAATATTACTGAATCTTGCACATTTTGAAAGGTGGATTTCGTTTCCCAGCTTCCCAACTGGATGCTGGGTTAGGTTAGATTAGGCTGGGTTGGGTAGGGTTAGGATAGGTTAGGTTAGGTTAAGTTAAATTATTAGGTACAGTTAAGCTAGGTTACGTTAGGTTTAGTTAAACACTTAGATTAGGCCACCCTTCTGTCATTACTAATATTTCCAATCAGATTGTCATAGTCATATTATGGCTATTAATCATTTGCACAAGACATGAGGCCTCAAAACACTCAAATGAACTAATAAAAAAAAAAAACTATCAAATGGAACAAAAAAACTACACCAAAAATAGGAAACGGCAGTAAAGGAAATATTTACCGAAAACTGCTAAGAAATAACTGTTTCACAATCACCAAAGCAACTCATTATACAGCACATAGCCCCTCATTGCTGAGTGCTAATTGCGAGAACACCAAATTTAGTAGGTTTGGACCCCCTACATATGTACTCGAGCGAAAGATTTATCGCATCAGCAAGAAACGGGGGAAGGAATCGGGAAGAAAACTCTGTACCACAGTAGCGAACTTTT
This sequence comes from Coenobita brevimanus, assembly GCF_032717465.1. NCBI lineage: Eukaryota > Metazoa > Arthropoda > Malacostraca > Decapoda > Coenobitidae > Coenobita > Coenobita brevimanus. Next base: position 31,736,642 of record NC_136955.1, read on the forward strand.
TTGGATATCTCAGCCAATTTTGAAGTTACAAGAAAGATAGATACCAATTTGGAAATCGCATAAAAATCCTCAATTATTTTCATTTCATAGAAAACCCGTAATTTCAATAGTTTCTCCGTAAATTGAGGACACGTTTTTTAAAAGGCAGATTAGCGTAACAGCCGGCTGCACAAGAAGTAACTGTCTAAGGTTGTGCGAGTAGCGCAGCAGCATTTTCCGATGATTGCTGAGGGCAAGCAGGTTTTGCCTTTTCAAAACAAATAATACGTTTTTTTTTTTTTTTCCGAGAAATTTTGACTGAATCCGAGTCAAACTAATACAATACCCTGATCGACGAAAGAAACTCTGAATTTCTGATTTCTGATTCGAAACGGAGCGCAACGAAAGAGTTGGTGAAAGTAATATTTGTGAGTGAGCAAAAAGCAATGCCATAGGTCCCAGACCCTAGACCTATAATCAATACCAGAGAAGTATTAGTTTTAGGAAGTGAGGGAATATTTTTGGCGTGTTCTTTTTAGTATTTTCAGGTCAGGAAATCAGAGGAAGATGATGAGCCACATGAGACAATATTCACTACTGCCTGACTTGCTCGCTCGCTCGCTCGAACACGTTCCACACTTTCGGTGTGGACGCCTATTACATACTATATTCACTGTAGCCATTAATATATACAATAAACATGTACTATTAAAGGTGAGTGCACTAATCTGCGGACAAGCCCCTCGTTTCTGTCAGTGTGTTCAAAGCAACCAAAACAAGAAACATCACATCAATGCTCTTATCCCACAAATCCAGCACGGTGTATATAGCACCACTGGTTAGGCACTGGTCAGGGAACACTTACATTACCTCCACGAAGGAGGTTATGTTTTTGCCGGCGTTTATTTGTTGGTTTGTTTGTCTATTTGTTTGTTTGTCTGTCTGTTAGCAGGATTACTCAAAAAGTTATGAACAGATTTTGATGAAATTTTGTGGAAGAGTGAGTCCTGGGCCAAGCAAGAAATGATTGTGGGGGCGGATCCGAATCCGGAGTATCCCGCACAGTATTTCCAAAAATTCCCAATGAATTTCAATGAAATTTTGTTGATGGTGGGCCATGAAGCAAGAGGGAAATGATTAATTTGGGGGCGGATCCGGATCCTTTTTAACGGCAATGGCATTGGCGGAGTTATGTGCTCTCTGAGTGCTTTCTAGTTACACGCATTGTGGAAAGAGAGCAGTTATTATGCTATGATTGTGTGTATGTGTGTGTGCGTGTGTGTGTGTGTGTGTGTGTGTGTGTGTGTGTGTGTGTGTGTGTGTGTGTGTGTGTGTGTATTTGTGTGTGTGTATGAACAATAATGACAGCTTTTATCTGATTTTAACCATACTCGGTGAAAGGGCCGAGGGTTAACCAGTGAGTAAACCTATTATATTTTAGAACAATGCGTCAGATATCATGGCCACAGGGTTAGGTCAAACGCTGACCTATCAAAATCAACTTAAGTGATTTTCCTCTAATTCAGACCAAAGTTTGGGGAAGGGTTGAGTGTAAGGAAATAATGATATGATCCAGTTATGACAACAGTCAATGGTAAAGGCTACAAGGCAAGGTTAATGTTCGATCCAAGTAACTGACTGTTGGCTAAGAAAAGAAAAAATCATCTGATTTTAGCCAAACTTTGTGCAAAAGTTGAGGATCAGCCACCAAGTAAACCTACTGTACTGGTGTTTTAGAACAAGAGGTCATAAGGCAGAGTAAAAACGAAAGGTCCTGCTGAAGTTTTTATCCGATTTAAATCAAACTTTTTGGACAGACTGAAGATAAGCTAAGAATAAAAGGATGTTCCAGCTGGCGTAGTCTCCACTGAATTCCACAGCTGGCCACCAAATAATGTTCCCGCGGCTTTAGTCTCTGCTGCCACAGTGCCACTGAGATTGATGGTGATGAGCCCGTGAAACAGGTGCAAGGTAGCGTGCAGGTGAATCAGAAAAATCTGGATCAGGTGTGTTTCTCCCTCTTTATCATGCCACAGAAAAGTACAACAGTGACAAGAGAGAACAACGGAATAGAGCATCTCCCTCTGACGATAGCCAGAGTGTATCTACTCTGCCTCATTGCCCTCCCTGGGAATCAGTACAGGTCAGTGAAATTGAGAGATGCCACATCTCTCAGACATAGTGAGATATGTACATGAGTAAGTGAGTTACAACTCTACCATGCACATCGTACATCTCAATAAGGCAGTATTAATTGCATATGGTGTATTAACACATTTATATATTTCCCCAAGACTTAGATATATGTAGAATTTATATCCTCTCACCCTCCTTCACTCTCCCTGTGTACGTCCGAAAATGCTAGCCTTAGCATGTCTGGCCTCTCAACTCTCCCACACCACACTCACAGTGAACTTGTATTTGGTTCTTCATCTCATCATTACAATACATGTTCTGTAATTGTGAATAAACATCCCCGTATATAATATGTAAAAATAGTGTAAGACTTAACTCATTGTGGAAGTGATGCCAGAACCAGAACAAGGATTCGATTTTAAAACAGTCAGTTATCATAGTCAAAAGGCAACATCAAAGTTCGACCAGTGTGCTTGTGCGTGAACAAAATAACAAACTGTTTCGATCTGATTTGGAGCAAATGTGGTAGAGTAGATGAGGATCACCCAGCATGGTGACCTTTTTTTAAAACAAGGTCAAAAGCCAATAGTAGGTGGTAAGGTCAATTTGCACAGTTTTTATCAGATTTTGACATACTCTGTGGTTGGGTTCAGGTTAAAACACGATTAAAGAAATTCGATTAAGAGAATAATCAATCAGTGGTCAAGGTCACTGGACAACGTCAATGACTCTAGTCTGATTTTATCAAAAGTTTGTGGATGTGTTAAGGGTTAAGCAAGAACAGAATAAGTCGATTTTGAGAGTAATCCATTCAAAGTCAAGGTCACTGGGCAAAGTCAGATATTCGGCCCTTAGACTGGTTGGTGGATGCTCCTCCTTGTTTAAGGCCGATAATCAGTTTTACTCATTTATATATTTTATAATCTCCAGCCTTCCCTAGAATACAAAAGGATACAATATGCAGCATTAGAATTGACATTCAGATCTCTGATTACTGTGTTGGGTAAACAATTTGTACAAGAGTCTGACCTGTTTGAAAATCGAACTCAAGGTTCCAGCTGTGAGGTGGATATGCATTATTGCACCCTTAACTATATTAGGAATACTCACCTGAGGAACTTACTCTTTCCTGGTAACCCGTTTATTTCCATGATTTACTTTTTAAAACCTAATCCTTGGTGCCTCCAAACGATTTTATTTACTTTGGCGAAATCCTTTGAGGGAAGGGTTAGAAATAGTAGCCATTTATCCGTACACGGTCTGGTTTTCTTCTTCAGTTAAATATTACTGCATGAAGGTAGCAAGAATTATATTTTATATTACCCCGTGATAATCAAGGGATTAGTAAACAACACCTATTACCTACTCGACCTGTTTGCTTGATAGTGTTCGGATCGGCGCAAAAACCATTACTATTTGTTGTTCTTATGTTCTCAAGTCCCTCCATAATGTAGTTTTATTATTCAGTTTTCCTAATCTTAGACTTTCTATTTTTACTACTAGACATTTAATTTGTATGAAAAGAAAGGCCACTATCAATATGTGTAGGGGTTAATGAAAACTATAGGAACCTCTCCAGTTCGAAAAGTCTCTCCTTAATAGAATAAAATGGTCTAGAGATGGAAAACACAAACGAAAACAAGTTATGCCAGGCACAACTAACCTCGCCCGACAGTAGTTGTTTTATTGCTGTGAAATACTTAATCGGTACTGCCATTTAGTGATCTTTGAAGGTCAAAGTTCATGGTGCTAAAAGAAAGGCCATATAGGACTTCCCATATTTTGATGATGGTATCTCTTTATTTTCAACCGTTATCAAGTTGTAACCCTCTGAAAATTTGTAATCTTATGTTTCCCCTTTCAAGGTCACTCAAGGTCAAAGGCTATGGTGCCAAATGAAAGCCCATGAGACTTCCTATATCTTGATAACAGAAGATACCAATCTTCAACATGTTTCGAGTTATAACCCCCTGAATATCCGTGACCTTCAGTTTGACCTTTAAATGTTACTTAAGGTCAAATGTCATGGTACCAGTTAAAAGCCCATATGGGACTTCCTACATGTTGATAATAGTAAATATCATCTGCAACCAATTTCGTGTTATAGCCACCTGAATATCCGTGACCTTGAGTTTGATCTTTCAAGTTCGCTCGATTACCTCCAAAATTTAATCACTTCCGTTTGGGACCCGTGCTCACATTTCCTGAAAGTTTCATGTAATTTCATTCAACCGTTTTTCCGTGATGTTAACAAACAAAGAAACAAAAACAAAGAAACTCGACCAAAAACTATATCTCGCCGACTCCATCCCGGGCGAGGTAAAAAGACGTCATCGTAGTACTAAGACTTTATAAAACCTCAACTATAAAAAAAAAAAAAAAACTCAAATGTTGGAAATGAAGACACAGAAACTTTTGGAATTCTTGAAGATGTATAAAATCACGATTCAGAATTGCCTGCTTTTCCACGATGTCAGCATCACTATTACTGTTGCCTGCTTTTCTACTGCGTCAACTTCACTCTTACTATAGTCCTGTCCAACGTTTTCCTCCAATACCATTGCCATTAAAAGGATTTGGATCCGGATCCGGATCCGCCCTTTAAATTAGTCAATTCTTTCTTCGTCCATGGCCCACCTTTCCACAAAATTTCAGCGAAATTCATTAAGAACTTTTGGAGACGTTGTGCCAGATATTCTGGATCCGGATCCGTCCGAAAATTTAATCATTTCTTCTTTGGCCCATGACCCACCATTCCACAACATTTCATCAAAATCCGTTCATAACTTTTTGAGTAATCCTGCCAACAAATCCGTGGATGTAGGATCCGGATCCGGATCCGCCCTCAAATTTAATAAGTTCTTTCTTGGTCCATGGTCCACCTTTCCACAACACTTCATTGAAATTCATTGAGATTTTTTGGAGATATTGTGCGGAATACTTCGGATCCGGATTAGCATCCTTCTCAAATATTTAATCCGTTTTTCCTTGGCCCATGGCCGACCTTTCTACAAAATTTAATCAAAATCCATTCATAACTTTTTGAGTAATTCTGCTAACAGACAGACAGACAAACAAACAAATAAACAAACGCCTTAAAAATATAGCTTCCTTGGCGGAGGTAAACAACTATAACCAGCAAATCACCAACCTGAGGGGGTCGAGGATTGGAATATTAGCCCTGAGCCGGCCGGCCTAATATTTCTACCAATTTAAAGGATAAACAAGTCTCCACATTAGTAATTTTTTTTTAACAATTGGTTAGTTTTTTCCTATTTTGTCGCTTTATTATTCACTCTGTTTTATGACGAAGGGAAGATAATGGTATAAAAAAGCAATATTTTACAGAAGCATGGAAAGTTTATAGTATGACCCCAGGTTTGTAAGAGAGAGAGAGAGAGAGAGAGAGAGAGAGAGAGAGAGAGAGAGAGAGAGAGAGAGAGAGAGAGAGAGAGAGAGAGAGAGAGAGAGAGAGAGAGAGAGAGAGAGAATATATGGTGACTCAGAGGGAAAAAGCTATGTTAACTCAGAGAGAGAGAGAGAGGGAGAGAGATTACACGGTAACTCAGAGGGAAAAAAACTATGGTAACCCAGAGAGAGAGAGAGAGAGAGAGAGAGAGAGAGAGAGAGAGTGTTACCAGCATCTACATGGACAAGTGTTAATTGAAGAGGTCTTATGACCTTCATCTAAGCTGTACTGTACAATGAAAAACGCTACAGTGTAGATTTTTTTTTTTTAATAACAGAAAAGAGGAAGGAAAAACAAATGAATGAAACAAAATAATCCATACACCAGATTACTGGTGTCCTCTATTCATAAAATATCTGTAACAGTTAGACTTGAACAGCTGTAGGTTGAAGTTTAGATGGCAACAACTCTGGGGAAGCAAGTTCCAAAGAGATGCAGTACAGGGAATGAAAGAATTCTAACAGGCAGAAGTTTTGCAGTATGGCTGAGTGACATTCCAGTCATTAGCGCTACCAAATGCCAATGTAGCACGAGGGAAGGCATGGAGAGGTGGCACCATGGACGCAACTTCGTCTGAGCATTTGCCATAAAAATATCTGTAAAAAGGGAGGCAACATTCCTTCTTAATTGTAGGGGAGGTAGTTTATTTGTAATGGCAGGGTTGTTAATAATTCTGACAGCTTGTTCTAAATTTTGTCTAGTTGTTTTAATGCAACCTCTCCACATCCATTCCACAAGGGTGAGCAATATTCAAGCTGTGAGCGCACATGACTCTTATTAGCAAACTGCTCGTCAATGAAGAAGTTACGGACTCAGTACATTAATCCAAGTTTCTTTGAGGCGGTTTTAGCAAGTGATCTAACATGAGAGGTCCAGCTGAGGGCATTGTTACGTGAGACACCGAGAATTTCAATACTTATGGAGATGGGAATATTAGAAGTACTGAAGATAATATACGAATCTGACAATATCTGTCTATTAGTAAATTGTATATATTTAGTTTTACTAGCATTAAATGAGACAAGGTTGTTTTGTCCCCATTCACTGATCGTAGATAGGTCTTGATTTATGGAGATGGCTGTACTGAGTTGAGAGGTAGAGATATTAGACTTTGTAAATGGGTGTCTGAGTGTGAATGAACTATGTAGTGTTGAGTCATCTGCATATGAGTGGATGGGATTGTGGGTGACAAATAAGAGATCATTAATATGAACCAGGAACAGGGTTGGCGTCAGAACTGATCCCTGCGGCACGCCGGCGTTGAGTGGAAATTGGAATATACATCATCTACTTTTACTCTTATTTTCCTGTCACTGAGATGTGAGGAGATCAAAGGAACAAAAGATGTTCGTCCATAGCAAGGGAGTTTGAAAGAAATGTAGAGCAAAGACGAAGGGTCTGACCGCCCACCTCTCCCATCCACAATGAGGACACAGAAAAGAAAGTACAATTAACCCGGACACGGAATTTTCATGAAAAAAGGAAAGCATCCATTCTAACATTAAATTAGGTCTATCAAGCCTGTGTCTAACCGAGTTTTGAACATCAACACCGAGGAACTGTTACTCCTGGTATCAAATTCCAGAGTGTAGATCATGTATATAAATAATGTCACTCAGAAGGGAACTGATGATATGTGAAATCATCAACGTAGCCCTTGAATATCCTAGATGTGTTGTTTTATCAAATAAATGGGCATGATAAAACGATACCGATTGAGAAGTTTCACTGGCATGCAGTATATTATGGCATTCTCATTCATGATTATTTATGAACATGAGTTAAATCTTTTAAGATATTCGAGTAGACAGTGTTCGTTATGTCAGACTATTTTGCACAAAGTTTGTGCTCATAAGTTTTGATCGAATGAACGAGAGGAAATTACCAATGTATCATGGTCAAAATGTCTCAAGCCAATCATCCATCCTTGATTAATCGTCGATTTGATATTTAACATAATTTGTCCCAGTAGTAGATTGCTTCCAAGCCATGAAGGATTCTAAGAACTTCATTGAGCTATCGGCGCAATTGCCTATGGTCAGTGAAAAGAAGCCGAGTGCCTGCGGCCTTCTCTGGTATCCCATGTAGCTAATTAATGAGGTCAACTTAGCAGCCCATTCTTGGACTCTCTCAAGTATCGCAATATCCTTCCTCTGGGTTGTCGTCAAATATGTACAGCATGTTCCACATTTGGAAGTAAAAGAAAACTGTACAGAGTAATGACCATATCCTTCTTTCTGTTATCAAACAACTGCTTTATACAACTTGGAAGTCTCTGTTCCTCCTTCTCTACTTCAGTACTATGTTTGGAGAACCTGGGGACGTTGCTGATTATTGCACCTGGGTGGGACGTTGCTGATTATTGCACTTGGGTGGGACGTTGCTGATTATTGCACCTGGGTCTCTGCAAGTCAGTACTGACGATTTAACAAACAATGGTTGGTTCACGGATTTGCAGCACCAATGATTAACCCCTTAACCGCGGGGCGTCACTTTCGTGACGCTCAGGAGCAAGGGATCATACCGGGGGGCGTCAATTTTGTGATTCTGTGTTAATTTGAATTCGCCCAGGCTTTCAAGTAGTGGCTTGTATCATCTATCAGTACAACCAGGCCCCAGCTATACTCAGTTCTGCTAATGTCACCTGTTTTCCCATCCACTGTTGACAATTTAGCCATTTTTCTCCTGTCCTTGACTCCCCCACTCCTTACCTCCCCTCCATTACCCTCTCCTCCCCCCTGACCAGCTATGCTTTGCTACACAAATCCTGGACGGATTTTTCCACTCATTTTATCCATAGAAATGTGCCCTTTGCCTTATTCTTATACAAAATAATATATAAAAGAAAGAGAAAAGGTAATTGATACTGCCATACATTTGGAATGGGCTAATTATCACCTGGCAACACCTCATGTGCACTCGTTCGCTAATTTTCCCTGTTTATTTCCCCTTGAAATATGCTGTATGACCTGTTCTCATGATAAAAATATATATAAGAAAAGGAGGGCGAAGCCTAAGTGATATTTACATTCACCTGGAACTACCTAATTTATTATGTATTGTCTAGATTTCCTGCCAATCATTTCATAGCGTATATATTAGCAGCTGTCACCACGCTGACATTGGCAACCCTTCGCTGGCCCCCTAGGCCACAGCATTCAGTTTACTGTCGTCTTTGATGGTGAAATGATGTCGGATTCATGGCTGTCCAATTCTGCTGCTTTTTAGCCCCATGCAAAGGGCCCTGTGACCTCTACCCCTACTAAACCTCATGTGTAGGGGTAAAGGGCTAAGTGACTCTGCTGTGGAACGTGAACTGGCTAATGTATCAATGATAATGATGGACAGGGACTAAGATCTTTCTGGTGACTCTAAAACGGTGCAAGTGGAAATGTAAATAATGCATAAATAATGTGCAAACAGCAAGTGAAAGCAATGAATGTAAATATAACTGAACAGTGGAAAATAGTTTTATAAGTTACTGCAAGTGACAGTGCATAACATAGTGTAAATAAAATAGAAATGTAAATAATGTAAATAAAACAAAAAATGTAAATAAGTAGTAATATAAGAATAAGAGTATATACTGTATACTATGAGTAATGAAAGTGAAAGTTTCGCTCTAGCATGTATGCATAGTGGGAGTTTGAAAGTGAAAGTGACAGCTTCACCCTCTACGCTAGTATACAGAACGAGAAAGTGAATGCCTGGAGTGAAAATAAACTACTAGTACTGAAAGAAACTTATAGATAAATATTGTATATATAAATAAGTGTAACAAAGTACTAGGAATATAAAGTGTGAGTGTGTTTATAAATAATAAATGACAGCTCTGCCTCAGAATACCATCGGGGAACCAGCACGGGAGGAAAGCTCGTATGCGCTTGTAATTTACATTGCTTTCAGTTTTTTTTTTGGAATATGGATTCCAAATTACTTGAAATTCATAGAATGGTGTTTGTAGTTATACTATTAGGCAGTGGTAACCATATTACGGGGTATCAGGAAGTGTAAAGTGGAGAATTCATTACCCAACTTCAGAAGTCTCCACAAGTCCTACGGTTGTCGACGAAGGCTCAACAAACATCCCAGGGGAAAGCTGAAGGTACCGGTATGTGCCATATGCATATATAATTTTAATATTCTAGGACTAATAACTGATTTTTGGCAAATATTTTTAAAAAGTCAGTCAGAGCATGAATATCCTCGCGGGACTTGCAAGGAGCGCAAAAACATCCCCGCGGTGTAGGGGTTAATGTGCATTGCCTTGCGGCTATCCAGGCTGAATGGAAGTTGTCACTGTTCAGATCAGTCCCATTTCTTGGCCTAGTCCGTACATAGTTTTGTCTTCTCGAGTGACAAATCATTACCTCCTAGGTTTGTGTCATCTACAGATTTTGTAGTTCAGCTGATAATGCTTACACCTTTATCGTTGATGTAAATGATAAATAATAACAGACTTAAAACTTACCCTTGGGACACTCCATCTGTAACTGTTGCTTAGCTATAGGTTTCCCTGTTGACTACAACACTCTGGCACTGATTGGTCATCCATTTCTCAGTCCATCCGGCAAGTTCGCCAGGAATGCCTAGTGCATGAGTTTTTGCCTTCAACATTTATTGAGATACTTTATCGTATACCTTCTGAAAATCCAGAGATTGTCTCCTGGTCATACCAATCATATACAGAGAGCATACCATAGATGAATCTGAAGGTAATTTTGGTCAAACTTGAACGACGTCGCCTCAAGGAACGTTGTGAGTCATACAGTAACTTATTTGATTTCAGATATACTGCGCAGTCCCATCTGCAAGTATATATTCCAGAACTTTCCCTATCACACACACACACACACACACATACTGTTACTGGCCGCTGCCCCAACCATTAATCTGAGATAGACAGTGTGAAGTCTATTTTGGGCAAACCAGACGTGTGAATGTTGATCTTACCCACAGCTTATCTGCTGACCTCTGTGTTGACACAGCAGCAACCCAACTCGGAGCATGGCGTATCAGCGACAATATGGGTCAACCCAAATGGAATTACAAGAAGAGAAGAGTGGAGGAACCGAACCCAAGTAATGAGGTCCGCACTTCAAAAGTGCACCAGCCAATCCCAGGTGAATAACTTCTTGTGATTACCCTCTCAAGGAGATTATTGGAAATAGATACGTTCCAGGTATCGGATAGGTCAGTGGAGAAAAAAGAAGCGTAGCTACAGGGATATATCAAGAGAGGCTCATGATGGAGCACTACATCTCTCTCGCCTCCAGCCTCCTGCGAGCCCTTCTCTTAGTTTAGTGATATAGTGTAAGAAGTCCTCCAAAACACTGAGTTGTAAGTTAAGAATTTGCATATAAAATGTACATAGCAACCTAGTAATGTAATGGTTCACATTTAGTACTCTATTACCTGAAGTGTCTGACTGATCTTGTTCGATCAGGTTTGTAAGTGATTTTTATTTGGTTAGAAGTGTCCCATTATACACCTGTTATTACTTAAAGGAACCTAATTCTGTGATGTGATTCTTAGAGATTTTGTAAGTTAACTTGTTATTTTTTTTTTCTTCGTTTTTTTGGTTTGTTTAAGTGTCATGGTCTTTGATTTGACCTCCAGAGTCAGAAATCTCCTTGCATGGTCCATAACAAAACACACACACACACACACACACACACACACACACACCAAATCAACTCACTTGTAATGGACCATGTGTCTTTTCTTCTAAAGGCAGCGGCCATTTCAAATACTGCTTCTCCACATGCACCAAGGGGATCCACGTTGACTGGAAGGTACAGGTCAGGCTGGAACATGTCTTCCAGTCCTCTCAAGACATCACTCAAATCTGGCCAAGAAAAATATAGGTATAAATTTTTGCCTACCGACTTCACGAGTCGTCAAGGCAAGAAGAAAGAGTTTGGTGATTCTTATCAGCTGCACGAGGGTCTTTTAGGTAGGCAATTAAGAAAAATATTTATCTACCTCTCTATCTTTATCTTTCTGTCTATCCATCTAGTCATTAATCAGTCAATCTATCTGTCTATCTATCTATATCTATCTATCTATCTATATAGTTTAATTATATTTATATTTACTGCTATGTACCGATACTCACGGACAACAAGACCCAAAACAAAAGATGAAATTAAGGGAAAGCAATGGTAAGATGTGTGCCCATCAACTGCAAGAGGATTATTAAAGAAGATGATTAGACTAGAATAGGGAGGAGGGACAAATTGGAAAGAGTTTGCGTTCTTATAATTATCTGTAGTCTTTCGGGCTGCAGAAAGTCGATCCTCAGAGAGACTTAACAAAAGCGGGAGAATATTACAGACATTTATAAACAGGACATTTCTGGAACCCTTGTCGTGACTATTTCCAAACCAGCAGTAAACATGACAAAACTACCACGAATATCCATTGTATAAATATACAGTATGCATTTTTCTCCGTTTTGTATATTGTCTCTAAGAATGGACTCTTTGTAGCCCTAATCATTAAGGATGTAGCCGCCTGCACTTTTGGAGGGGGAAACGGGGTAATGAAACCCGCCTAGCTTCTAGTCCCTCAATATGCTATGTTATACCACAGTTTATTTTGTATACACATATCACTGTAAATTCTCGTCATTGCTTTCCTACATTTATAAACAGGTTATGTCGTGACATCAACTATGTGCAGATTGACAAGTATTCTTAAAAGTAAGCAAGGGCAACTTACTTGTGGTGGGTCCAGTTTTCGTTTTACAGTATCAGTGTGTGGGTAGGGGTGTGAAGTACACTAGTCCCTCACGGGCGTAATATCCTCACAGCAATAACACCTTCACAGGATGGTCGTGGAGTCACACATTGCACTTGAACTCCACCCTTTGGAGTCTCTGTCTAGTAAATCCACAGGATCAATGCTCCCTCGTCCCTCACTTGTCCCCGGCTACCCACACACTGACCCACACTCACCCATAGCGTCTATTCGATGTCCTGGTGTTCATTATCGCCATGCTGATGGATGTTATGCTTACGCAACCGTATATATAAGCACCGTGTAAACACTGCGTAAGCATCCTTGTGCCTCTTTTTCTCTCCTACTCTCTCTCTCTCTCTCTCTCTCTCTCTCTCTCTCTCTCTTATTCTTTCTCTCTCTTTCACTCCTTTACTGTGTTAGATGTGGTAAGACTCCCCCCGTTGGTCGGTTACGACCAATACCATGTACCCTTTCACTCACCACTCCCTTCCAGCAGACACAGCTTGTTTGCAGGGCGGTTTAGGGTTTGCGTGCAGACGTCCTGACCTTCACATGTCTCACCACACCATCGTCACCAGGATTTGCCTTTACCAGTCTTCCCAGAACCTAATGATTATGGGTACATTTCAATCCGTCACCAATACCAGGTCCCCCACTAGGAAATTACAAAACCGCTTGAACTGCTTTTGGCGTTGCCGTAAGGAGGGTAGGTACAACTTCAACCATCGCTTCCAGAACTGCTCCACTAGGAACTGTGCGTACTTCCAATTCTTCCGGTAGATGTCCCCTATGGGCTCTTCGGCTTTACCTCCTAATGGGCAGTGGGGTACCATCTTAGGGTGCAGAATATGGAGTGGAGTAAGAGCTTCGAGGTCGCTGACGTCATTGAAGGTCGGGGTGATGGGCCTTCCATTGACTATCTCCTCCACGTGACAGAAGAGTGTGTGAAGTCGCTCATTATCCACAACTTGCGCACCTACTATCGCTTGCAAGACCTTCATGACTGTCCAGATCTGTTGATCCCAGACACTGCCCATGGGCAATGCATGTGGTGGGTTGAACTCCCACTCAATTCCCCTCCTTAACAATGCATTGTGTACCTTGTCATCCTTTTCCCAGCTGATAGTTGCAGCCCAGAGTTCCTTATCTGCTCTAATCATGTTTGTTCCATTGTTGGACTGAATGTGCTCTGGTACACCCTTCCTTGCCGAGATGTGTGTCATAGCATTGAGGAAAGAGTCAGCTTCTAGTCCTTCGAGAATCTCCAGGTGTATGGCTCTTGAGTTCAGGCAAGTGAACAGACAACCCCACCGCTTCACCCATTTCCTACCCTGCTTTTTGATGAATGGTCCAAAGCAGTCAACTCCAGTATGCGTGAATGGTGCCTTCACCATGCATACCCTGTTGGCAGGGAGGTCAGCTTGTCTTTGCAGTGACTCCTTCCAGTTGACTCTGCAACAAACATGACACCCTTTTAACACCTGGTCAATCAGTCTCCATCCCACTGTACCTCAGTGATGCCAGATATAGCCTTATCTCACCCTTTCATCCTCATGCATTCCTCTTGGAAGATGACCTTGGCGTGAATGAGGAATGACGCAAGGAATCCAAGCAGATCATACAGTGAGCTGATTACACAAAAGAGGCCCCTCCTTGTAGCTGACCCTTCTTGCTCAAAGTGCTTGATGACCACTGCCATTTGGTCCTTCTTTAGGTCCCACCTTGCTCCAATGCTCATTCTTCAGGGAGAGGCTTGCGTTCTAGATCGATTTCCTTTACTCCTTTATGCCCCTCTGATTCGGGAATGAATTCAAGTGCTTCCTTATTGTTGATTCAAGTGCTTCCTTATTGTTGCTTGCCCATTTGGTGAGTGACGTGCTGCAGTTGTTCTGCTATTCTTACTCCTTCCTTGGCGGACTGCATTGAAATAAGCAGGTCATCCACATAAATTTTCACTGGGCACCCATCACATCATCAGGACATACATCTCTGTGATCTAGGAAGGTTTGTTTTAAGGCATACAAGGCACATGACGGACTCTAGACTCCACTGAAAGGTGTACCGTCATCTGGTATGCCTGAGGAGTCCACTGTACATCCCCTTCCGGCCACCGAAGAAATTGTAGGGTGTCCTTGTGTTCCGGAGCTACCTTGACCTGGTAAAACATAGCCTCTATGTCTGCCAAGAGGGCCATCGATCCTTGGCGAGACCGGAGGAGTACCCCCCAGCAGTTTGTTATTTAGGTCGGACCCTTGTAGTACCTGGCTGTTTAACCTCCCCCATCCCGACGTTTTCTGGGCAGTGGTACGCCCCAGTCCCGACATTTTTGGACCTTTTTTTTTTTTTTTTTGGCTCAAACATCCGCTTTTGGTGAGAAACATTGAAAATTCATAGAGAAATTGCTCACCTGAGGTTTAAAATACTCGATCCAGGTAGGAGTACCTCCTTACCTTACAGGGTTTTCTATCAGGCTGGCTGCAAAGAAAACGAGTTCTATGGGAGGATAACTATTCCACACCACTCATAAATGGTATTTATTTATTTATTTGTTACGAATTTATATGTAGTATGAGAGTATATTGGTTTTCAAACGGTAATATACAGTAGGCATTATAAGCATTGTTTCACTCACTAACTCATCACCATTCCTGACCTTTTTTTGCCACATTACCTGATCATAATTTCTGACTGTTTCTTCCTCTAATGTTTGTCCTCCACATTGTCATCGATTGGGGAATCACTCTGGCCCTGAATTTCGTACCGTGGCATGACATGGCTTTACTGGCCAGGTCACTGATAACAGGTGAATTGCTGAGAAAAGGGCATGCAGGGGGGGGAGGAGGTCATGCTGGGTAAGGCATTGTCCCTACCTGGCATCTTGTAGAGGAAGGTGTCCTGTGTATACATGCCAAAAATCACTTGCGAAAATTGAAAACTGTGCAAATTAAATTGAAAATTGTGCAAATTAGGGACCTTGCAATGTTGCCGCGTTAATTTATGTCTCCGGGATATGAGTGCACATCATGTGAGGACGTGAATTCACGTCTCTGGGATGGGGCGGGTTAAAGACACTGACGCACATTCTGCTGCACAGTCGAATACGATGTGCACCTTTCTGGGCTTGTTCGGGTT
The DNA here is from genome assembly GCF_032717465.1 of Coenobita brevimanus. Taxonomy (NCBI): domain Eukaryota; kingdom Metazoa; phylum Arthropoda; class Malacostraca; order Decapoda; family Coenobitidae; genus Coenobita; species Coenobita brevimanus. Next base: position 31,752,102 of record NC_136955.1, read on the forward strand.
TAACACCGGATGGTATGGCAGATGCCAAGTGACGTGAGCCTGTGTGTAAAGTACATTATCGGGAACCAATTCGGCATAACCTCATCTAGCAGCAGCTGCATCTCTTCTGCACAGAGCCGGCATAAGGATGGGTCCCTGAGCATCCTCTTCTTCAGGCCCTCTGATCTCCTCAATGCCATTAACTTGTTGTCAGGGACCTTGGATGGATTTCATCTGAATGGTATAGGGAGTTGGTAGTGTTCCATCACCTTTGTTGCTGTGCCCAGCCACAATTTCAACACCCTATTGTCTTCAGCTGATAAGCCATCTCCCTTCTTCAGGTAACTTGCGTCCAGTTCCCAAAACTGTTGCACTTGCTCCTCCAGTCATGTTTCCTGAGAGTTGCAGTTAACTCTGGCCACACTTCCTACCTCATCTGTCTTCCACTTGAGCATGAGATCGTAGAGGTTCGCTGATGGTCCATCCCATTGGTGTCCTTACTGCAAAAGGTTCTCCACTGCTCCTGGCCCTGACCTCCAAGGGCGTCAATGTTTGTGGCACATCAAAACCAATCAGTAGTTGTACCTCACCTTCATACATGTTCAGTGGCTCTATTTCCGCCAAATGACTCCATTGTGCTGTGTCCTGTACAGAGGCTACTGAGTTTTTCAGCGCTGCAGGGAGTCGCTGAGTGACAATCATCCAGGCAGCGATATCTTCCGGTTCGGTTTACGGGAACACCTGCTGCTAACCACCAAGTGTATCTCCTCATTTCACTGCACCGTCATCTGAGTTATAGTGTCTAGTGTTACGCATGTGGTTCTCCGTGGTGCCTCCTTAGCCTTCTTGTCAATTGGGTCGTACAGAAGGTTTGGTAGCTGCCAGAGTCCAAAAGTGCTCTCTTGTCTGGACCACAGCATCCGATCCTTCACTAGCCACCTTTACCTCAACAATGGGCAATGCCAACTTGTGAAGCCACGTTGTCCCTGTCGTGGTGGTGAGTCATTCGTTCCCGCCTTTGCCCCTGTAGAGCTTGGGCCTCTTAAGTGTCCCCTCCATGCCTGCCTCATTCCATTTGTCAGCCTGTCCACAGGAAGCACTTCTCCTCTCCACCTCTGCTCGGTGTACTCTCTGCTTGCTTCCATGCGCCCGTTCACACTGAGTGTATCAACTACAATCTTCTCTCGGCATCCTCCATCTGCGTTTTTGCTCCATCTCCCTTCCTGGGTTTCCCATGGTACCGGGACTCCTGCCTTTGCCTTACTGGGCCAGTTGGGTGTATCCATCACGAATGCTTCCTAGTACAACCCTCTATGTCACACCATACTGAGGTCTGGCACTCAGCTGCCAAGTGGGTATCATTCAAGCAAACTTAACAGTATCTGAGCCGTCTGACCATGACCCTCCTTTCTTCCAGTCTCATGGCATGGAATTTCTTGCATCCTGCCAGTGTGTGCAGCCCCTCGCACAGCCGACACATGTCTCTCACACTTGCAGGTTCATCATCACTAATGGTGGCCAAGCCAGTCACACGCCTGTCTGGATTCCTTCTAGCACCAACCTCAATGGCTCACTTGGTGGACACTCCCCTTTCCTTGGTTCCCCTCCTCACACGTACTCTGTCTGCCTCCTCCAGAATATAGGTTTTCAACCATTTAACATCAAGATAATACCCGTATCATTTGTTGTGGGCAAAGGCTTCATCCTCATACCGCCTAAGTGCCCTCTCAGGTAACCGACGCAAGAGTGTGTCCATTGAGCGAACAGTGTCCAACTCCCATAATCTCCTGATGGTCTCCAGACTCAAAATACATGACCCTATCTCGTCGGCGAATTTTCAAAGGACACCCTCATCCTCATCCCTGATCACGGGCCCTTTCAAGTATTTCTTCCACAATCTCTCGGACATACTGATGTCGTCTCCATATCTGTCCTCCAATATGGCCTTCTCCTTCTTGTAACCAGTTCGTGGGTCCAAATAGCTGCACATTTGTAGTGTGTCCCTGACATGCCCTGCACATGCTTACACGAGCATCTGCAGCTTATATTCCTCTGGGACTGTGGCCTTCCCAATGTGCCGTTCGAATGCACAGATAAAATCCCAGTACTCCCTCCGGCTATTTCCTTCAAAGTTGGTAGTTGGGTCCGTGGCAACCTCATGGTGGCATACAGTTCCTTCAAGCCGGAGGCTATCACCTCAATGTCCATAGGGGTAGCGCGTGTCGGCTCTTCTGTTCTCCATCTAGTCGGTTTCAAATTTTTTCAACCTCTGCCACTCTGGCCTTTGCCCACTAACTGTCGACTCTTCTTAATGTAAAGTCATGGCCTCTTGTGTCTGTTCTCACTCCTCCCACTGGGGTTCCCTAATCTCCCACATTTGTTTGTCTCCTGAGCATCACTGTATCTTGGCCTCTTTGCCAGTCCTTCGCGTACCTTTACTGGCACTGGCTGTACCTGTGACCTCAAGCTCATTTCGTTCCTCCCTTCCATTCCCATCATGCTCTCCAACTGTGTCAGGCAATCATGGACTGCCTTGTTCTGTTCTTGCAGGGTTTGCAAAGCCGGCATGAGGACCCTCACGTACATGTTCTTGTGTGCCTCAGCCTGTCTGCTTTCAACTGCTGGCCACTTCTCTAAGCATTTTTGCAGCCCAGATTCGGCCTTCTCCTCCTCCCTTTGTTCCATCATCACCCCCACAGCATCCATCTTTAACTCCTTTCCCTCTGTTGCTTCCCTGGCCTCCTCATCTTTCCTTTGGGCTGTTCCATGGGTTACATGCTGCCCGTCATGTTCTACCCGTTCCTTTCCCTCTGGGTTGTCCATGCTGATATGTTCTGCCTGGTATGTTAGGTTGGGTTCTGCCCGGTATGTTCAGGTTAGGTTCTGCCTGGTATGTTATATGTTGGGTCTCGCCTGGTATGTTAGGTTGGGTTTCACCTGGTATGTTAGGTCGGGTTCCGCCCGGTATGTTCAGGTTAGGTTCTGCCTGGTATGTTATATGTTGGGTCTCGCCTGGTATGTTAGGTTGGGTTCCACCTGGTATGTTAGGTTGGGTTCCGCCCGGTATGTTCAGGTTAGGTTCTGCCTGGTATGTTAGGTTGGGTTCTGCCTGGTATGTTAGGTTGGGTTCCACCTGGTATGTTAGGTTGGGTTCTGCCCAGTATGTTAGGTTGGGTTCTGCCCAGTATGTTAGGTTGGGTTCTGCCCAGTATGTTAGGTTGGGTTCCGCCTGGTATGTTCAGGTTAGGTTCCACCTGGTGTGTCACAGGTTAGGTTCTGCCCAGTATGTTAGGTTGGGTTTCACTTGGTATGATCAGGTCAGGTTCTGCCTGGTATGTTATAGGTTGGATTCCACCTGGTATGTTAGGTTGGGTTCTACCTGTTATGCTTAGGTTAGGTCCCGCCTGGTATGTTTAGGTCAGGTTCTGCCTGGTATGTTTAGGTTAGGTTCCACGCATGGTATTTTAGGTTGGGTTCTGCCCGGTATGTTAGGTTGGGTTCTGCCCGGTATGTTAGGTTGGGTTCTGCCCGGTATGTTAGGTTGGGTTCCACCTGGTATGTTACAGGTTAGGTTCCACCTGGTATGTTACATTGGATTCTGCCCAGTATGTTAGGTTGTGTTCCACCCGGTATATTCAGGTTAGGTTCCACATGGTATGTTATAGGCCAGGTTCTGCCTGGTATGTTAGGTTGGGTTCCGCCTGGTGTTTTGTTTTTGTTAAACTCTCTTAGTCACACTCCCATTCATGCAGTGTTTATTCCATCATACACCCAAACAGCCAGACAGCGAGCACTGAGTTCAGCTTATAAAGTACAGTGACACACCAGAACCTCATCTATGACAGCCTAGTATCAATCAATCAAATAATCAATCAATTATTTCCTGTGGCACCCCAAGGGATGCATAGGGCCTCGATGAACTCTCTCCACCAATATTTGTCTCTTGCCATCTCCAGCAAGACAGTCTCACATATTCATCAACTGAGTTCCACTCTCGTAATATCCCTTACTCTCTTATTTGTAACTCTGTCTTGTCGCTTTATCCCAAGTATCCTTCTCAGTATTTTATTCTCAAATCCTAGTACTTTCTGATCTGTTGCAATTGTACTGTACCATGGCTCATGCCCATAAATTAACCCTCCGAGGCACGTTGAAGCAAATCGCGTTTTTTGTGGTTTAGCATAACAACGCATGAAGACGCGAATTGCATTGTTATGCGGAAAAAACGCCGTCAAAAGGAAAGTTTTTGGCCGATTTGTGTCAAACTTTGGTGTGTTCTGGTGGGTGTGTCTCTCTTCCGAGGTAAACACTTGGAACACTGTGACTGCTCTGATGAGACAATGCGCAGCAGAAAAACCTTAGTATCTCATGACCAGGCAGGCTGAAGGGTAGCGCTGCTGTCAGTCGTCCCTTTAAATCTACCATTTTCCCCCCTTCCACCCGAGGCTAAAGCCATTATTGAAATATTGTGATTGTACAGTGTTTTTTACTATAATGTGAAGTGATTAGGTCTATGGAACACAGATATATTGTTTGTAAAGCATTGGGGCCCGTTATCAGACATTAGGCCTAGAGGTAGGAGTGTGGTTTGTTATAACGGGGTTTCCACTCTGCTTCACCCTGCCCGTAAATGATGTGAGTATTTTACCTTTATAAAGAAGCCAGTGCTTATATTTTGTGAAACATATAGTGCCTGGATTAGTGAAATAACTGACCTACCATAGCAGGCATTAGTTATGCCATAGAGATATGCCATAGTCACTAAGGAAACAAGCAGTCACATACGCCATAGAGTCAGGAGGGGAATAATAGAGGAGGTTGGGATGGAATCATGTGTTAGTGTTTTATACTACATATGGTTCAGTGTGAAATATATGTATATAATAGGGCAGCGAGTGTTCATTGAGAAATATTGCATGCATTGACTAACTTAGCTCAAACCTAGCACAAGTATCAGAGACAACTAATACGCCACACAATCACAGACTTCAGTGAAAAGGTATTGTACCAATCTCAAACAGTGCTATATTGCATATGGTCTAGTGTGAAATATACAAATAAAATAGTGCAGCGAGTGTTCCCCGAGAAATATTGGATACATTGACTGACTTACCAAAAACCTGGCACAAGGATCAGAGACAAGAAATATGCCACACATACATACGTATGTCGTGCAGCGAATGTTCGTGGAGAAATCTATTGTGTGCATCGCATGTGTAGTGCAAGGAGGAGAGAACAAAATATGCCACACACACACACACACACACACACACACATGCTACATAACTCCCCATCAAGGTCCTGTCAACATCTCAACACCCTCTGGAGGAAGTGGGTTATCCATATTTTGTTGATTTGTAAATTGACCTGTTTCTATGTTTCTATAGTTTTTGCACAAATAAGTATTGTTTTTTTACATATACACATACGAGATGGAAGAAGTTCAGCTTCAGTATCACTACCTAGCAAAAAGACTGGTGGTCATGTCGAGTTTCTGAGAGCACTTTCAAAAAGCTTATGATATGTGTATACTCTGAGTAAAAAATGGAAATAAAAACCTATCGAGCGAAAATATGCAGATGTGTGCGAGGTAGGGAAAAGGAGTGTTTTTATCTCGCTTGCGGGTGAGAAGGAGTATTCTACGTTTGTCGTCCATTTACTCGATAACTATTGGACATATCGATTTCCTGTAAGAACCATGATAAAGATCAGTGAATTCTACGTATGTACAGGACATAAAAATGTAATATCTGTGATGAAAAGTCGTTGTTACATAGGCGGGAATATAAAGGTTATTGTGCGCACATGAAAGTGCAGCAAGGCCGTGAGTACCCAATAGTTTTTTGCGATTTACTCGGAAACTATGAGGCCTATCAAAAATCGGCGCAGCCCATGAGAAAGCTCATGAAATTCTACAAAAGATTTTGAAATAAAACCATAATGTGTGCGAGAAAACTTTTGCAGAAAAGCTCCCTGTTTTTTCAAAAAATGGCTTTCAGTTTTTGGTATTTTCTCAAAAACTATAAATCGTATCAAAACCGGACTTTCCCATTAGAAAGCTGATGAAATTCTCTATCAAAACATCTAAAAACATTTTTCTGTATGCTGGAAAACATTCGAACTAGGATGTTGAGAAGTGAAATTGACGTTCAGAAATGTTTATTCACGGTGGCTTAATATACTTTTATTCGTATTTTTATGTATTTTTTTTTCTCGCTTATCGGCTAGAACAAACATCGGCGAATAAGATATGTAGGTTTCATGGCAATATATAGAGGTCTGGGTGGCGAAAATAAGGCGAGAATACGTTTTCGTCGGCGCACGGATGGGCTGGCCGGGAGGCGGGTACAGTAAAATCGTGTGTCGGCAAAACTTATAAAACTTATGTGTGCGCGAGAGGGTTAAAATTGGTCTAACCATGGATTTATAAATTATTACTTTAGTATGTTCCAAAAGCATATTATTATTCCAAACAGATTTCAACATTCCAACAGCTCGTCAAGCCTGTCTAATCCTGTCCTCAATTTCATTGTTTAATGATCCATTAGATGATACAATCGTTCCCAGATATTTAAAATTTTCTACATTCTTCACCACATTATTCCCAGTTACACAATCGATTTGGTTCTCCACGTTCATATTAATAATTTCAGTCTTTCCACAATTTATTACCAATCCCACTTTTTCTCCTTCCTCCACCAGACAATCAAGTACCCTCTGCATCTCGTAAATACTTCCACAAATCAGTACAATATCATCAACATAGTCCAAATCAATCACAACTCTTAATATCCAAGGTTCACTAATTAGTTTTAATTCGCTACTTTATAGCATATACACGATGTCACGATATCAATACCGACTTCCTGAATATTACACTCACATCTCTCACATTTGATGTATCACAATTATTTACCATTGTCCGGGTCAGGCAATAAACTCCTTCCCCAGTATGTAAACTAACGTATTTTCTTCATAATGAACCAGACGTAGCGTGTCAGCTCCCAGCTTTCAATCGCCTGAGTAAAGTTGTTTATCAACACTCACAGTCCTGCAGAGTCTATTCATTCACAACCCAAGATGTCCTGAGCAGAGGTGTCGCCGATCATAGGTAGGCCGCTCCCGTAGACTTTAACACCGCCCAGCGCTGTCGTCGGATCGTGATCGCCGGTCGGCCCGCTCCCCCCACCAGCGGATCCCAAGTATAACTGTAGCCGCCTGCACTCTTGGAGAGGGAAACGGGGTAATGAAACCCAGCTAGCTTGATTCGACCATTTATTCGGTCATACCAGGAATTGCAATTTTACTCTCTCAATATGCTATAATGGCATCACTCGTCATTGTTATAACACTTGGTCATACACAGAATTACAATTTACCCTCAGTATGCTATGTTATACCACAGTTTACTTCGTAAACACATATCTCTTTAAATTCTCGTCCTTACTTTCCTACATTTATAATCGGGTTATGTCATGACATCAACCACGTCCAGATTAATAAGTATTCTTAAAAGTAAGCAAGGGCAACTCACTTGTGGCGGGTCCAGTTTTCGTTTTACAGTATCAGTGTGTGGGTAGGGGTGTGAAGTACACTAGTCCCTCACGGGCGTAATATCCTCACAGCAATAACACCTTCACAGGATGGTCGTGGAGTCACACATTGCACTTGAACTCCACCCTTTGGAGTCTCTGTCTAGTAAATCCACAGGATCAATGCTCCCTCGTCCCTCACTTGTCCCCGGCTACCCACACACTGAAGCACACTCACCCATAGCGTTAATTCTAAGGCCTGGTGTTCATTATCGCCAAGCTGATGGATGCTATGCTTACGCGACCGTATATATAAACACCGTATAAGCATCCTTGTGCCTCTCTTTCTCTTCTACTCTCTCTCTCTCTCTCTCTCTCTCTCTCTCTCTCTCTCTCTCTCTCTTTTACCGCGTTAGATGTGGTAAGAAAGGAAATAAAAAACTTTAGCTTTTCCTGTTTTTCCCTCTCACCCATTCTAATCCATCTGCCAAAATGAATCAGATGCACAATATAATCCATTTTACTTTGTCGGTGTTAATCGGTTTATGATTTTGTAACCGAGTATTTTCTGTGACACATTCTCTCTTTCTCTCTCTGTCTGTTTGTCTTTATGTGTGTGTGTGTGTGTGTGTGTATGTGTGTGTGTGTGTGTGTGTGTGTTTCATTCTAGTTTGAATTTCATTTCCTGTGCATATTACCTACAGTATTTCCGACTTAACGTAATTTATATATATCTTATCACTGTCACTGCCAGATGATTTTATTCTGCTTTAGTGAGATATTTCTAACTGGTGGACTTAAGTATAACCTAAATTAAGCCCTTCTCTAGTAGAATACTATCCTAAGCTAAATGAAATCGTCTGGTAACAACAGGAAACATAAATATTCGGACTAAAGATTTTTTTTTTCATAATACACCCTCAGTGTCCTCGTATCTGCATGAAGGAAAAATACGTAATCGAGATAAGGAAATTCTTTTTTTAAAGTTCTCCCTCGATGTTCCCGTAACAGCAAGAAGGAAACATTAATATTCAGGCTAAAGATGTTATTTTTTCCACTGCTTCCATAGTATATTTTTTGGACGGTATTGATGTACTCTATCAGTATTTACATCGTCACCTGCAGATGAATATTGTCTGCGTAAGCTGGAACAAAATATCAGAGTTGTTCAATGCTGGAGGGGAGCCTGCCCAAGGTATCACATTACATCCATGACAAGGAGGAACAACTGCAACTTCACGTCTGGGAGCCAAACTTCGCAACGTATTCAGCACTGTGCGAGGAGAACTTCAGTAAGCCTGGCGGGGCGTCGTCTCCCTCGTGGGGGCATCTGCTCTCCATGCCGTTTCTTTCACAAAGGGAGAACGGCTCTTCAGCAGTCATTTCCCTCCCGCCTCACATTTGCGAGAGAATTCCTGGGCCTCAAATATGATGTATTTGCCTGATTTGCTTTCTACATTTCAGAGATAATGAGCGAACATGTGGAATTGCTCAGTGCAATTCTCACGGAGAACGGATCCACATCATATGCAATAACACCACAGAACATGGGCATGTGACAGGTGCAACTCTTCCATAGACACACCCATCACACAAACACAATTCTTCCCACCCCCTCCAATTCACACAACCACTGCCACCACAACTCAGTGCCAGCGCATAAACACTATACCTACAACATACACCCACACTTGATGTGTACCGCCTAGAACATGTATGATAAACATACTGCAACTCGATGTCGACGGCCTTCGCTCCAAAACTTCACAAACTGAAGATATTCTTCACAAACACAACAACACATTGGACTCCTGCAACCTCACACGCACACACAAGACTCCACACCAGACACTATTTACATTTTCGCACAGACAGAACTTATCGCCATTGAAGAGGACTCATCCCTTACAATCACAAATCCATCATCTACAAAGACGTAACTCAGTCAACACAATCACTCTTCTAAAATGACACCACACTAGAAAAAGTCACTCAGTGTCAACTCAGGTCACAAACAAGAAATCAAATATTTTTCAACATTTACATTCAATCCCCATGACACCTCTCATGCCATACTGGTGCAATACAATCCTCAACATCTTTCCCAAACAAAGACACCTAAATCTATCTTTACCTGGAACTTTAACGCTGTAAATACTGCCTGGTACTAACGCAACAAAGGTAGCACGCCGAGGGCTGGCCATTGTAACACAGTTCAGCACCATGTAAATTCTCAGTGGTACCTGACAATACACCTAGACCCAATATCATGCACTCCTCCCCCAACACTTTCACATGTTACTACTTGGCGAAGAGAAGCTAAATTCCCTTTAAAACACCTCATTATCACCATCACCACATGAATACACTTCAATCCAGGGTAATCACACTTTCAAAAACTACAAGAAAGAAGACTGGACAAAATTTCCAAAGAAAAAGAACATCACTTCAGTGCATTAAACAACACATCTATCACCGACATTAACAGGCACATTATGAAATTTAATAGTCACCTTAAAGCAGACAATCACCATATTCCACGAGGGAATGGACGACACAACCCAAACTTCACAAGTAAAGTGCGCACCTCATAAAATAAAGCAACTCACTCCAGCACAATTCCCCTGTCCTAGGTACACAAGACACTATAATTTTTATTGACAATAAAATTAACATCACGAAAACAAAAATTAAAGTCTTTGTAACATCACTCAGACACTCCAGAACCCCTCCTCTCTCAATAAGAAACCTTGAGAACACTGCTAAATCACAGTGAAACACCGAGACTATTGTCATCACCACTACCAACACCCGGCACATCCATTCTTACAAAGATGAAGCAGACATTCTTCTGAACCACTATGCAATCGTAAGTAACCTTACACCAACACGTACTGAGTCAGAAAACCAAGTGTCTCTCCATCGGCAGTCCTTTCCACTAGACCACAGTGTAACCTCCTTCACTCCAGAATAGACTCGGAAAATTTCAAGATAACAAGGAAATCTACAAGTACAGGGCCGGATGGCATCACTGAAACACTTAGGACCACACGGCATCCGGGTCCTCACAAACAGCAGCTACTCATACAGATATTGTGGAATTCTCAGCATCTTAAAACATGGAAAAATCGCCATTATTCTTAAGTCAAATAAGGACTCAACACACACTTCTTCGTACAAACCCATAACACTACTCAGTATGCCATCCAGGATATCCAAACTCTTAATTCTTAACTAAGTCATAGCTCATGTCATCCGTACTCCCTCACACCATTATTTTAGAGCACTCCACAGACATCATACTTACCAACCTCACTCAACACGCATATGAGGGCATTATCTCTGTTAGACCTGCACAACATGCACTTCCTTCAGAAATAGATGTTAGTAAGGCCTTTGATGCCATCTGCGTGACCCAAACTAATCATGAAAATCTACAAAACAAAAATGAAGAGCAACATCAAATACTCGCATGCCAACTACTTATCTGGTAGAGAAGCATACGTTCTATAGGGAAAGCCATCACGACCACGAAACACTCATAACAGATATTCACAAAGGTCCATTTTTTCACCTGCACTTTTCAGCCAATGCATGGATGATATTCCCACATCCCAACCTCCCACAAACATAATTCGTATACACATGACATTACCTTAACAATCATAGAGAATACAGCAAACACAGCCTGCACTTTGCGACAAGACTACTGCACCGCACTAGAAGGATGGGTTAAGGACAGTCGGCTGGCAGTTACTGCAGCCAGATCCACCATCACACTCACCACCAGTAGTAGGCATGAGCTCAGGTTGTCCCCTAATATAACACTTAACAATATGCTTGCATCACACACACATTCATCACTAAGATTCTTCGAATGACACACTACACTGGACTCACTTTTAAGGACCACAAATAAGACATTAAGAGGCAGTGGACCCCCAGACTCAACACACTCAGGACACTTACAGTGGCAGACTCTGAGCAAAGCGAAGATACAGTCTTCCTACTCTAGCAACAGCATATTAGATCAGTTTTGTCATATACTTCCCGACATGAGCCCTCAATCCTATCTAACACCAACAATATCTGGCAACCCATACTTCCATCATCACTGGCTGTACCAAAACCACTCCCTCAACTCACACTTTGAAACTGCAGTCCTTCCTGTTAGAAAATATTTAGGCATTAAGGGCACTCAGTTCTACCTGGGTGCCTGTGCCAATACACGTCACTCCTATCATTATACGACAGAGCCTCACAACACTACCAGACAAATCAAAAATAGAAAAAATTAGCTGAACCTCTTTAATAAAATTCCACCTCCAGAAATTCCGACACCAGCAGTATATATATATAAAAAAAAAACTGTACTCATTTTGCGGTTAGGGAAATACAAAATTTCGAGCAGAAAATAATATTACAAGACCTCCCTCCCAACATTCACTTACCAGAGGTAGGCTATCCTTGATTAGAGCTGATCAAATACACCTTACTAGGATTATATCAGGATATTCCGCAGCCCTATTTAGTTACCAGCCTAGATCCCGGTTGGTTTGTCACAAATGGTACGTGCCTCGCTTGTAGAATAGGCCTACACAACATAACCCGGGTAATGGAGGACCGCAGAGTATGTGCCGCATAAGACGTAAACATTACATCAACAGTGTAGTGAAACTATGGGACGACCTCATAGGGACAATAGCTTTGCAGCAGTGGTCTAGTCTGCTCGATTTGCTGACCGGGATTAACCCCTTGTTTACCGACCACCATGTCCTGCGTCGGCGTCCCCCCCCCCCACACACCGACTTGTCACGCAACATTTTTGGTGCGTCGGAGGTTGGGGAGTAATTCATCATCGCGTCCAAGCCAATAACTTTGCGTTATTTATTTTTTTTTAACATCAGTGATCAGATAAACCCCAAAAGATTGTCCTCAAAATAAAAATATTGCATATTCTTGTTCTTTTTCATAAGTTTTGTTAAAATATACGTACATAAATAACCAATAAATATTTAGACTTTAAAACAGTAACATGCACAGTTTATACAATACATCTATTTACTTACCTTGTAATTGATGTTGATTTCTTGCAGTAAATAATAGGTTTTTTGTGGGTGAGAAGGTGACCTATATGCAGGCGCGCTGCGAGGGAGACGCAACCAGGCAAGGCAAGGCCATATGCGATGAAGAAGAATGAAAGAAGTGAAGAAAAAAATGAAAGAAGAAGGGAAAAACTGATGTAAAAGGAAAAGAATATGGGTGTAGGAAGTACAGAAAGAAAGAATAAAAGGAAGAGAAAAAGAAGGGATAGTAGGAGAACGATGAGAGAGAGGAATGCGTGTGGGTGACACAACTTTCACTGTCGTCTGTGTTCCCACCCTCACTCTCTTCCGTCACTCCTCGGACAACCACTCATTATCAGATTCATCCAGATCACTGGCTAAATGGAGGGTAAAATACTGCTCCTCATCAACTGACGACATGTTTCCGTATAACGTGGGTCTGTGGCGGGGTTTAGCACAGAGTACACATTCCCTCCAAGGCCGCAGGCACACGAAGTCATCAATTCATTCACAAATTTACTTGAAAAATAGTCGTAGACTGGCAAGCGAGGCGTGGGTGTTGGGGAGGCTGATAATCTGATTGGTGCTTGAGAAATTACGTCATATATGCAGTCTACAATTGGTCGAAACTAATGAGGTTTCATGACGTATGTATGACATACTATAATGTTACCATTGGTCGAGAAAAAAGGAGTGTTACCATAGAGTATAGTCCAGTTTTTTCTGCAGCTGAAAACCACGTGGAAGAATTATAAGAGCCATACAGGCAGCAAAGCCGTGCAGACAACTATGATGTTTGGAAGCACATGTGTACTTTCAAAATTTTCTCGGTACCTCAATGGCTTTAAGAATGGAAGTACACATGTACTGTCAAATGCATTTCGGTATTAAGAAACATAGCCAACGCTACGTTGTTGGAACCCTACATCTGACCAAGCACATACCCCCTCGCCATCTCTCTCCACACCTAAGCTCATAATGGCCCTCATCCCCCCCCCCTCCCTGCATAACACAGAGACATTAAAAATTAAAAAAATTCAGTAGTTTATCCATGGTAAAAACGAAGTTATGAGCAGAGGTAATGAAATTACGACTCGAGCTTTTTTTTTTTTTTTTTTTAATTTAGGCAGCCATTTTTTAGTATTACATAACTGGCCCAGTCATGGAGCTTCATACATATGTAGATATTCTTATAATCATTTATCATGTACAGTTTCTGCCTCCTAGGCGTAATAGTTGCAAAGTTTTAATACAAAAATGCTTTAAAATAATTAGATTTATGTATTTTTAAAAATTCATATCATTATATAACCTCATGGCAGTCTAACTACCAAAAGGCAACATAAGAAATATTAACACATACTCCTGGAGAGTCTGAAGCCTGTACCTTTAGTAGTTCCTGAGTCCTAACCCAGAAACGATAATTTTTCTTTTTACTTTTTCACTATTTTCAAAAAAACTACTGATGATACAGCATTCTACCTATCAAAAGGCACAATTTCACTATAATACCTACCTATGTGAAATTTCATGATTATAGTGAATACTTCCTGAGTTCTGGCCAGGAAACGAAATCTCTACGCCTGGCTAGCCCCCTTCTGCGCAGCCGCCCAACTCTACGGACAAACATCTATTGATCCCAGTGATTACAACACCCTCCTTTGATTCTGTAAGGTGGAGGGCAAAACAAGAAGAGACTATCTTCATAGACCTGCAGTGAAACAACGAATCATCTGATGCAACAGCTGACATGCAAACCCAAAATTTCATGGTGAACAGCTTTGTATTTCATATGAAAGTCACTAAAATGCCTCTTTATTGCCTGAATTGAAAATCGCCTGACAGTCAGCTGATGCGTCAGCTGACCCAACAGTAAACCGTTCCTTCAAGAAGAAGACAAAAACAATACAATAGAGTGCCAAATTCAAGATTCGTACATTTTGAGATGCCTGGACACACTGCGTTTGAAAGACTGGAGATCATAGGAAGTAGGAAATACAAACAAAGGGAGACAGTTCCAGAGTTGACCTGTTGGATAAATGAAGTACTGGGAGTAACGGTTAACTCTTGCAATAGAGTTGGACAGAAAAGGGATGAGAGTTTGTTGCTGGACGGGTGCTACACACCCGTCATTGAGGTGGAGGGATGCAAGCAGACAGTTCAGAGGAGCAGTGACCATTGACGTAGCGACAGAAAAGAGATAAAGATGCAACGGTGCGGCAAAGAGACAGAGGTTGAAGGAAGCCAGTAAGAGGAGGAGAGTTAATGAGATGAAAAGCCTTTAGTTCTACCCTATTGAGAAGAGCTGTATGTGGGGAGCCTCCCCACACATGAGAGTTGTACTCTACATAGGGGTGAATAAAACCCGTGTATAAAGTCAACAACTGTGCAGGGGTAAAGAAGGTATGGAAACGGCTTAGCACACTCAATCTCTTGGAAGTAAATTTTACAAGAGATGCAATATGATCTTTCCAAGATAAGTCCCGAGTGAATGAAACCCCAGGCATGTTCAAGGATGATGCAGGACTGAGCTGGATACTATTAAGCATTAGTGGATACTCCAATGGAAGATTGTGCCGGGTTGATAGTGTCACGAATTCGTGCTAGCGTATTTATAAATTTGCGACATTTTTCATCAGTGCGAAAACCACGAATTCTGGTGGAGTTCCCACTGCGTATCGCTCAGTTCAACCGTCCTCGTGTTCACTCGGTTGGGGAGGTTTTCAAAACATTTTTCACAGTTTCATAAATGATCATCCTTGTGCACGACATTAGCAACTTTGCTGAGTGATTTATTGTGAGCGTATATCACTCACTTTCTTTCCGTTGACCGTTGAAGCAAACACGGTCGCACTTGCCCCCCTCTACTGACCAGTATTTCTTTTCGTTTTCCTAGGTTTAAGTGTTAGCATTTGAATGAGCGAGTGAGTGTATTTCCCTTGTTATTTTGAATTCATTTTGAGATTCGTGTAATGTAAAATTAATTCATTGCAAATAATAAATTTTCAGTTCTTTTTTCTTTGAGCTCAATGTAGTTAAACTCGTGCTGTATTTTTCCACATTTAGCTTATTTTAGTTGCCGCCCCTAGTTTGCGCAAATGCTTTGTATTATTCATAACTGGTACTTAGGCCAGTCCTTTTGTATTAAGTTTAAATCCGTTGTGCCAGCCAGGTGTTCATGCACCGGCAAGAACCTGTTTATCTAATAGCATTAGTTATTGATTGTCAGTGGTGGAGTCACTTTCTCTAGAGGCTAACAGTACTAACAAACAGCATGCGTGAGTATTTAGTCTCTGCTGTGTACTGTTGAGAAAGTTTATAAACTCTCAACCTTAGAGAATCGGCGAAGTAAGTCGGCATAAAGTAAAACTTACTGCTTGATTTCACAAGTCAATTCCTTGTCTCTAATTTCAAGCAACATTTTAAGCATTATTTAATTCATAAATTCACATCCCCCCGTGACATCTGGCTACCTCATTCCAGGATATTAACTCCTAGCTCTAAAGTTATTAACGAGATAATACTCACTCCCTCATACTTATGTATTCATCATTAAAGTCTATAGGCACTATCTTACTGGTGATTACTGATTCATTTCTATTAATTTTATGTAATAGTTTTCACAATCAGTTGTTTTTTTAATTTTCTTTCTTTACCAGTTAACTAGATAAAACTGGTCACCACTACCCTATGCCTATATTCTTTACTCTTAATTATTGCCATTTCTCTGCAAAATAGCAGTCAGTACTTAGTCTTTAGTACAGGAAGGTAAAGATATGGGGCTTAGCAACCCTGAAAGAGTCAAAGAATATGTACTCTCTCGGTTTAGTTACGAGCAGCAACGTGAGAATGATGCTCGCGAAGAGCGTAGAATTCAACGCAAACGAGTGAGAACAACGCAAATATGAGCAAAAACAACGCGAACTCGAGTTAGAACAACGCGAAATAGAACACGAACATGAGCGAGAACAACAAGCAAGAACAGTGCGAGGAACGCGAGAGAGAACGTCAACACAAGCAAAAACAACGCGAACTCGAGTTAGAACAACGTGAGAGAGAACGTCAACACGAGCGAGAACGAGAGAGAGAACGTGAATACGAGCGAGAACGAGAGAGAGAACGTGAATACGAGCTAGAACAATGAGAGAGAGAGAGCAAGAACATGAAACTGCCAAGCACGAGGCACGTGAGAGACATGAACTTGAGATGCTGAAGGTCAAGCGAGACTCCTTGGCTTCAGACACATCTGGTGCAGCTAACCCAAGCTCCACGAGCGCTCTCCCTGCACATGTTCTGGCGACCCCACACATCACGCTTCCTCCATACAAGGAAGGTGAGCAAATCGAGCCATTCATAGCTCGTTTCGAAGACGTGGCTCAGCTGTACCAGCTGGATGAGGCAGCTAAGCGGCTCCAGTTTCTTAGCCTGTTTGAGGGCCCTGCCCTCAATATTCTCCACAGATTTCGTGGAGACAATCTCACGTGTGAGATGACAAAGGCCTCACTCGTCAAAGCATATGGTCTCACAGTTGACGACGCCAAGAGTCAGCTTATGAGGGCGCGTTTACAAGAAAAAGAGACTGCCGTTCAGTTTCTTGATTGGCTTACTGCTTACTTAGATGAGTGGATGGAGAAAGATGAAACTCCTTCCATGCATGAGGGGATAATTGACCTTATGCTGTGCACACAGCTAGAAAAATCGTGGCCTGCTGAACTTATGGCTCAGCTTAAGATCTGCCAGTTAAGGGATGCCAGCCAACTGGTGGAGAAGGCTGATGCATTCTTCACTGCTACGGGTATCAAACTCGTAAGCAATACACCTGGAACAGGAAAGCTGACAAATCTGGGAAACCGTCTCAGACTGAACCCCAGCAACAAGGCCGTTCTCAAAATACTGGCCAAGGTCCAAACAAACCGCAGAAGAATGACCAGGGGCAAAAAATCAAGAAACCTGAATGGAAAGGGTATAACAAGTACCCTAACCAGCAGCAGTATCAGCCACGCAATTGGCCATCGGGACTATCCTTTTCAGCACCAGCCCCAGTGTATCGGAGGCAGGAGGCAAACGCAGCCTTCATTCTTCAGCAGCAGCACGTTGGTGTCGTCCCTAGCAGTACGGGTACTTCCCCACAGTTCACTAGTCCACCAGCGACAGTGAACACTCTGCCACAGGAGGTCAACGCTCCATCTCCCCAGATGGTGAGTATGACCTCTCAGGTATCTAATTCTCAGGGCACTATGTTTGCCGTATCATTCATTCAGCAGCCTCATCAGTGGCTGGCTGCTTCCTCCACAGGCCCTTCCACAGGCAACAGTGCCTTCCTTGTTCAGCCAGGGTTTGTGGGAGGCATTCCTGTGAATGTCCTGAGAGATAATGGTTCCTCAGGTTGCTCCATCAAGTAAAGTTTAGTTCAGCCTGATGCGTACACAGGTAATCAGATCCAAGTTAGACTTATTGATGGATCAGTGAGATTGTTCCCTGAGGCACGTATTCAGGTGACATCTCCATTTTACACTGGTACGACAGTCGCAGTTGTCATGCCAGAACCTTTGTTTGACCTTGTCATAGGCAACATACAAGATGCCAAGTATAGTTGCACCGAAGATGACGCTACTCAGACTTCGGCTGCAGTAACACGAGCCATGGCTGAGCCTCCGAACTGTGTCACCTTGGTGACCATTGCATCGCCGCAAGATCTGATTTGTAGCCAAGATGTTGTCCAAGAACAACATTCTGACCCGACACTTGCTGCTGTGCGGAAGAAACAAAAGGGTAGAGTGATAAAGTATTCACGGGGAGGTCAAGCCAAATTCCTTCGTAAACAAGGATGGCTCTACCATGAGTCACGAACACCCCAGGGTGAGGTTCGACTGCAGTTTGTCGTCCCCGCGAAGTTTTGCCAAGAAGTGTTAGAATGGGGTCATTGTTCAGCCTCAGGAGGTCACATGGGCGAAAGGAAAACCCAGGGCTGTATCAGTGCTGACTTTTTCTGGCCATGGATGAGACGAGAAATAGATAGCTTTTTGCGTTCCTGCAATGTGTGTCAACGTACCACAAGTCAGGGATACGTCCTTCCTGTGCCGTTTGAATCCACACCCATAATCTTTGAAGCAATTGAGAGACAGGGCAGCAGTGAAGTGGCTGTAGACCTGATGTCTCGCCAGCTGGCCCCACAGGACACATCATGTCCAGGGCCTGTACATACATATGTACCATAGGTTAAGGGGAAAGTTCGAGAACCCCGTAGGGACCATCCGAGGCTGTGTATGAATTACCTAGTGGAACGTCTCGAGCTGTGGGCCTCTCAGAGGATTCCTGGAGAATGCACATTATCCACATGAGTGTTCACACCCATGGTGAGTGTTAAAATGTGACCTGCCCGAGATTGCGTACGGATTCTCAGCTTGCCAATGTTAATCGTAAGTGTTGAGTAGGGTTTAACCAGTAAACTGGGTCTTTTGGCTCAGCGAATTGCAGCGTTTGATGCTCAGTCTTTTTGCTCAGTTTGACCATGTTTCCTGGTTAATAACAATGTAGGTTTAGGGTTTAACCAGTAAACTGGGTCCCTTGGCTTAGTGAATTGCAGCGTTTGATGTCCTGCACAGGCGCTCAGTTTTTTCACTCAGTTTGACCACGTTTCCTGGTTAATAATGTATCCATTAATAGAATAATAGTGTACTTTTGTAACATAAGTACTGATTGCTAGGCAGGGAGAGAGAAATGACACTTTTGATGCTCCACCTTGATTGCTTTTGCAGGTGCAGCTGGCTGGTGCAGCATTGTCGTGCAGATCAGCTGATCATCTCTGTTGCATGCTGCCGCCTCTTCTCTTCTGCTTCATCGTCATTATTTATTATTAATTTGTATTACATAATTTTACACATAGGCACAGTTACATCACAACTGTCACACCTGCACCGTGTATTACATACATCACGCTACATAACAATTTGTTGTTAATGTAAATGTAGCAAAATTTTCACTCAGTTTGACCTGAGTACAGGATTTTTCACCGGTGTCTCGGAGTTTTTTCCTCAAGCTTGCATCTATTGACGTAAATGAGTTTTTTACATTCATGGGCGACTGTGATTTTCTCCTGTAGCAGGGTAGTATACACACCGCAGTGTGAATCTTGTGTGACTGAATTAGGATTTATAAGTATGTATATTGAAAAATTTTTCTCTGAAGAAAAAAAAAATTGATTTTGATGGGGCGTAATGTCACAAATTCGCGCGAGCATATTTATAAATTTGTGACATTTTTCATCAGTGCGAAAACCACGAATTCTGGTGGAGTTCCCACTGCGTATCGTTCAGTTCAACCATCCTCACGTTCACTCAGTTGGGGCGTTTTTCAGAACATTTTTCACTGTTTCATAAGTGATCATCCTTGTGCGTGACATTAGCACCTTCGCTGAGTGATTTATTGTGAGCGTATATAGCTCACTTTCTTTCCGTTGACCGTTGAAGCAAACACGGCCGGCCCTCACCTATTTCATAATTCGAAGTTAGTCAGACTTTGATCGTCGCGAGAGCAGGTTCGCTGTGCCCAGTTGTACAGCGAGTTCCTGAAATCTCCACCTAGACGATGAATCGGCGAAGAGGTTTAGTGTATTGCAGCGTCCGTTCTACACCAGCACCCAGTTCCTTCCGCTTGCCCCCCTCTACTGACCAGTATTTCTTTTTGTTTTCCTAGGTTTAATTGATAGCGTTTGAATGAGTGAGTGAGTGTATTTCCCTTGTTATTTTGAAATCATTTTGAGACTCATGTAACGTAAAATTAATTAATTGTAATTAATAAATTTACAGTTCTTGTTTCGTTGAGCTCAATGTAGTTAAACTCATGTTTTATTTCTCCACATTTAGCTTATTATAGATGCAGCTCCTAGTTTGCACAAACGCTTTGTATTATTCATAACTGGTACTTAGGCCAGTCCTTTTGTATTAAGTTAAATCAGTTGTGCCAGCCAGGAGCTAATGCACCGGCAAGAACCTGTTTATCTAATAGCATTAGTTATTGATTGTCAGGGGTGGAATCACTTTCTCTAGAGGCTAACAGTACTAACAAACAGCATGCATGAGTAATCAGTCTCTGCTGTGCACTGTTGAGAAAGTTTATAAATTCTCATCCTTAGAGAATCGGCGAAGTAAGTCGGCATAAAGTAAAACTTACTGCTTGATTTCACAAGTCAATTCTTTGTCTCTATTTTCAAGCAACATTTTAAGCATTATTTAATTCATAAGTTCACATCCCCCGTGACAGAGAGGTGTAAAAACTGAGTTTTTGATGCATTAAAAACAACAAGATTATTTTCACCCCAGTCAGAGATACGAGCCAAGTCAGACATTGGGTGTGTCATAGCCTCATCCCTTGTTTGTTGAAGAAACTACTGAGATGGACGTTGTGAAGACCGAATGGAAAGGTGAAGGGTGGAATCATCAGCATACGAAAGGTTAGGGTGAGATGTACAGCTTAGAAGGTCATTGATGAATAAGAGGAAGAGAGTTTGTGATAGAACAGAGCTCTGAGGAACACCACTGTTGATAAATCTAGGAGAAGAATGATGGCCGTCTACAACAGCGGCTATAGAACGACCAGAAAGGAAGCTAAAGATGAAGGCACAGATAGAAGGATAGAAACCGTAAGAGGACAGTTTGGAAATTAAAGATTTATGCCAGACTCGATCGAAAGCCTTTGAAATGTCAAGTGCAATGGCAAAGCTTTCGTCAAAGTCCCGAAAGAAGGATGACCAGAAGTTTGAAAGGTATGTGAGAAGATCGCCAGTGGAGCAACCCTGACGGAACCAATGCTGACTATCAGAAAGAAGGTTGTGATAGGAAAGATGCTCTAAAAATTTTCTGTTAAGAATTGACTCGAAAACTTTTGAGACACAGGATATTAAAGAAATTGGACGATAGTTAGAGGGTCGGAAATGGTAACCTTTCTTTGGGATTGTTGAATGAGAGCAAACTTCCAGCAAGAAGGAAAGGTAGGCCTACAACTTGAAAGACAAAGGCAAAAGAGTTTACCTAGGCAGGGTGTAGGCACAGAAGCACAGTTCTTAAGGACAACAGGAGGGACTCCTTCAGGCTCATATGCCTTATTAGTACTGAGGCCAGTGATGGCAGAAAATACATCAGCTGAAGAAATTTTAATGTCAGCCATAAGGAAGTCAGAGGGGGGAAGTGATAGAGGAACAACACAGGAATCGTCTAAGGTGGAATTGGATGAGAAAGTCTGGAGGAAAGATCTACGTTATCAGTGGAAGAAATAGCTCAGAATAGAAAAGAGGAGGGAAAAATGACGAGGTAAAATTGTTGGAAAGGTTTTTGGCAAGGTGCCAGAAGGAGAGGGAAGAATTCGAGTTGGAGAGTTGAGGGCATTTAGTAGGGATGAAATTATTTTTAGCAGAATGAAGAGCAGACTTAGCATTATGCCAGACAGAAACGTAAACGATATGTGATTCAGGGGTGGTTGGCTCTGGTACGTTTTATAGGCCCTCTCCTTGATGCGGACAGCATTAGAGCAAGCGTAATTAAACCAAGGCTTCCTTGCATTAGTCAACGGGTATGAGAAAGGAATGTATGCTTCCATGCCCTAGAGAATAGCCTCCGTAATGCGCAAAGCACACTCAGATGGCTCTTGGCCATGGGAAGAGCTGCGTTGTTTGTTTATTTGTTTGTTCTTGAATCATTTCCAAACCAAGGGCCAGTAAGCCCCAGACCTATATCATTATATTCTGAATGAGGGTGACCCAAGGAAGGTTTCGGGGGGGGTCAATATTCAGATGTGGTTCATTTGAGGTGACCGGTAAAGTGGTCGTCTTTTTGGCCAGGGCAACGCCGGGTACCCCTGTAGCCCAATTTTTGGCATGGGGACTCACATGACCTCCATTTCGGACATAGGCTATCTGAGGTTGAACACCGAAGTCATTTGAGGTCATTGGTAATAGCCTACGCGCTCGAATGACAGGACCCAGCGGCCCAAGTTTTGGCATGGAGACTCACGTTACCTCCAGTATAAGCTATGTGAGGTTGATCTCTGAGGTCATTTGAGGTCACCGGTTGGAGGTCATTTTAGGTCACCGGCAATACACATCGAACTACTGGACCCTGCAGCCCAGTTTTTGGCATGGGGACTCACATGACCTCCAGTTCGGGCATGGGCTATGTGAAGTTGACTTCCGAGGTCATTTGAGGTCACCGGTTGGAGGTCACTTAAGGCCACCGATAATAGTTAAAAAATACTGTACGTTTGTCTGCGAAAGCTGAAATAGAAAGTTCCTGGACCTCTCATAATCCCTCTTCAAAGGCATAAGAGGTTCATGGTCTTTCTGGAGTAGAAAGCAAGACTGAACTTGAACAAATAGGATTAGAGTGTTCGCATTTTTGGCCGGACAACACCGGGTACCCCTACAAGTCAACTCTAATTTTCAAGCTGAGCAATTATTTATATAAGGAAATCGCTTAGAGCTCTACAAGGCCAGATATTAGAACACCCCTTGAAGGAGAGAGAGAGAGAGAGAGAGAGAGAGAGAGAGAGAGAGAAGATCCCCAAGTGTAAGAGTTAAAGATCTGTCGGCTTCGCCACAAGTAAAACCTAGAGTTGTCTCAGTCACGCAGATTTATGGTGAGAATATTAAACTTCCAGGCTTTCTTAGTTTCCCTGAGCTAAATGAAATCCCGAGTAAGCATAAATAGGCTATTATTCGGTTGTTGTCCCAAACATGAGAAAGACATCTTTCCATCTATCAGTCTATCTATCTATTTTTGTAGCTATGTATTTATCTAAGAGCAGTATCTGTCTATGCATTTATGTGTCTATCTCTGTATCTGTCTATGTATTTATGTATCTAACCATGGGTACCTATGTATTTGTCTATGTATCTATGTATCGAATCTTTCTATGTGTGTATGTATCTATCTGTTAATCTTTCTGCCTATCTAGCTATCTGTCTATTTATGTATGTAAGTAAGTATCTGTCTTTCTGTCTATGTATGCATCTGTTATTTATGTAGCAATGTATTTATCTATGTATTTATGTACCTTACCTTTCTACGAATTAATGTATTTATCTGTATCTACCTGTGTAAGCATCTATCTGTATATGATTCTGTTTATGTACAGTAGGTATGCATGTAGCCATCCATCCATCTATCAATCTGTCTATCTATCTATCTATCTATGGATCTATCTATGGATCTATATCTCTCTCAATCTATCTTTTAATCTATATCTCTCCACTCATCCATCATAAATGTTTGTCGCTCGTATATATCGTATCTATCAACTGTATCTATCTGTCTGTCTATCTGTCTACATATATATCCATCAATATCATTATCTGTATACATATCTATCTATTTATCTATCTATCTATCTGTATATCTATATCTATATCTATATTTATATCTATATCTATCTATCTATCTATCTATATATCGATCTACAACTCTGTTTATATACTATATATCTCCATCTGCAAGTCTACCAATATCTGTCTCAGTGCCGGTATACCTGTATCTATCTATATCCATCTGTCAATCTATATCTGTCCATGTATCCATCTGTCTATCTATCCATCCTTCCGTCCATCCATCCACCCCTCTTTCTATCTATCTGTCAATTTATATCATTCTATTTTTCTATGTTTCTTTCTATATATCTAGCTAGCAAGCTAGCCAGCTACCTAGCTGCCTTTCTGCTTATCTATCTGTCTGCCATATATATATATATATATATATATATATATATATATATATATATATATATGGATAGATAGAGAGATAGATAAAAGCCTATTAGGGTGGTTCAGAACCAAGGGAAGAAATTTACATCTGAGATTTCACTTTTGGGTCTTTTTTTTTTTTTTTTTTTTTTTTTTTGCTCCTATACCAAATTTTTCTGGATCTGCACATGTACAGTAAGCCTGTGACGTCACAACTTCGAGTTACCACAAATGCTTCATCCAGTGCAGTTGAATATGGAAACAAAGGAAATACTAACATTACTGGATATTCAGTGGAAAAATATAAATGATTCACTAGATCGTCTTCAATGGCAATTAACATATTTGATGAGAGATGCCTAAAAGAAGATCAACAACGTCATAGCCAGCCTGGAGTTCACCCAATCGAGACTGGATGAATCGCTCGCTGGTCACGCCTCAGCTATGAAAGAACAAGACGATGCTTTGGTGTAAATCCAATGTGGTGAAAATCCAAGTTCTCACTGAAAAGAACCACCATCTACAAAATGAGTTGAGCAAGACCAAGACACGGTTCGACTACCTGGACGATCAGAATCAACGTAATAACCTACGCTTCTCAGGTTTACCAGAACATTCACTCTGATGCATGGTCGTGAGGAGTGCAGACGTGTTTTCCATCTGCTCTCTTCTCTAGCTTTCAGGGCTGCCTCACTGGCAATTATAATTTTTTTTTTTTCACCCTTCTGGTGACGTTAGGCTAGCTAGTTTCTAACTTTCCTCCCCTCCCTATTAGTTTGGAACAGTAGGTGTCTGTTCCTATTTACTGAGCTTGCCTTTGCTTATTGCCCACGGAGGGTCCCCCCCACTGACTGCTCTGGGGCGTGAATAAACATGGTCGGGCCTCCCTGGAGTGGTTTGAGAGGGCAATTTCAGCCTTAGGTGTGTGGTCCCTGGTTGTTTGTCCCTTGTTCGTTTTTCCTCCTCCTTCCCACTTCCCCCCTTAGGGGGAAGTGGTCACTATGTCGGACACCCCTGCTGCCTCTCCCCCTTTCAGGGGGGGAGGCGGCCCTGATGAAACCCTGACCGATACATGGACTGACCTCCAGCAGACTGAACGGCCCCAGAACCACACAACCATGGACATACCTGTACATAATGCCCAATATGTTACCCTACATGCTCTAGGTTCTACTCCCTTGAGTAGTCTCAATCCTTTCCTCATCAATAAAGTGATTGATTACTGTGCTGGGGAGGTGGAACAAGTAAAAAAACTTGCTAATGGAGACCTTCTTATCAAAACTGTAAACACATCCCAGGTTAAAGACTTAATGAAACTGCGTAAGTTCCACTAATATGATGTCGAGCCAAAGATCCCATATTCCATGAATTCCTGCAAAGGTGTTATCACCTGCAGGGATCTCATGGTTATGGAAGAGGACGAGATCATACAGGAACTTGCTCAGCAGGACGTAATCGGTGCCCGGTTTATTACTAGATACTCCGAAGGCGTGAGGACGAAGACTGCCACCATTGTCTTGACTTTTAGCAAAGTTTCACTCCCGGACCATGTCAAAACTGGCTACGAAATTGTTAACGTAAGGCCTTATATCCCCAATCCACTTCATTGCTTAAGGTGTCAATTATATGGGCACGGTGACAAGACTTGTCGGGCTTCTCAGTCAGTGTGTGGCAAATGTGGAACACAGGGACATGATGCTGAACACTGCACATCGGAGACGGTATGTTGTTTTCACTGCAAGGGTGCACACTCCACTTCCTCTAGGGATTGTCCCAAGTGGAAGGAGGAGAAGGAGGTCTGCGTAGTGAAAGCAACTGAGGGCATTTCCTACTACGAAGCTAGGAAAAAGGTGAAGGAGTTGCATGCAACTCCCACGCCGAATAGGTCCTATGTTTTGGCGGTAATGTCCCGTCCCATGATGTGCTCTGTTGAAATGCAGACTGACCCTGAACCTGCTCCTCTTGCCTCACACTCTGCCTCTCCATCTGAGCCTCCTGTCCAATCCACCTCTCAAACTGACACCCCTGTTGCACCTTCCTACTCTATGGCTGCTGCTGCCTCTCAGTCAGTAAAGCCTTAACAGAAGTCTGACAACTCTAGTAAGAGTAATATGACCACCCTTATGAAACAGCCACGTCCTCATGTCCTTCTTGCTCCTGGTCCAGCGAGGGAGAGAAGAGTTAGCTCTTCCTCGGGGGGCTCTGGGAGCCTAGTTATTGATGAGCAACATATGGAGGTTTCCGTTAGTAAGCACTGGGATAGGTCCCCCGGTAGCCACTCGCCTGGCGGTGGGCAGTATAAAAAAAGCTAAGCACACTGGCCCCTCTTGTAAATCTTAAACCGCCACATTCACTGTGTTATAATGGAATTGTAGGACGCTTGGGAAAAAAGTCCACAATATAGCAATTTTACTAAATGTACACAGGCCAGAAGTTGTTTGTTTACAGGAGATGCGCTTGGTGGATCACCCAGATCCTCCACAGTTCAAACACTACCATTCGTATAGAAGATATGATGGTCACGGAGTCGTCATATACACCCACAAATCACACCCACAAACGGCAGTGATTCTAAGTTCTACTCTGGAAGCTGTCGCATGCAGAGTAAAATTTAATAACACGTATCTGTCTATTTTCTCTATCTACTGTCCTCCTCGTGGTCCCATTGATGGTGATGCTTTCACTTCACTAGCCCACCAACTTCCGGGTCATAAATTAATTTTAGGAGATTTTAACGCCCATCACTGTCAATGGGGAAGCTTGAGGAGTGATGGTAGGGGGGAGCAAGTAGCCGACCTCATATTGCAGTCAAACCTCTGTCTTCTAAACAATGGTAGAGCGACTCGTGTAGACGACCACACTGGTAACATGTCATGTATAGATCTGTCCCTGTCATCTCCTGATAAACACACTAACATCTCTTGGGACCCATATGACGACTCGATGGGTAGCGATCATTTTCCAATCTGTCTTTCTTATACACACGACAATTTTTGGCCTCCTCCACCACCAAAATTTAACTTTAAGAAAGCAGATTGGGGGTACTACTCACGGGTCGCCGATCTAGATATATCAGGAGATAACATTGATGAGAAAGTTTCACACTTACAGACTTCCATTATACACGCAGCTGAGGCTGCTATTCCCAAGACATCTACAATTCCAAACAAGAGTAGAGTTTCGTGGTGGACACCAGATTGCCAACAAGCACTCACAAAGCGCAATAGGCGATACAGGATTTTTGAGAAACAGCCAAGAAAATCAAACTTTATTGCCTACAAAGCAGCTAAGGCTGAGGCAAGGAGGACAATTAAAGTGGCAAAATGGAATAACTGGCGTAGTTTGGGGTCCACGGTGAATCGCTCCACCCCACTAAATCAGGTCTGGTCCACCATAAATGAACTAAACAACAAGTACACCCGGTCACCAATCACCACACTTGAGGTGGCCGGGAATGTCATTGACGATCCCGTGGACATTGCCAATACTATGGCCAACCATTTTGCCCAGGTAAGCAGCTCAGCCAACTACGATCCTCACTTTCTTCACCATAAGCATACAGCTGAGCTGCAAAATTTCGACCTTGCCATGGAAGACGGAGATACCAGCTACAACTCCGAATTTACATTAGATGAACTTCTCCTCGCCCTTAAATCCTGTAAAGACTCCAGTCCTGGTCCATCCACCATTACGTACGGTATGATCCAGCATCTTACTCAGGCCAACCTGAGTAAGCAGTTAGCGGTGTACAATGAGATTTGGGCGTCTCGCACGTTCCCAAACTCATGGTACTACGCGTACATCATATCGATACCTCGCTGGGATGGTCGCCTTACGAGTCCCAGTTCGTTTCGACCTATTACGCTGACTGACTGTCTATGTAAGGTCTTTGAACGTATGGTTAAAAAAGGTTACTTTTTGTTTTAAAGTCGAAGGGTGTGTTAAATGATCAACAGAGTGGATTCCGTAAATACAGGTCCACTTTGGAACATTTAATGCACCTGGAGCATTGCATAGCCGAGGCTTTTGCCAATCGCGAATTCATGATAGGAATTTTTCTGGATATTCATAAGGCTTATGATATGACCTGGCGAAACAGAATACTATGTAAACACTACACTTATGGTTTAAGAGGTAATTTGCCCATTTTCCTTCAGAACTTCCTTACTGACAGAACGTTTTCTGTCAGGTTACCCTGTAACGTAACTTCGGACATATTTGTCCAAGAGAACGGGGTACTACAAGGAAGTGTGCTTAGCCCTACTTTGTTCGGCATTGCCATGAATGACATTCTGTCATCCGCTTCCGTCCCCAGGACGATTAGATACTCACTCTATGCTGATGATTGTGCAATGTGGCACTCTTCCCGCAATGCACAATCCTCGGCACAGCAGGTTCAACTGGCACTTGAATCTGTTCAGTGTTGGGCCCTGGAGTGGGGATTTAAATTTCTGTCCCTAAGTGTGTCGGTGTTGTTTTTGCTCGTAAACTTAATGTACCTTCTTTGAATTTGACTTTAGACAGTAGGCTCAGTTGGAGGACACATATTAATCCTTTGCTTGTTTCTTGTAGTAAAAAAGTAAACGTCCTTAAGTTTCTTTCTGGTAAATCATGGGGAGCAGACAGAACGCCTTTATTGATGGTGTATAAGTCCCTTATCTGTTCAAAGATTGACTATGGCTCACAAGTGTATGGGTCGGCATTGGATGCTGTACTCCATAGACTTGATGTGCTTCAGAACGTGTGCTTGCGTATATGTCTCGGAGCCCTTCGATGTACTCGTGTGGAGCGGTTGGAAGTGGAGGCTAATGTGCCTCCCCTCCGTCTACGACGTGACCACCTGTTATTTTCTTACGGTATCACCACCCACCGTAAACGCTCACTTGGCCTTCCGACCTGTCGGATCCTCCTACAGTGGGAATACCTGCTGTATGCGGCCCTCAAGCCAGCGGCTGTGAGACTTCACTTCCTCTGTGAGGCGTTAGGGTACGACCTTTCTAATGGGGATCAGGTTTTAACATCAAAAATAGCGCCCTGGGAGTCCCTTGCTACCACATTTAATACTGACTGGCTCCCTGTCGCAAAGTACAAGGCGCCGGAGGTGGAGGTACGACAGTTGTTCCGGATGATCCTCATTAGACACCTACAGTAGCGTCATTCCACTTGTACAGAGATGGCTCTAAGATGAATGAATGTGTGGGTGTGAGTGTGTGGTCTACAGAGTGCCGCATCCGATTTAGCTTGCCCCCCCATACGTCCGTATTCACTGCCAAATTATTTGCCATAGATCAAGCTATAGACTTTGCTTTGCTTTCAGATCATGACAGTATTGTCATTTTTTCAGACTCTAAGTCCGCCCTTCAGGCAATTCATTCATGTAGGACTGATTCACATGAGGTCCTGGGCCGCATTATCAATAAGCTGCACACGTGTGCTAAATCCTTCTCTCTGATCTGGGTGCCTGGTCATTGTGGTATTTACGGCAATGAGCAGGCTGACGTACTAGCTAAATCGGCTGTAGAATTCGAGGAGACTTGGGACGTTCCTCGTGAGCTACAGTCTAGTCTCTCTTACGGAAAGAAATCAATTAATCTTCTGTGGCAAAGTCAGTGGACCGACTTGGCAATTCCATCTGTCAAAAGGACCATATGTGACTGGTCCAGTTCCTCCCGAGGAAACAGGCGGGAGGAGGTCGCTTTAGCCCGCCTCCGCATGAATTCCACCCTACTGACACATATGTTACCATATATTAACAGACAATTTCCAACGCGTTGTACCACCTGTGATGCGGTGTTATCTATTAGTCAAATCCTTTTGTACTGCAGTAGGTATGCTGGGGAACGTACTTCTCTGGCTGCCTACTGTAGGACATATGCGCTCCCTTTCACACTTGATTCTGTCTTGGGTGATGGGGACATTGGTGTGACTAATAAATTGATGACTTTCCTGAAAGAGAGTTGTGATTTATTTTATGAACTTGGTTGTGGTTTCCTTGTTTATTATATATATCTATTTTTTTTTTCTTTTTGTATATAGGGATATGGTTTTTGTACATATGTAAATACGTCAATACACTTTTATATATTTGTGAACCGCAAGAGGAGGTTACATTTATATAAATGTGTATTTTTTTTTTCTTTTGTTCAGGAAAAGTAAATTTGTAATTGTTCCCTTTTTTTATCATATGAAATTGATAAGTATTTAATTATTTTGTAGTAGAATAGTAATGAGTCTACATGTGATGTATAGATGGAAGTATTTGTCCTGGTACTATCCATGTATACTGATGTATTCTTTATTACTTTTTGTGTTTCATAATCATGAATAATAACTTAATATTGGTATGAAATAGATGCAAATATTTCATATCATTATTTTGGCTTTCATGATTATCGATTCTTGCTGGCCTAATGCCCCTTCAGGGTGATGGCCAAAAAAAAAAAAAAAAAAAAAACATGCAGGGGAGACTTGGGAAAACTGCCAACAAAAAATTACAACTCTATTAAAGACACCCCGAGCGTGTCGAATATCTCATTTGATCGAGTACATCGTATCGGCTAGATGAATAACCAGAGATCCAGAGACATCCTTGCAAAGTTCACACACTTTTCTGACCATGATGCTGCTTTTTGCAATTGTCGGAAGCTGAAGGGAACCAACATCTTCATCAACGAGGACCTGTGCCCTGCTACAATGGAAATTCGTCGGGGTCAGGTGAATGCCCTAAATGAGGCAAGGTGGAATGGCAAGTAAGCCTTCAATTACGCACCCTTGTGAGAGACCGAATAGGAATGGCTGCACACCGTAGCCACCATGCTAGCACCCACCAACCCCCGACCACCCCTCCACCCCCCCACCGGACATCTCTCTCGTCTCCAACTCCCACCCCCACCCACACCAATACCACCACTCCCTATCGTTTGGGTGCCACAACAGCCACCTCCCACACACCGCCTCGCTATCACCAACAAACCGAGGGTGCCAGCTTGCCAACCCCTGTTTATGGCAGGAACCAGAGAGGGTATTTATTTTCTTTACTGCCATTTCTTTAGCGGGCAGTCTTACCATACTCCGTGGATTTGTGGCATCATATAGTGTTTGCCTGTATGTGTGTACCCAGTCGAGTTGTGTTATCATATAGTGTGTGCCCGTATGTGTGTTTTTCTGTGTAAATGAATATGTCTGTTTTTATGAATATTTTTAATTTCCATGACCTTGGGTTAGGTTAGCTTAGGCTGAGATATCTTAGACTGATATAGCTTAGCTTAGCTTAGCTTGTCTGATGAGCCAAAAAGGACCTTCTTCCCACTCCGTCTGGCACCTTGCCAAAAACCTTTCTAACAACTTTACCTCATCATCCTTCCCTCCTCTTTTCTACTCTAATGGTTCTGTAGCTATTTCTCCTACTGATAAAGCAGATCTCTTCGCACAGACTTTCTCCTCCAGTTCCACCTTAGATGATTCTGGTGCTGTTCCTCCATCACTTCCCGCCTCTGACTTCCTCATGGCTGACATTAAAATTTCTTCAGCTGATGTATTTTCTGCCATCACTGGCCTCAATACTAACAAGGCATATGGTCCTGATGGAGTCCCTCCTGTTGTTCTCAAGACCTGTGCTTCTGTGCTTACGCCCTGCCTAGGCAAACTCTTTCGCCTTTTTCTGTCAACTTGTACCTTTCCTTCTTGCTGGAAGTTTGCTCTCATTCAGCCAGTCCCAAAGAAGGGTGACCACTCCCAACCCTCCAACTATCGTCCAATTGCTTTAACATCCAGTATTTCAAAAGTTTTCGAGTCAATTCTCAATAGAAAAATTTTAAGGCATCTTTCCTATCACAACCTTCTTTCTGATCATCAGTATGGGTTCCGTCAGGGACGCACCACTGGCGATCTTCTCACCTACCTTTCAGACTCCTGGTCATCCTCCTATCGGGACTTTGGCGAAAGCTTTGCCATTGCACTTGACATCTTAAAGGCTTTCGATCGAGTCTGGCATAAATCTTTAATTTCCAAACTGCCCTCTTACGGTTTCTATCATTCTATCTGTGCCTTCATCGCTAGCTTCCTTTCCGGTCGTTCTATAGCCGCTGTTGTAGACGGCCATCGTTCTTCCCCTAGATCTATCAACAGTGGTGTTCCTCAGGGCTCTGTCCTATCACCAACTCTCTTCCTTTTATTCATCAATGACCTTCTAAGATGTACATCTAACCCTATCCACTCATACGCTGATGACTCCACCCTTCACCTTTCCATTCGGTTCCTGCAACGCCCATCTCAGCAGTTACTTCAACAAACAAGGGATGAGGCTATGGCACACCTAATGTCTGACTTGGCTCGTATCTCTGACTGGGGTATAGATAATCTTGTTGTTTTTAATGCATCTAAGACCCAGTTCTTACACCTATCAACCCATCTAAATCTTCCACAGGTATACCCACTAATGTTTAATAATATTCAGCTTAATCCTGCATCATCCTTGAACATGCTTGGGGTTTCATTTACTCGGGACTTATCTTGGAAAGATCATATTACATCTCTTGTAAAATCTGTTTCCAAGAGATTGGGTGTGCTAAGCCGACTCCGTTCTTTCTTTACCCCTGCACAATTGTTGACTCTATACACGGGTTTTATCCACCCCTGTGTGGAGTACAACTCTCATGTGTGGGGAGGCTCCCCACATACAGCCCTTCTCAATAGGGTGGAGTCAAAGGCTTTTCATCTCATTAACTCTCCTCCTCTTACTGACTCCCTTCAACCTCTGTCTCTTCACCGCACTGTTGCATCTTTATCTCTTTTCTATCGCTACTTTAATGGTCACTGCTCCTCTGAACTGTCTGCATGCATTCCTCCACCTCTACGGCGGGCGAGTAGCACCCGTCTAGCAGCAAACTCTCATCCCTTTTCTGTCCAACTTTCTAATGCAAGAGTTAACCGTTACTCCTAGTCCTTCATTTATGCAACAGGTCAACTCTGGAACTGTCTCCCTCTGTCTGTATTTCCTGCTGCCTATGATCTCCAGTCTTTCAAACGCAGTGTGTCCAGGCATCTCGAAATGAACGGGTCTTGAATTTGGCTGTCTCTTGTATTTTGTTTTTCTTTTGGAGGGAACTGTTATTGCGGGCTCATGGCCTTTGGTTCCTTCTTCCTCGCATTAAAAAAAAAAAGTTAGCTTACTCTAGTTAGGTTTGATTAGGTTAGGTTACTTTTGTTAGGTTAGGTTAGGATAAGTTAGATTAGGTAGGTTAAGTAAGGCTAGGTTAGGTGAGATTGGGTTAGGTTAGGTCAGGTAAGGTTAAGTTAGGTTAGGTTAGGTTAGATGACAATCAAGAACTCCCATAGGGTTAGGAGGTAACTAAGATTGTCAGAATCATATTATGGTTATTATTCATTTGCACAACAAATGAGGCCTCGAAACACTCAAATGAACTAAAAAAAAAACTATCAAATGGAAGAAAAAAACACACCAAAATAAGGAAACGACAATAAAGGAAATATTTACTCCAGGGAGATGACCGGATGTAGCAGCAGCAAGTGATTGCTCATCCTGTGTCATCGGAGGACATCCACCAGGCCTCATCTACCCAAGATAAGGAAACATGTGCAAGGAAACAATCAAAGAAATATAAACCAAAATAGTCCTATGCAGTTACATCAACACTATACTGTGATAACAAGAATATGATAGATGCTGTTAATATCTTAACATTTTCGAACTTGATGATGATGAACTGATAAGGGAAATTTAAATGAGAATAGACATAATGTTTCTGATGAAGATTTTCCTCTTGATGATCTAAATTGTTTCGAGTTTAACCCTCTTAATTACAATAATGATGTACATAACAATGATATGGATTCAGTAATTACCTTCTAAGCTCTCTTCATTATAGAAATCCATCATGTAATTATATTATCCAAATTCCAATGGCCCACCTTTCCTTGAGGTTCCAGATGAACCATTTTCGTTATTATTTCACAATATCAGCAGTGTACCATTGCGCTTCGAAGAGTTATCTGAGCTATGTTTGTCACCACTTGTTTATCAGTTCGATGTTATAGGTTTATGCGAAACTTAATAATTAAGGATACAGAAGATTTGTACGATCTTCCCAGGTATACCAGATTCACAGACAACTTAAATTGTCCCGGTGGTGGAGTAGCTCTGTACTTGAGGACAGGTTACACATGTCACATAGGAACTAATCTCACTATTCAGTATCAATTTATAGAAACTATATTTAAAGAAATTGGTAACAAAACTCGAACAATATTATTGTAGCCTAGATGTAATCTGTCGAAGACCACATACTGATTTTAGGCACGTCCTTGCAAAGTTCACTGACTTGATATTTGTTATCAGTGATGAAAACAAGTTGTGTTACCTCATTGTAGACTTTAACCTTGATTTATTGAAATACAACAACGATAAGACTGTAACCGATTTTATCAGTGTTTGCTACTCAAAGCTCTTTTTTCATGCTATCAGTAATGCAACAAGAGTAGCTTCTACATCACCAACCATTATAGATCAAATTTGATCAAATAATTATAATAATATTACAAATGGTATTGTATATGGCAAGATTTCTGAACACTTTCCTGTTTTTCTGTGTATAAATCTGAAGCAGGTCTCTTAAGAAATGAGAATAATAATACTAGCACCATTTCTTACAGAAAATCTATCTATCTATCTATATCTATCTATAGCCCGACGCCCTAATCCCGCAAAGGGTGGCCGCAGACAAAACGCCTCCAAGTCGCTCTGTCTCCCACCATTTGACTACCCTCCCCCCAACTCACTCCCCCCTCACTTATATACCCCTCAACTCCATCCCTCCACCTCATCCTCGGTCTACCCCTCCCTCTCCCTCCCTCCACCTCACCTACATACACCCTCTTGGTCAGTCGTTCATTCTCCATTCTCTCCACGTGCCCAAACCACCTCAGTGTATTTCTCCTAATCTTCTCAACCAGATCCACATCCACCCCACAACGTTCCTTCACTTCTTCATTCGTCAACCTGTCCCTCCATGTCACTCCACATGCTCCTCTCACGTAACTCATTTCCACTGCTCTCACTCTTGACTTGTTCCCATCTTGCAAGGTCCACGCCTCGCTTCCATACGTCAGGGTAGGGATCACAATACTATTATGCAGTGACTTCTTAACTTCCATACTCACCTCCCTATTTCTCATCACTGCTTTCAGTGAACCAACAACCTTCCTTCCTAGCTGTACCCTTTCATGCACTTCATCCCCCAAAGTTCCATCCTTACTCATCACACTACCCAAGTACTTGAATGCACTCACATTCTCCATATCCTCACCACCCAACCTCACTGCACATTCTGTGACTTCATTCCTCTCAAACACCATAACTACTTTTGTTTACATTAACTTTCAGCTTCCTCCTCCTACACACTGTCCCAAATTCATTCACCAAACCTTGCAACTCCCATTCATCTTCACTCAACAATACTGTATCATCAGCAAACAGCAACACCGGAATCTTCCAAATATCACCCTCATTCATTAGAGCCACCCCTATATCCACTGCCCTACCTTGCTCCTCCTTTACAACCTCATCCATGTATATATTAAACAGCCATGGAGACATCACACAACCCTGTTTCAGTCCTACACTGAGATCAAAGAACTCACTCAGCTCACCATCCACTCGCACCGTATCCCTAGCTCCTTCGTACATACTCTTCACAGCACTCAACAATTTCCCCTCCACTCCACATATTCTTAGTACCTTCCACATACCTTGCCTATCTATTCTGTCATAAGCTTTCTCCAAGTCCACGAAGGCAGCATACACTTTCTTTCCCTTCTCTAGATACTTCTCCACTAAACATCTTAGAACAAATATCTGATCTACACACCCTTTTCCCTTCCTAAATCCCCCTTGTTCTTCTCCAACTAGCTCCTCTGTCATATGCCTAACCCTATCAATGAGTATTCTACCACATATTTTACCAGTTACACTAAGAAGGGAAATACCCCTATGGTTACCACATACTTCTCTCTCCCCTTTTCCTTTGTATAAAGGAACAATTATACCCGATTTCCAGTCCTCTGGAACCCTTCCCTTTTCCCAAGCCAATCTACACAACTTCCATATCCACTCCACAACAATCTCACCCCCATACCTCAGCATTTCACCACACACTCCATCAATTCCTGGGGCCTTTCCCAACTTGATCTTCTTCATTACTTTCACTACTTCCTCCCTACTGATCTCTTCCTCCCTCCTCTCATCTCTTCTTCTCCCAGCCATTCCCCAACCACTTATACTCGCACTGCTCTCACTTTTTACATTCAACAAGTCCTCAAAGTGCTCCTTCCATCTCCTCAATTTCTCTCTCTTCTCCACCAACAATCGATTATTCATATCTTTCACTCCCCTACTATTTCCCCTTTCACACTGCCTTACTTTCTTTACCTCCTTCCAAACTATTTCTTACTCTCTCTCCATTTCACACTCAGATTCCTCCCAAACTCTTCATCCACTTTCTTCTTACTCTCCTTCACCAGTCTCTTCACCTCCCTTCTCCTGCTTACATATACCTCTCTCTTCTCTCTCTCATCTTCTCCCGTACCTCTGCTCGCTAACCATTCACTCTATGCCTTCTTCTTTTGTTCCACAGCTCGTTTCACCTTATCATTCCACCATGCTGTTCCTTGCACACCCTTGCATCTCCTCCTCACTCCACAAACCACCTCACACGCAGCGCCTATCTCTTCCGTGAATATCTTACACACATCTTCCACCCCTTCCATCTGCTCTAGCTCATACCTTCCCAATCTTTCTTCCATTATGCTCTTATACTCTGCCATTTTCTCACTCTCTTGCAATTTCTCCACTCTTCTCACAGGAACTGTTTCCTCCTGTCTTCCCCTTCGTCTCCTCAACCATTTTCTTTGCAGCCTTACCTTGGCCATCACTAAGTGATGGTCCAAGACTCCATTCCCCCACCCTCTCCACACTCTTGCATCCAACACTTGTCTTCTCATTCGCTCATCCACACACACATAGTCTATCATTGCCTTTCGTTCAACAAGCTCACCATCCATCCTCCTCATTACTCTCCATGTATACCGGTGGATCATCTTATGGCGAAAGTAGATGTTGGCTATTGCCAACCCCTTACCAGCACAGATGTCCACCAAAGCACTACCATTCCCATCTACTTCAGCTGGCACACCCCACTGACCAACCACTCAATCCACTCGTACATTCCCAACTTTGCCATTCATGTCTCCAATCAAAAACACTTTCTCGTTCCTCTCAAATTTGTCCATACATGCTTCTACTCTTGCCCAAAACTCATCTTTCACTCTTGCCACTCGGTCCTCTGTCGGAGCATACACACATACAATCGCCCACTCTTGTATACCTACTTTCTTCCTCACCCATACAATCCTTGCACCCACTGTTCCATACTCTCTTATATTCTCCTTCCACTTCTTGCTTATCATCAGACATACTCCCTCTCTTGCCCTCTCATTCTCATTAACTCCCGCACATATACCTAAACCATATTCCCATTCTCTCGCCCTTTCACCTTACCATTTAGTTTCAGTCAGTCCACATATATCCACTCTTACATCCTCAAGCACCTGAACAATCTCTCTCTCTTTCACTTCATCATTCACTCCTCTCACATTCCATATTCTCACCCTCAGAATGTCCTTTGTCCGTTCCTTAGTCGTCAACGTATGGTCCGTCCTGGTCCGAGGCGCTTTATTCACTTGTTTAGTTAGTTCTTTTTACGGGATGGGGCACTAACCCACCACCAACCCTTTTAGTCGCCTCGTACGACAAGCAGGGATACTACTAATATAGAAAATACAGCCAAGATAATATAAATTTAATCAATCCTTAGTAAATGCATCATGGGATTTAATTATTGGTTCAGATGGCCCAAATGGAATATTCAGCAACTCTTTAACTATTTTCAATTTATCTTCCAATAAGCACTTCCCATAGATTTAAAAAATTTGCCAGGGCAAGCCACCAATCTAAGCCATATAAAACAACAGAAATCAAGTCAACGATTAGAGAAAAAAATAACTTAGCGAGGAAGTATGCTAAGAGACTCATCATATGTGGAGAGGAATTCCGTAGGGTTCATAATCAGGTCACCCAAGCAACACGGACAGGAAAAGATAATTACTTCTGGCAACTTTATAAAAACCTGGAGCATAATAAACTCAGTTTTGAATATATGTAAACGTAACAAATTTAGTACAACATTTTTACATGATACTCGGGAAATAATCTGACCAAAAGAAATCGCAGAATATTTCAATTCGTATTTCATTAACATTGGAAAAAAATCTGGCAACAAACATCGATGATTCTAATGCAAGTTTTACCACGTTTATGCATAACAGAAGAGAATCAAAAATTTTTTACGATACCCATTACGGAATCAGAATTAGTAAGTGGCTTGAACCAACTGCGAAATTCCTCTCCAGGTAATGATGATATTCCCATGAGTGTTTTATGACAAGTGGTGTAACAGTTATCTCGTGTTATACTACACTTGTGTAATGCATCATTTACCACACGTATATTTCCCGACCTTTTAAAAATTTGCCAGAGTAACACCCATGTTTAGGGCAGGAGATAATAAACTACTTATGCTCCAGGTTTTTCTGGAGTTGCCAGAAGCAATCATCGACCAGTGTCAGTGTTACCAGCCATGAGTAAAATACTGGAAAAAAAAATTGTATAACAAAATCGCGGATTTCTGTGCATCTCATATTATAATTTTAAGGCACAGTATGGATTGCTCAACTGAGACTGCCCAAACTAACTATGAAAATGATATACTTAAATGATAACCGGCATTACACAATGAGCTTATTTTTGGACCTTTCTAAGGCATTCGATGCCACTGACCATCAAATTTTATTAAAGAAACTGCATCACTATGGCATACGAAACAATACATATAAATGGTTTGAATAGTACTTAAGAAATCGACAACAATTAGTACATCATAAGGACTACAATTCCTCTCTTCAGAATATATATATTTTATGGTGTCCCTCAAGGATCCAAATTGGGCCCGTTACTATTTATGCTATATATTAATGATATAGGCAGCTGTAGTAAGCTGTTCAAATTTATCCTGCTTGCTGATGACAGCACTATTTACGCATGTCACCAACACCTTCATACAATTATTGACCTAGTAAAT
>NC_136955.1:31796618-31899118 GCF_032717465.1 Coenobita brevimanus
CGGTTGGCAGTGTCCTTGTAAACCAGTGCTTTCCAGACTGGGGAACGCGCCCCCTTTTTGGGTGTGTGTGAGGTAGGTGGAGGAATGACCTGAAGCCATCATCCAAAAGTTGAAATTATATTGCTGTATAGCGCAGAAGCCTGGGCGGTGAGGAAGAATGAAGAGAAACAGCTGAAGAGGACAGAGATTAGGATGCTGCGATGGCTGATGGGAATGTCACAGAGACAAGAGGAGGAACGATGACATCAGAGCAGAGGCAGGAGTTGTGTCAGTTGTGGAGAAGGCAAGAGAGGAACGTTTGAGGTGGTATGAACATGTGACCAGGATGGAGGAAGTTGATCCTGTGAAGGTGGCATGGAGGAGTCAGATGGAAGAGAGACGAACGAGGAGAAGACAAAGGATTAGGCAGAGATATGGAATTGAGAAAGAAATGAGGCAGTTAGGCCTGGAGGAAGAGGACGCAGCGAACTGAAGTTACTGACGACAACATAAGGTCGATCGTATATATATATATATATATATATATATATATATATATATATATATATATATATATATATATATATCATCCAATCCTACCTTGTCCTATGAGGAGCGTGGGAGCCCGGGGCTAAGCAAGTTGGTCCTGACATTTAAGATGAGAGTGACCTGCCTCACTCATCCCTGAGAGGCGTTACGTAAGCAATAAACCCCAACCATCCCTTGGATAAAAACCTTCACAGGCTCAATCCGATTGGAGTGCTGTAATTACCCACTAAACCACCAGGCGCCAAAATTTTGTTATATGGTTACCACCCAGCGTAGTAAATGGTTTCTTAGGTGTACAGGAAACCATTTGGCTTGTCATTCTGCGTAGAGTCACCCACAGGCAGAAGTAAGAGAAAAGAATGAAGGAAAGAAAGACAGAAGAGGGAATGTAAAGTCAGTTGGCTGAAGGACGAGGAAGGAATGAAGGAATGAAAGACAGAAGAGGATGGAAGGAAAGAAGGATGAAAGAGAGGAAAGGGCAGACACCCGAGACCAGCACTACATCGAGTGAATAGATGGCGAGCGCCATATATATATATATATATATATATATATATATATATATATATATATATATATATATATATATATTCATTCTCATCTTAAATGTCGGGACTAACTGCCTAGCCCCGGGCTCCCACGCTCCTCATGGGGCAATGTAGGATTGGATGATGGATATATATATATATATATATATATATATATATATATATATATATATATATATAAAGTCACAGGCCATGCATGCGTCTCAGACTCTAGTGAGTCAAGTTGCGATACACGAATTCATCTCATTCAGCTGCTGTCTACTGACCATCAAGTCACGGCCTTCCCAACCACACCCAATTAAGCAGTATGTAATTCACTATGATCTGATGGATGATATGACTGTAAATATTATTACAGGTTGAAAAAGTTATTATAATGCCCAGGAAATTTTAAAAAATATGCAGTATAAATAAACAAATAAAATAGGAATATGCACTTACACTCATAAATGGCTAGAATATGCATTTGCATATGCACATATGCAAATGCATGATTATCCTAAGCCTACTTATGAGTCTCTGTGAGATTAATTGAGAGAGTTAGACAGCGAGAGATCCAGTATTATAGACTGCACAACACACTCACACAGACGCTATTGGTTGACCTGAAAAGATCTAGGTCTGGTTTTTGCTTAAATTAGTTTGTGATAAGCAGGCAGCATGTGCTTACGATTTAAGAAATATATCAAATTCACATTGACAGCTAACAAAGATGCATTTGTCTTAAAATCTGACATACTTTCATGCCTTTTGGGGTAAAAAATACTAATAGTTGACTGAAACAACGAAGAAGTGGAATATTGTATATACTTTATCTTCCACACACTACATATCTACGTTACAATTAAGAATGTATGAGCAACTTTTCTGAGACGTATCTGAGGTAAACGTCTGATATTAGTCTGTGTTACAATAGGGATGTTATAGATACCGAAAAGGGGGGCGAGTCATTATACAAGGTTACGTGTTGGTGATGTCTATGTGCTTATATATCAGCTTTGCATGATCACTGAATTGACCATTTTTCATCATGTCATGAACCATCACTTTACAGCTTGTTGCTACTTCGTGTGTTCCCCTATCATAAAAACGCAATCATTTAAAACCAAAGCAAATTATGTTTCGACATTAAATGGCTACTAAACCTCTCCCCAACACTGCGCTACCGCCACTTCCATCCCTCCCAGCACACAGCTACTCCCACTACCCTCCCATCACTCACGTCCCACCCCAACCACCACACAGCTATCCCCCACTAGCCTCCAATCCCTCACCTACCCCGCACGTCCCACCCCTTCTTTACCCCCAACACTGTTGCCAGATCAAATTATTTGCCGCGCCTGTGCCTTCTACTGGTGTCCCGCGCGGAAATTTCTCCAACTGTACGTCCTTGATTGCTGTAAATTATGATTGACTATGTAAAAATTTAAATTTCCACACACACACAAAAAAAATTACTTACTGTGAATAACTTTGTAAAGCTTGGCTGGTTTACAATGTTTTTACGAGGCCGCTCAATCATACATGATAAAGTCTGACAAACGACTGGGCTTCATATGATGTCTAAATGTTTTTTGCTTTTATTTACAGCTTTAACAAGTGGTGCCAAGCACAACAAACCTCGCCCTACAGCAGTTATTTTATTCCTGTTAAATACTGGCTCATTTCTGCCATTTAGTGGCAGTACCCAATTAAAGTCTAAGATAATCGCCAAATATTTTCAAGTAACGCCCTCTGAAAATCCGTGATCTTGCATTTGACCTTTCAAGGTCAGTCAAGGTCAAAGGTCATGCTGCCAAGTAAAAGCCCATATGAGGCTTCCTATCTATCTATCTATATACCTAGGCTGCTTCCCCCAAGGAAAGGGAGGTAGCCGAGACAGGACGACTCACTCTCCATTTACTCATCCATTCAAACACATTCATTCGCATCTTAGCTCCAAAGGGGAGAACGGACAGATCCTCACCGCATCACACCGCACAAGGGTCAACTGCGCAATGCAATCAGTGACATCCGCAGCAGGGCCCGACAGCAGAACTGGTTTACCCCTGCCACATCATAACAGACCCATCCCCTTACCCGCACCTGACCTGACTAGCTGATCAGACCAAATGCGGGAGAATATCCCCTCAGGGCTGCGTCATCACTTATTCATTCACAATTTCTCTCCATTTATTTCTGTCACGCACAGCCACTCTTCCTTGCTCAACAGACATCCCTCTCGCATCCAGCGCTCTCTTCACACTGTCCATCCATCCTATTCGTGGTCTTCCTCTCAGCCTTACACCTCTCACATCAGATCTAGTTATCTTTTTCACCAATCGCTCATTATCCATTCTCTCCATATGCCCAAACCATTGCAACACCCTCTGCTCAACTCTACCAGCCATCTCCCGAACAACTCCAGTTCTCCTTCGCACTTCATCATTTCGCACTCGATCCATACGCGTCACTCCACACATACTCCTCAGACATCTCATCTCCATTACATTCAAACTTTTCCTCTCTGCTACACCCATATTCCATGTTTCAGCCCCATATAACGCAGTCGGTACCACAACACCCTCATACAGCCTTCTCTTTACATCCATTCTAAGCGAACGACATTTAAACACTTTTTTCATTCCTCCCAGCACCTTTCCTACTTCATTTATTCTAAACTTCACTTCTGCATCTATTCTTCCATCCACAGCAACATGTGACCCTAGATACTTAAAACAATTTACCTCCTCAAGCAACTCACCATTCAAAACTATATTCATCCCCCTACCATCTATCAACCTCGTACACTTCATCACTTTACTCTTATTCTCATTTACTTTCAATTTCCTCCTTTCACACACCCTTCCAAACTCCTCTACCAACTGTCTCAATCTCTCCTCTGAATCAGTCACCAGTGCAGTATCATCTGCAAACAGCAGCTGCTTCAGATTCCACTCTCCTCCATCAACATTTACCAGACTCAGACCACCTAAAACTCTTGCATTCACCTCCCTTACAACACCATCCATGTAAATGTTAAACAACCAAGGCGACATCACACATCCCTATCGCAGCCCCACTCTCACGGGGTAATTGTAAAAATATATATATATATTCAACAAGTTTCAAGTTATAGCCCCTGAATACCCGGGACCTTGAGTTGGGCTTGTCAAGGTCACTTGTGGTCAAAGGTCAAGGTACCAATTAAAAACCCATATGGGATTTCCTATGTGTTGACAATAGTAAATATCTATCTTCAACCAGTTTCGAGTTATAGCCCCCTGAATATCTGTGACCTTGAATTTGACCTTTTATGTTCATTCAAGGTCAAAGGTCTAGGTGCCAAATGAAAGCCCATATTACGAGTTCCTGTATGTTCCAATAGTAAATATCTCTATCTTCAACCATTTTCAAGTTATAGCCCTCTGAATATCCGTGACTTCGATTTTGACCTTCCAAGGTCACTCAATTACCTTCAAAATTTTATCACTTTTGGGGGGGACCAGTGCCCACATATCCAGGAAGTTTCATGTAA
Source organism: Coenobita brevimanus (assembly GCF_032717465.1). Classification (NCBI taxonomy): domain Eukaryota; kingdom Metazoa; phylum Arthropoda; class Malacostraca; order Decapoda; family Coenobitidae; genus Coenobita; species Coenobita brevimanus. The sequence goes on from NC_136955.1 coordinate 31,801,212, forward strand.
TTTTTTTCAGCCGTGTTTCCATAATGTTGCTGACAAACAAAAAACAGACAAACAAACTTGACCAAAAACAAATCTTTGATTGGACTCCATCCAGGCGAGGCAAAAATGCCCCCTAAGCAATCAAGAACATAGTCTAGCAGTGAGGTGTAGTTAGTTGGGATGGCAGAGGAACAGATGACTGAGGCAGGACTCCCTACAAAGTTTCACATTCTCCGAAAATTCATGTTCCATCATCTGGAGGAGAAAATGGAATATATCAGCGCAGTGATGATTATTGAGACTTTCATACCATTTTGAACAAATGCAGTGTTCCAATGACAGATACCAGATATGCTCAAAATAAGGTTATCAAGCTGTATCAACAACACAAGGGGTAAAAGAAGAACCGCACAATAAATCCCCATCCTATAGAATGAAGGAATAAATATTTCGTGGTGACCTTGAAGATGTGTTCGAGATTTCACGTCATAACGCCCTTGAAGCCATTAATAATGATAAGGACAAGAACTTCCCTGTTGCTCAGCTCGAAGATACAGCTACCTCCAGTTTTGGCCTGATGGACAAAAAGTTGGCTACCCAACAAAAGAGGAAGAGGATTCGGTGTGAGACTGAGAAGGATAGAGAGGAGAAGGCCAAGCGTGAGTCGGTTGAGAGATGTCTAAGGAAAAACTAAACGCTTCTAGCTCCACCACATCAGAGTCATCAGATGCAGATGATGTAGTTGTTAAGAAAACAAGAAAAAGCTTCACTCATAAGTGATTCAGATTGGTTATTACACTTGATATTTCCATAACACGTGTTCCCTGCGTAACAATAAGTGAGTTGGCGGAGGGTTAGTGACCCTCCCCGGAAAACAACTAATAATGATACGAAAAAGAAGCCTCTGACTAGGACTGACCAAAAGGTGACGACTAAGGACTGAACAAAGGACATGGTATGGATAGCTACTTGGCATGTAAGGGTTGCAAATGATGAGGTGAAAGAAAGAGAAATTGTCTAGGTGCTTGAAGGTGCAAAAGTGGATGTATGTGGATTAACTGAAACTAAATGGTGAGGAGAGAGAGAGTTAGAGAATGGGAGTATGGATGGGGTATATGCGCGGGAGTACGTGAGAATGAAAGGGCGAGAGGAGTGTGGATTGTTGTGAGTAACAGATGGAAGGAGAATATAAGAGAGTATGGATCGGTTGGCTCAAGAATTTTGTGAGTAAGACTGAAAGTTGGACTACAAATGTGGGCGATTGTGTGAGTGTATGCGCCAACGCAAGATCGTGCAAACAGAATGAGAGAAGAGTTCTGGATAAATGTGGAAGTGTGCATGGAAAAGTATGAAAGGAATAAGAGTGTTTTTTATTTGAGATATGAATGGAAAAGTAGAGAATGTGAAGGTGGATGGAGTAGTTGGTGAGTGGGGTGTGCCTGCAGAGATGGATGAGAATGGCAGTGCTTTAGTGGACATTTGTGGCGGGGGGGAGGGGGGGCTGGTGATTGCCAATACCCTCTTCAGGCACAAAATGATCCATAGGTATACGTGGCGAGTGCTGAGAAGGGTGGATGGTAAACTGAATAAACTGAAGGCAATGACTAAATTATGTGTGTGTGGATGACAGGATGGGAAGGTATATAGAGGTTGGGGGAGTGGACTTTCTGACCACCACCAAAGGAAATAGAGAAATAGAAGAAGGGAAGGACAGGAGGAAGTAGTTCATACAAGGAGAGTGGAAAGGCTACAAGAGGATGGAAAAAAAGGCAGATTAAGAGGGAAGTGGAGGAGCGATTGGGTAAATATGGATTGGAGCAGATGGGAGATGTGGAAGGTGTGTGCAAGATATTCACATAAGAAATCTGTGCAGCATGTGAGGTGGTGTGTGCGTTGAACAGAAGACAAAAAGGGATGCAGGGAACAGCATGGTGGAATGAAGTAAGAGAGGCTGTCACACACAAAAAAAGAAAACATATAATGAGTGGATAAGAAACAGGGGCGTGGAAGAAGTTGAGAGACAGAAGAGAGAGGTGAAAAGATTAGTATGAGAGAGTAAGAAGAGAGTGGATGAGGAATTTGGAAGGAATTTGAGTGTAAAGTGGAGGGACTGTAAGAAAATGTTCTGGAAAGAGATAAAGAGAGTTAGACAGGGTGCCAAAGAAGTTAGTTGGGGAGTGAAAGATAAAAATGGTAGATTACTAGAAGAGAAGGGAGAAAAAGTGAGCAGATGGAGAGAACATTATAAGGAATTGTTGAACATAGAGAATGAAAGTAATGCGAGTGTACTGTAAGTGGATGGGGAATGGCTGGGAGACGGAGGGATGTGAGAAGAGAGGAAGAAATTAGTAGGATGGAAGTTGTGGAAGCAATGAAGAAAGTTAAAATGGGAAAGTCCCAGGTACTGATTGAGTGTGTGGTGAAATGCTGAAGCATCGGGGAGAGATAGTAGTAGCATGGACGTGGAAGATGTCCAGACTGGCCTGGGAGGAAGGTAGAGTCCCGGAGGATTGGAAGTCAGGTATAATTATTCCCCTGTACAAAGCAGTAGATGAAGAAGTATGTGGTGATCATAGGGGCATTTGTCTTCTTAGTGTAACAGGAAAAATATTTGGTAGGATACTTATTAACAGAGTTAGGGAAATAACAGAGGAATTAGTTGGAGAAGAACAGTGAAGTTCTAGGAAGGGAAGAGGTTGTGTAGATCTGATATTCATTCTTAGGTCTGTAGTGGAAAAGTTTCTGGAGAAGGGAAAGAAGTCGTATGCGGTTCTCATGGATTTGGAAAAAGCATATGACAGGGTGGATAGACAAGGATTGTGGAAAGTATTAAGAATATATGGAGTAGATGGAAAGTTGAATGCCATGAAGAGGATGTATGGGGGTGCTAAGGCTGCAGTGCATGTGGATAGTGAAATGAGTTAATTTTCCTCTTCCTCTTTGACGGTTGGATTGAAACAGGGATGTGCCATGTCTCCATGGTTATTCAATCTGTATATGAATGGGGTTATAAAAGAGATACAAGGTTGGACAGTGGATGCTGGAGTGGCTCTAATGAGAGAAGGCAGTGTTTGGAAACTCCCTGTATTTTGTTTACGGATGCTACTGTGTTGTTGAGTGCAAGGATTGGTGGATGAGTTTGGGAGAGTGTGTAAGAAACGGAATCTAAAGGTGAATGTAGGGAAGAGTAAAGTTATGGTCTTCGAGAGAAGTGAATTCAGTGAATGTACAGTGAGGATGGACGAGGAGGAAATGGAAAATGTGAGTGCGTTTAAGTACTTGGGTAGTGTGATGAGTAAGGATGGAAGTTCAGAGGGTGAAGTGCTTGAAAGGGTACAACAAGGAAGAAAGGCTGCTGGTTCCGTGAAGGCAGTGATAAGAAACAGGGAAGTGAACATGGAAGTAAAAAAGTTACTACATGACAGTATTGTGATACCAACTTAACGTATGGAAGTGAAGCTTGGACCTTCTTGGAGGGACAGAAGTCAAGAATTAGAGCTATAGAAATGAGTTTTTTCAGAGAAGCATGTGGAGTCAAATGGAGAGAAAGACTGACAACTGAGGAAGTGAAGAAGCGTAGTGGTGTGGATGTGGATGTGATAGGAAGTGTTAGGAGAAACACACTGAGGTGGTTTGACCATGTAGAGAGGATGGAGAGTGAGAGACTGACGAGGAGAGTGTATGTGAGTGAGGTGGAGGGGAGGAGAGGAAGGGGGAGGCCAAGGATGAGATAGAGGAATGGAGTGGAGAGGTATATGAGTGAGGGGGATGTGATCTGGGAGCAGGGCAATGAAATGGTGGGGGACAGGGTGACATTGAGGCGATTTGTTTGTTGTCACCCCTTACGGGATTAAGGGGTCTTGCAATATATATATATACATTCCTTACCAACGCCATCCCTCTTTCCATTACTCGTGTTTATACTTCTCTCATCACCCCGTCCATATTATACACTGAACAACAATGGGGAAATGACTCAACCTTGTCGCACACATGCCTCACTACCACCATATACTATAATATATATATATATATATATATATATATATATATATATATATATATATATATATATATATATATATATATATATATATATATATATATATAATGCAGTTCCTTTTAACTCAATCAAGTCTCATCCAATATCAAACTCATAACCCTATAAGTTGTAACACCATAATTTTAAATTACCCATAACTCTTAATCATATTTTTTTAACGCACTGTAACAGCCAACAAAACATTGCATATCATTTCATAATATGCATTATAGAAGAATAATAGGTTGATAAAAAAGAGAAACAGCTCTGCAAGTTTGTAGGCCTATTGATTACTGTACGGCAGCTGGAAAGAGACTACCACCTTATAAAAGCATATTTAAATTCGCTAGATCCGGAATTTTATATGGATCCGCGCCAAACTGTACACATTCGTAGATACCAACATCCTAAATATGCCTGATTTTTTCATCAAGATCCATGCAATATTCACTGAAAAATTTACGAAAATGTCGAAAAACGCCGTATTCCGCAATGTTAAAGAAAGTGAAAAAAAAAAAAAAATCCTGGATCCGCACCATTATCCGGATCCGCACCAAAATTTACTGGACTCTGTTCTGGGCCAATGTTCATTCTTTTACCAAGTTTCGAGGAAATCCATTCAGAAGTTTTTGTGTAATCTTGCTCACAAACCAACCAACCAACCAACAAACAAACGGACAGAGTTGAAAACATAACCTCCTTGGCGGAGATAATATATATATATATATATATATATATATATATATATATATATATATATAAATAAATAAATATATATATATATATATATATATATATATATATATATATATATATATATATATATATATATATATATATATATATATATATATATATATATATATATATATATATATATATACACACACACACACACACACACATACACATAGGACAGTAAGAAAATTAGTAACACCTTATGCAAAATAAATCTCTTACGAAGAGGTGGTTCGAAGAACCCTAGGCAGATCAATCCGGGTAATCATTTTTATTTTATTTTTACTAACCCCTGATGATTTGATTCATCTCAGAGGAGTATATTCTAGGTGGAAGGGATAAATAACACCTTAATAATTCCATTCACTGCTACTGATCATTCCAAAGTAACACTGTCTGAATATACAAGAATAAACTGCATACGTAATAGATTTCAAGGGGTTAAACCAAGAAGCATAAAGCTTACTGTGAAAATATAGGTTGTCTTCACCCCATCAGTTTTCTTTATTGTATTCCCATTTTTGTGTCCGACTCTGGGCATAGTCTTGACAACTCATTCCCTATGGCTCAGCAGTCCTACTTCATGCTTCAAACCTTCACTTATCGCTACTTTCGCCCTAATGCCCATTATCCATATTAGATACGTGCTCGGGCTCACATTCAAAGCTGCTGTGGTAGTAGTAGCTGGAAAGTCTTTATAATATGTTGAGTCTTTTGGCAATCCACTGAGGTCTATTTTAGCGCTATACAAGTCATCAAATTCTTCCCTACCTCAACCTTTGATCAGACTCACATCCTTTCAGATGACAGTCCAAATTTCTATCGACTTTATTATCTGACGGAGCTTTTATTCATTGTAAGGATAACCGTTCGCATCGAAAATGTTGCAAACCATTGTCTTGGAATTTCTCCACTATGAAAGCTTCCCTACAACTGAATGAAATTTTCATGAGGAAATGGAAATGACGTCCTCTGACTAAGAGTACTAAGACTGAAACTGCAAAGGGGAAGGGTCACTCCAGATTTTTTACGTACATTTTTGGGACTTCTATGGTTATTAGAGTTGATAAACCTACATCTGACATTACAGAATGTACTTAACTCCACTGAAGCGACGAATATTTTTATTCTAATCAAATTACCAATACTTGACTTTGCTCAGGTTTGAGAAAGCTCTATTACTGACGGAGCTAATATAATCTACACCTAACAGTCCATTTCAAAATATATCCTGTAAGTTTTTCTGTTAAGTGTGGAGATTGTAATTCTTGTTGTTATAGTAGTTGTTGTTGTTGTTGCTGAGTAATCCCAGTCTGTCTGGCTGAGCAAGCCCGTCAATAACAGGCATGCAATCGCCCTTGCAGGGTCGTCCCGTACAGTGTATCGACATTCCCTTGTGATGGGCAGTGTCTTAGGACAGCGAGGTGCAGGGAAAGGTGTGAAAGATTGGTTCCCTGATGGATGCCACATTTGCGTCATTCCACCCACTTAAGTGTGGAACCATAGTAGGCTGCACATCACCCCATTATTTGGTTACATGGTTATCAACTAGCTTTGTAAAAGCTTTAATGGGTTATAGGAAACCAGTATGCTTGTCATTCAGTGTATAGCCACCATCAGTCGAAAGAAAAGTAATTAAAAGTGACAAGGAGGATGGGAGAAATAGGAAGAGAGGAAGACAGACACAGAAAAAGAATGGTAAAGGTGAAGGAAGAAGTAGGCAGCAGTACATCAAGTGACTGGATGATGCTCGCTACTACCTACCACCATCTGGATACAGCAAGAGTAATATATAAAGACATCCTCTGAGTTAAGGGTTGACAACGACAGTGAGAGGTCAGATATAATATATCTCCCTCAAATAATTCGGAATGTTCGTCTAAACCTGTGGACTTTTCTTATCCTTTACAGTTAAATCTGATTTTATAACAGTCTTCAGATTACTGCCCTGATTTGTGCTCCATCGCTAGTGTTGCCAGTGTCTCAGTGTGCCTGCTGTCTTATGTCGGGGAATAATGATGATGATAATGATGACGAAGATGAATTTTACCTTATTGTGAAAGGATTTGAATTTTTCCTTCTTGTTAAAGGACCTGAAATGTACTATCCTTTGGTGAGATAAAAAAGTAAGAATGACAATGCAGCTCCTGATAATGATAATGATACGGTAATGGCTCTGTGATTTTTACCATCTTTAGGTGGAGAAAAAGGGTCAGGACAGCGACGATGATAATGATGTAGAATTCAGTGAGTTTTACCATGTTGTGATGAGTTGTGAGGGTGCTGTCCACTCGCCATACACACCAACAACAGCACCAACACGGCACACCTGCTCACACAAGCCATCTTCCAACACTAATCTCTTATCATTATCTGTTTTCATTTAAGTCGCGTGCTATCTTGAACTACCAGTTATCTTTAGTGTAGATTGATCTACTCATGGTTGAGACAGCTCTTGCTTTCTGTTCCACCTAACGTCATATTATTTCTCCTTACTGAGTGAACATTAGGAGTCTGTGTTAATAGTGTATTACAGGGTATTAATCTTCTCATGATAAGGGCTCCTCTAGTTATCAATCCTAGCTAACGGCAGACAACTTTACACAACTGACAGTGAGTCATAGTAGCCTAGGAATGTTAATACTGGTACCATTAACTTTCTAATGGGCGGGACAATGAAAATATTCTATTCCAGATAATGCTTGCCAATTTTATTTAGTTGTGAGTGAGTCAAAGAAGCCTTAGTGTGTTTACCCTAGACCACTGGGGCTGGATAATAGTTTATATCCACTGGGGTTCCCATTTTACAATATTAATAAAAAAATAGGCCTACTAAATAATTCTTTTTATTGGAAACAAAGACATGGTGATGAACTAGAATCCTTAGCCTACAAAACTAATACTAAAAAAAACACACACACAAGAAGAAAATGTAATAGTTCAAGGGGGGGGGGCTCAAAGAAAAAAAGTAAAAACGGAAAAAAAATCTGTATATGTTAACAAACCATGTAATGGTGTAGACATGCGAGAAGCAGCTGGCCTGGCGATGCCCACAACGCACCCCCGGGTTACTGGAGCAGCAGCTGGACTCTCCCTGGACCATTTGGGACCATTTCCAACTGGGGTAAACAATCGAAAAGAGAAGGTTATTTTTCAGTATGAATATTTGTGGAAAATAATTTATGGATTTATTGTTTACCGCCATAAATGTTTATAAACGGTGTGTTTCTTATCTACGACCCCTCGCTCTACCACGGAGCTCCTAACCAGGGGAGTGGCCGTGACAGAAAGGTCTCCCTCCACACTGTTCTGTCAATGCAGGGGGGGGGGGTGATGCCCCCAATGTGTATTAGCAGGCTGGCAGACAGGAAGAGGTGGCAAAGCCTGTTATGTGCCCAAGGCTTTATCAGGGCCAGAGCCAACTCAGACATATATTTGCGTCTGATGGGGGTCTGGGTATGGGTCCGAATCCGGTTTTCAATGTAGATAATCCACGAGTTGATGACTGCAACATCCATACACAATCCACTGGGTCTGGAAAATATTGTCCAAAATCCATAATATTAGCAACACCGATACACGGAAGGCAATATGGATATCTTCCCCTACAACACCGTCACAAAGCATAAAGGTACTGGGAACATGACCCCCTCCCCCCCTCACAAAACTGCGCAGCGCAAATCAAAATTGGAGTTGGAAGTATTTATCCAGCCCCAGACTTCCAGGATTAACGAAGTGGTAGTAATTAATGTTTATACCTTCCCACTAACTTGAAGAAAGCTTGACAATTGTAACGTAATTCTGTTTATTAATTATGTACAAAATTATACCTGATACCTGATAACCCTGACCATAATGCCCATCTTTTGGATTTAATCTGGACAAATAATCCAGATCAATATAGGATAGAGGTACTGTCATCACTTGGATCCTCTGACCACAATCTCATCAAAGCCTCATTAGTTAACCCTCCCACACCTCCCCGTTCTGAACCTGTCAGGGTGATCCAATGGCACTTTGATAGGGCAAGCTAGGATGGATTTAAAAATTATCTTGCTGACATTCCATGGCAGTCTTTCTTCTCTAGTGATCCCAATTCTATCCAGTCTCACATTTGCGACTTAACACTAGCTGGTATGGATTTATTCATATCAAGTCAACAGTTCACTAAAAGATCGAACTCTCCAAAATGGTTTGATGGCAACTGTGCCAGAGCAACAGCCCAAAAGTCATTAGCATATAACTCCTACTTAATATGAAAAACATCTGAATCACTCTCCCAATTTAAAATTGCTAGGAATCATGCAAAAGCTGTAATAAATCTAGGTAAATCAAACTTTCTTCAAAAGCAAGAATCAAAACTACTTAACAACCGTAATGACAATAGAATATTCTGGTCAACTCTTAATTCATTCAATAATAAATTCAACAAGTCATTATCCATTCCCCCACTAAAATTTTCAGATGACAACATTACAAATGACCCACGTGGGAAAGTACATATTTTTGCCAGTACATTTGCCAGAAATTCTACCATAAAGGATGCCAGCCAGAACGTCCCAGTAATAGAACTTGACTCTCCCGAAATTGTTCCACTTAAAATACAGACAAGATACGTAAAATCCATCCTAGACAATTTACCTACCAACAAATCCCCAGGTCCAGATGGAATTCCGCCAATAGTTTTGGAAAAGTGTTCCCCTGAATTTGCCTCTGTTCTAGCTAAATTATTCAGACTATGCATACGTACTTCTTCATTCCCAAATTCATGGAAAGAAGCCAATATCCATCCAATTCCGAAGAAAGGAAGTTCCTCTGACCCCTCTGATTACAGACCAATAGCTGTCACATCTTCCCTTGGTAAGGTTTTTGAAAGTTTAATTAATAAGCACATTGTTAAACATCTTGAATCCAACAACTAAATTAGTGTTAGACAATATGGTTTTCGCCATAAAAAAATCCACGACTGACATACTCAGTCTCCTAAATCATACCGTTCATCAATCAATTGAACTACATGGAGAAACTCATGCAGTAGCCCTTGATATTTCTAAAGCTTTTGACTGAGTATGGCACCGTTCCTTGCTGTCCAAACTCCCTTCCTATGGGCTGACGTCTTTTCTTCCTTAGATTTCTTCATATCTTAGTGACAGGAAAATAAGAGTAAAAGTAGATGATGTATATTCCAATTTTCACTCAACGCCGGCGTGCTGCAGGGAGCAGTTTTAGCGCCAACCTTGTTCCTGGTTCATATTAATGATCTCTAATCTGTCACCCACAATCCCATCCACTCATATGCAGATGACTCAACACTATATAGTTCATTCACACTCAGACACCCATTTACAAAGTCCAGTATCTCTACCTCTCAACTCAGTACAACCATCTCCATAAATCAAGTGATAAATGATCAGTGAATGGGGACAAAACAACCTTGTCTCATTTAATGCTAGTAAAACTAATTATATACAATTTACTAATAGACAGATATTGCCAGATTCGTATATTACCTTCAGTGCTACTAATATTTCCATCTCCATAAGTATTGAAATTCTTGGTGTCTCACGTAACAATGCCCTCAGCTGGACTTCTCATGTTAGATCACTTGCTAAAACCGCCTCAAAGAAACTTGGATTATTGTACAGAGTACGTAATTTCTTTACTGACAAACGGTTAGCTATAACTTATAAGAGTCATGTGCAATCTCAGCTTGAATATTGCTCACCCTTGTGGAATGGATGTGGAGAGGATGCATTAAAACAACTAGACAAAATTCAGAACAAAGCTATTAGAATGATTAAAAACCCTGCCATTACAAATAAACTACCTCCCCTGCAAGTAAGAAGGAATATTGTTTCCCTTTCATTATTTTACAGATATTTTTATGGCAAATGCTCAGACGAAGTTGCCTCCATGGTGTCACCTCTCCAAGGCTTCCCTCGTGCTACGCGGGCAACTGGTAGAGCTTATGACTGGCATGTCACTCAGCCATATTGCAGAACTTCTGCCTATCAGAATTCTTTTATTCCCCGAACTGCATCTCTCTGGAACTCGCTTCCCCAGGGTTGTTTCCTTCCAAACTTCATCTACAGCTGTTCAAGTGTAAATGTTACAGATATTTTATGAACAGAAGACACCAGTAATCTGGTGTATGGATTATTTTTTTTTTTATTCATTTGTTTTTCCTTCTGTTCTGTTATTAATATATATATATATATATATATATATATATATATATATATATATATATAGAGAGAGAGAGAGAGAGAGAGAGAGAGAGATCTATATATATATATATATATATATATATGTATCATGCAGTTAAACCAAACATGCATTATCCTATACCCTACATCAATGTGTATAGCTTGTTGCTACTATGTTACTCCAATATTTTCTTAAAATTTTTATACTTTCTTTAGCTTAGAATGGACATTTGAAATTGGACGAGTTAAGTATTGCCTTCAGCAACCCCTTTAGAGCAAAAGGTCTTTCCCAAGTTTGATAAAATCGTCTGAAAGTTGCAATAACAAAATATGAAATACGTCAACGGACTGTTTCGTAAAGCATATGACCGTTAAAATCAACTTATCTTAAAATACTCGTCCATGTTAGAAGGGGGTGGATCTAGGAATATTGTTGATATGCGTCTCATATCACTTTCCAAGGTAAACAGTATTCTTGACTTCATTTCAATTAGCCAGCTATGCAACGTTGAACCGAAGAAGAGAACTTGTGACTTGGACGCTAAGTCTATGAAATGCCAACCAAAACTGGATATTATCATAATTTTGTTGAAGAAATAGACATAATAGGGAGGAATAGTTGCGACCTGTGTTATGTGAAATGATAAAGATTGCATCTCAGTGTGCATAACCAATGGTGTTAGCCAGGTAACTGATGTATCGCCCTTGGATCCGTCCTTTCTCGGACCTCTGGAAACCTCTTTACCAAGGGTGAGATATACTAACAGGCGCCTGATAATTTCTGCCTCGTAGCCCTGATTTTCTTCAGCAGGAAGAATAATATAAAAGCAAATATTCTTCTCTCCACTCTCTTTTTCCTTCTTTCAAAACGGATGTATCTTTCGACACAGAACTGACAGTAATTTTGTCAGTGTATCAACGTCCCGGCTATCATATCAGGCGTTGATACCTTCTTTGCCTTCCATGCAAAAAACGAATCATAGCTACGATATAGAAATGATCTTAAATTTGTTGGTGTGTTTGGCTCGAGGTAGCCACACACGCAAACACCAACACCAAACCTAAGACGGATGTACAGCAAGACACCACTTGCATACCACGCCCTTGGCATTGTTGTAGTAGAAGGCAGTCGACTTGCATGAAGTACAGACATCAGAAAAAACTAAAAAAATTATATACTTTTTTCCCTGTGAGTGTGAATGAGGTTGTGATAGTAGTAATGAAGGAGAGCTATTTTCACATCGTTGCTCAGAGTCTTCATGAGTAAATTGTACCGACTTTGATTTGCGGTGATAAGCCTACTGTTAAGTGTCGCTATCACATTTTCCTGAGGAGAAAGATGAGCTTTGATTACATCTGAAGACGTGCATTTTATTGTGTTCTTGCCACCTTCAGATGATAGGAGTAAGCTTGGTGGAGACGTTATTCAGATGATGTTTCGTGGAAACGTCTTGTGTGAAGGAGTCAGCAAAGGTTTTCTTTATCTGTCCAGTTTCTTCTAAACCAAGTAAAATCGCTGGAAAATAAAAATATAATGTAGGAATACGTAACTGAATGCAAATGGCAAAAACTCAATTACAGCAATTTGGTAGACCTTTCATATCAGTGAATCACTGAAAAAGGTCACCCAAGAAAAAAGGCAAGGAGGGGGATTCTGAGAGCTAATGAAACTTTCCATCCGCCTCGGGAATACTACCTTGCCCGATGGGTGTAGAAGCAATGAAAAGTAATATCTGTCAACACGCTGGTTGAGTGCTGGACAAGCGTTAGTGAGTGCGTCATCTAAGTGTGTCATCTGCAAAACATGAGTCGCTACTCCCTATCCTTCGTCTAAGATGGGTCACTCTTGTATACATACCATCCTTTGAGACTCTTATTTCACTGACAGATTAACTTCTCATAACAAGCTTCTGTTTCAATGACTTGAATATCGGTTTTGAATCGAGTGAGAAAAAGTGAAGAGTGTGCTGAAATCTTAGGAAACGGTGTAAATCCAGATGGAACAGCAGGTAAAACATCAGATTCAGTGATTGATGAAGATTCTTGAAAGTACTTGTGTACACAGATGGCTGTATTGTCAGAATGTTTTGCATGAAGTATCCTCACTGGGGCAACAAATCTGAAAGGAAGTTCATGACTAAAAAAGGGATTAAGGAGATAATCATAGGGTAAATAAATGTTCCATCTGAACGTTGTGTGAAATATATTCAAGGCGGAGATAACCTGAAGTAGAAGAATGACTGTCATAAACAACTGCATATGAGATAACATGTAATGGATGTGATGTATATACGAAATGAGTTTCAGTCCGTTTTCTGACGTACAGCGTCTGTCAACTTCAGAATGAAGAAAAACACGGAGATGAAGATAAATAAGAAAATGTAAAGTGATACTAGAAAAAACTGTTGGACTGTCAGATTCAGAGAAGTAGGAAAACATTTTGCCCAGAGTAACTATACCTAAAAATGTCAGTTGCTAATGTTGAAGAAAGAACATTTAACATTAATGAAATATGATTCAGTTTCAATATAACACACTGAACTTTTGTACTTTTTACAATCCGTTCCCTTTCTGTTTCTATCCATTATATTAATATATCGTGCACTCCCGTTCCCACCTCTTCTTTGACAGCGTAGTCCCTTTCTCCCTGTGTATTTATTAACAGCACACACTGTTTCTCCCTCCGTCTATAATCATTAACAGGGCACTCATTTCCTCCCTACCTCTTTTGATCGTTACTCATCACCCATCCTTTCATTACTAATCACACTTCCTCTCTCTCAAAACATTCCCTCTCATTACTTCTCTCCCCCCCAGTCTCTCTCTCTCTCTCTCTCTCTCTCAGTACATACATACATACATATATATATATATATATATATATATATATATATATATATATATATATATATATATATGTGTGTGTGTGTGTGTGTGTGGCAGAATAATCTTTCTCCCTACGTGTCAAGTGGGGTTGGTTGAGGATTGGTGCCCCTCCCTGTAAAACAATTAACTCTAAGCCCTTGGCCACCCTGTTTGGGATACATGGCGTCTGGCAATGAATGAATGAATGAATATGTGGCCTCAGTGGTAAAGTGTGCGTTTTCATACACTGAAGAACGAGGGTTCGCGCCCCGCCAGGGTAATAAACTTTGGGAGCGTTCTTCAGGCCACATACTGCATTGGCGGACACAAGGGGTGCTGTGGTTGAACTAGTGTCGCATTCTATAAAGTATGCTTGCACCCAGTCGGCTTGCGTGGGCCGATTACACTTGGTTCACAGACTACACACACATCCAAAGCCACTCCAACACTGCAATTACACTTACAAGCACTTCTCACCCTACATACAATCTCTACTAGACAGCCTAAGCCACTTGGTAGAGATACATTGGTTGTATTGTCCCCACTTCGGTCGGGATAGGCCGGTCCTGCAGTGGACACTCAAACGGCTGATGAAATTTTATATATATATATATATATATATATATATATATATATATATATATATATATATATATATATATATATATCTGTAGGAGTAGACTGTAGCACCAGTCGAGCAGGGCAGTACTCCCAAGGTGGATGGAAAGGTGATGACAGGGAGAGCTGGAGCTCTTGTTTCATCAGCCCTCAGGACTAGTTCCTGACCATCCCCCTTTGCTGAACTTTTTCAGTGTCTCAGTAACACAGAGAGTAGGCCAACATGTTCTCTAATACAAGATTCTCTAACCATCAACACCAAACTAATTGCACAAAACACACTACACTTCCTTTTCCAAAATTCAAAAACAATCATGGCTTCACAACACATAGTCTCGGAGTACCCAGGTAGGGGTGGGGATCATAAATGCCCCCACCTTCCGCCCCTCTCCCGGTGACGACTCGAGCTCCCTAGAATAGCTATCTGACTCACTTCTTCATTTCTGCAACATTCACAACCTTTCCTCTAACTTTTGCTTTATTGAGCACCACCTCTCCTCCTCTAAACCTCACCTTCTCTTCCTAACTCAGACTCAGCTGTCTGAGGCAACTAGCAGCAAACCCTTCTCTGTATCCTCCTACTTTCTCTATACTCATTTCAAAGCCAAAAGTGGCTGTTGTGTATATATACGAAACGACTTATCCTGCTCTCGTGTTCCTGAACTCGATTCTTCTGAATTCTCTACACTTTGGCTTTGGCTTTCCTGTCATTCTCTGACTAAATATATCTGTGCTCTTTACTTATCCCCTAATTTTACTGACTACCCAAAATTCTTCGACTATCTTACTTCTACGATGGAACACATTCTATCCATTTCTCCTTTCTCTCAAATCTCCATTCTAGGAGATTTCAATGTTCACCACCACCTTTGGCTCTCCTCTCCTTTCACTGATTCACCTGGTGAACAAGCCTACATCTGTTCTATCCGTAATGACCTAGAGCAGCTTGTACAGCACCCTACCCATATCCCTGACTGCCGTGGAGAGAGCTCCAACATTCTTGACCTCTTCCTTACAACTTATCCTTCTGCTTCCACTGTTAATCTTTCCCCTCCGTTGGGCTCCTCCGATCACAGCCTTATTACATTAACCTGTCCTATCACTCTGGTACGGCCTGTGGACCCTCCAAAGAAATGTCGTCTGTGGCACTTTGGAGTTGCGGATTGGGAGGCCCTCAGGCAGTACTTCTTTGATTTTCCCTGGAATGACTACTGCTCCTATGGCTGGGAGACATCTGAGTGTGTCTTGCGCATTACAGAGGTTATTCTCTCGGGCATGGAAGCATACATTCCCTTCTCATATCCTCTGACTAATGCAAGAAAGCCTTGGTTTAATCGCGCTTTTTCTAATGCTGTCCACAACAAGGAAAGGGCCTATAAAAGGTAACAGAGCCAACCCACCCTTGAATCACATCTTTTATACGTTTCTGCCTGGATTCGTGCTAAGTATGTACTTCGCTTTGCTAAAAATAATTTCATCAGTACGAAATACTCTCGACTCTTCAACTCGAACTCTTCCCACTTCTGGCACCTTGCCAAAAACCTTTCTAACAACTTTACCTCATCATCCTTCCCTCTTCTCTGCTCTGATGGTTCTGTAGCTATTTCTTCAATTGATAAAGCAGATCTCTTTGCTCAGACTTTCTCCTCCAATTCCACATTAGTCGATTCCGGTGCTGTTCCTCCATCACTTTCCTCCTCTGACTTCCTCATGGCTGACATTAAAATTTCTTCAGCTGATGTATTTTCTGCCATCACTGACCTCAATATTAACAAGGCACGTGGGCATGATGGAGTCCCTCCTGTTGTCCTCAAGAACTGTGCTTCTGTGCTTACACCTTGCTTAGGTAAACTCTTTCGCCTTTGTCTATCAACGTGTACCTTTCCTTCTTGCTGGAAGTTTGCTCTCATTCAGCCAGTCCCAAAGAAGGGTGACCATTCCCTACCCTTTCACTATCGTCCAATTGCTTTAAGGTCCTGTGTCTCAAAAGTTTTCGAGTCAATTCTTAATAGAAAAATTTTAAAGCATCTTTCCTATCACAACTTTCTTTCTGATCGTTAGTATGGGTTCCATTAGGGATGCTCCACTGACGATCTTCTCACCTACCTTTCAGACTCTTGGTCATCTTCGTTTCGGGACTTTGGCGAAAGTTTCGCCATTGCACTTGACATCTCAAAGGCTTTCGATCGAGTCTGGCATAAATCTTTAATTTCCAAACTCTCTCTTACGGTTTCTATCCTTCAGACTGTACCTTCATCTCTAGCTTCCTTTCTGATCATTCTATAGCCGCTGTTGTAGACGGCCATCGTTCTTCTCCTAGATCTATCAACAGTGGTGTTCCTCAGGGCTCTGTCCTATCATCAACTTTCTTCCTTTTGTTCATTAATGACCTTCTAAGCTGTACATCTAACCATATCCACTCATACACTGAAGGCTCCACCCTTCACCTTTCCATTCGGTTCCTGCAACGTCCATCTCAGTAGTTACTTCAAGAAAAAAGGAATGAGACTATGGCGCACCTAATGTCTGACTTGGCTCGTATCCCTGGCTGGGGTAAAAATAATCTTTTTGTTTTTAATACATCAAAGACTCAGTTCTTACACCTATCAACCTGACAAAATCTTCCACAGGGGTACCCACTAATGTTGAATAATATTCAGCTTAATCCTGCATCATCCTTGAACATGCGTGGGGTTTCAGTCACTCGGGACTTGTCTTGGAAAGATGATATTACATCTCTTGTAAAATCTGCTTCCAAGAGATTAGGTTTGCTAATCCGACTCCGTTCCTTCTTTACCCTTGCACAATTGTTGGCTCTATAAAGAGGTTTTATCCGCCCCTGTGTAGAGTACAACTCTCATGTGTGGGGAGGCTCCCCACATACAGCTCTTCTCAATAGGGTGGAGTAAGAGGCTTTTCGTCTCAATAACTCTCCTCCTCTTACTGGCTCCCATCAACATCTGTCTCTTCGCTGCGCTGTTGCATCTTTATCTCTTTTCTATCACTACTTCAATGGTCACTGCTCCTCTGAACTGTCTGCTTGCATTGCTCTACTTCTACGAAGGGCGTGTAGCACCCGTCTAGTAGCAAACTCTCATCCCTTTTCTGTCCAACTCTCTAATGCAAGAGTTAGCCGTTACTTCCAGTCCTTGATTTATATAACAGATCAACTCTGGAACTGTTTCCCTCTGTCTGTATTTCCCGTTAGCTAAGATCTCCAGTCTTTCAAATGCAGTGTGCCCAGGCATCTCAAAATGATTGGATCTTGAATTTGGCTTTGTCTTGTATTTTGTTTTTCTCTTGGAAGGAACAGTTTTTGTGGGCACGTGGCCTTTGGTTCCTTCTTCCTAGCGTATATATATATATATATATATATATATATATATATATATATATATATATATATATATATATATATATATATATATATATATATATATTTAATATTTATATATCCTGACATCCGCTGATCTCCTAAGCTCAACACAGTGCCGTGTGACTCCACACAGCTGCCGATGACTCACCACATCCAGCCACACCAACGTCTTCACTGACCCGGTATTGATGGCCATTGAGCATGCTGTTCCTTCAATCTCATCATCCACCTGATACCTGGCCGAAGTAGCTCTCTTGCGCAAAGTCACATATGGGGCACTCCTGGCACTGGCTGACTGCTGCCTCATTGCACAACCATCCTTAGCTTCCCTCTTTAGGGGCCTGCTCCATCTTCTCATGTTGGGTCTTCCATTTACAGTCCTTTTTCAGGTGTCCCTGTTGTCCCCAAGCCCAACACTGCCATACTGCTGACTCTGCTGTCGTCACCATTTTCCTGAACTCTCTTCCTTTTGTAGCAGTCTTCCTTTCAGTGATCAAACTTATCACAGTAGGAGTATGCTCCATAAAAAACATCCATGCTCTTAACTGAGTCCTTTCGTGCCTTGAAGCCAGCACTGAAGTAGGGTGGAAGCTTGAGTAACAGGACCCAGACTCAAGGGCACTGGTCAGGGCTTCTTGTAGGCTCACTGATTTGGCCTGCTTCACTTGAACCATCAGCTGGGTATTGTCCAGGACATCAGGGAACTGGTCCCGAGGCTGTACCAAGAGGAAGTCAGAAGTGACTCCTGGAAAAGCTTTAAGGGCCAAAGTCTCTAGGTCCTTGGCAAGTTCTTGTAGACTCCCCTTTCCTGTGGGTGCGAGTGAGGAACCGGGACCTGAAGACCTCTCCCTGGTGTTTCATCCCATACCCCTGCTCCAAGGCCTATACCAGCTTGTGGTAGTCACCCTGACTTCTTTCGTTCAGCTGCTGAAGGATCTTCATAACCCAGAAGATTGGTGGTAAGCTGGAATGTGTGCTGCCAGTTATCCCACCCATTCAGACTGGCCAAGAGCTTAAACTGAGAAATAAGCCTCCCAATACACCATGCCATGAAAATCCTGAGAATTTTTCTCCACTAGCACGTGCATAATGTCTTGCACAACCCTACTGCAACTCACAGGGACATAATCAAGGGCCTTGGGATTCAGCATCTCACTACCCCCTTCTGCACACCTGTCACTGGCATCTTTGGGGTGTGATGGGTGCTGACTCTCGACCACTTAATGTATTTCACTTCTCTCTATCTATCCTCCGGTATTCAGGAAACATCTTCCTTCAATTCTCCTACCTGATCACTTATCCTCTCGACCTTGCTGTGTATTTAACTGCTCCACGATACAGGAAACCTTTTCCTTCACTTCTCTTAATTGGTCGCTTATTCTCTCTGTCTCGCTGAATACCACCTCTTGTGGTTGCTTTAGTTTCACGGTCACATCCTGAAGCTCCCCATACAACTTCTCACGATCCTTCTGAAACCCCTTATTCCAAGCTTGGCCTCTGTTTTCAAATTCCCCTTGTTGCTGGTGAAGCTTCTGTCTCTGTCCACTTAGCTATTCCTCTAGTTTTGTGTAGTTTTGTGCATGGGTTTCTTTTTGTTGCTCCTTATATTTCCTTTGTTCTTTTCGATATCTCTGTTCTTAACGTGCTTCTTGCTGTGCTTTCAACACTGCAAGTATATCTTTCTTTTGTTCTTGTTGTTGTTTCTTTCGTTCTTCTCGATATTTCCTTTGTTCTTGCTGTTTTGTTTGTTCATCTTGTGCTCTGGACCTTGCATGTAAATATTTCTTTTGTTCTTGCTGTGGTCTCAACATTGCGAGTATACTCGTATCTCCCAGAGATACGTCCGTCATTTTGACAGCCTGTTGACTCGTCTCTGTCACTCAAAACGTATTCCTCACACCTGACACCAATTGTTAAAACTCTAGTGGTGCAGCTGATACATCCGAACCGAGGCATAGATTGACCAGGCGGTTAATTAAAGGCAGATGAAAGAAAGCGTCAGAGTTTTATTCATTCTAAGCACAGCTGAGGTACACTTTCAGTTTGCTTACTTTTCTCTGCCACGTCAGTTTTGTCCTTCCCTCACTACCACTCGTTCACTGGCCTTTCATTGGCGAGCTAAAACTGAAATGAACTCCCAGTGGGAAAGGCTGCGTAACACATCCCAGAATTTTCTTGGATTGGAGGTTCGGATGATGATGATGATGAATGAGAATTAACATTTTCTGGCGCAATAATGCACGTCAACGATTAACAATGTACAATAACAATAATTGCAGGAATTAATTCCAAAGGTAAGAGAGAATGTAAACAAAGCACACATGCCGAAATCTCCAGAATATTTCTCACACCTCAATGTACAAACATCAACAGAATCCTATGGCACAACAGTAAATTTCTAGAATGTTCCCAACATTTCTAGATATAAAACATTACCCAAATCTTCCGGCATAACAATACGTTTCTATTATGAATTACTCGTGGAGGATTACGACACTGACATTATTTATTCATGTATCTGTTAGGTAAGTAACCTCAATACATATTTAGAACTCTACTAGAAATCTAAACAGATTTTCCCTTTACAGTTTCTTATTTAATTCATAATTTGGGCTTTCCTAGCTGAACGAAATGGTCAGACATTAACCAGGGGAGTGAGTGAGAGAGAGAGAGAGAGAGAGAGAGAGAGAGAGAGAGAGAGAGAGAGAAAGCATATATGGTGATTCAGAGGGAAAAAAAACTATGGTAACAGAGAGAGAGAGAGAGAGAGAGAGAGAGAGGGAGAATTCTCATGTCAGCTGCGTAGAAGCTGTGTGCGTGACACGAGCTTATTGATCTGGGAACACTGTATGAGATAGAGTTGACAGGTATGGTGTGGTTTAAATGGCTGATATTGAAGAAATGTGTTTGGGGATAAGTTGTGAACACATTCCCTAATGATAACAATAATTTGCAGCAGGTGGGATAATAACGTTATTGTGAAATGTATGACACTGGTGCATGAAGATTCTTCGTTACTGACACTGACGCACGGTTTTATTTGGACTTGATGTTGCCACCAAGTATTATATGAAATTCTATAGAACGTATGCAGTCCTAAAGGTGCGGTTGCAAGAAAACATTAATTACGATGTCAGTTACACACTGAACAAACATAGAAACAGACAGCAGGTGTTTCGCGAGCACACGGTTTTGTTTTACAAGTTAAATCACTTCCCTTCCTGACTTCTCGCCCCACCCGTCTCTCCTCTTCCCAATCATGCTCTGCCATCATCCACGTTTTATCGCTAATGCTGAAAATCATATGTCTGTAGGTAGTGTGTGGAATGTAATCAACATAATAGTATTACATGAACTTCTTTTTATCCTCCTTAACTATGAAGTGCTACCCATTACTTGAATAAAAATGTTAGTTATATGAATAAATCGTCACTGTGGTGGTTAGGAGACATTAATCGTCAAGAGTTATGTAACCCTTACATAACTATCGTCCTTACAGTTCTCCAAATACACTCCTTCTCCACCTCCTCGCCGTCTCGTTTCCTCCTCCTTCCACCTTCTCCATCTCTTCCCCCCTCCCCTCCCACCGTCCCCTCTACCAGCACCCCTTGTTTTTAGCCTGCAACACTCCGAACCCCTCCCCACGGTTTTATTCTATTGACCCTGCCCGACTTCTCGCCCTTGTTATTTCAAATGTCTGTATTTTCTCCCTTCTTCATTTTTGTCACGGGAACCGAATATTATAGCGACGTTTGGGTTTTATGTTTGGATTGTATTCTTTAATAGTGTGTAATATTGTTATAATAACCTTGTCAGTGGCGGTCAAGAGGCATTAACTGTTCAGTGAACAGCAATCAGTGCTTCAGTTTAGTCATCATTTTATTACTCATCCTTCCTAGCCATTAATCTCCTGCATACACTTATTTTTTAACCCGCCGCGTGCCGGACACTTTTAGCCCTATGTGTCACCCCCGTGCCGGGCAATTTTCGATTTTTGGGGGACTAAAATGATAGATTTTGATGTGAAAAAAACGAATATGACCATAAAAGAAACTCACCGGAGGTCAAAAGTGCGTTTTCTGTAGTCCCACTGCCCGCCCGCAGGTGTGTGCTTGCGGGGAATCCCCAGCAGAGGTGAACTATGCAAGGTAAACTCAGGTATTCTCGCCAACGTGACTCATGGAAGGTAGAGCAATTTTCTTTACACTTTTCTGTCCACTTCACACTCACAATTTTTTTTTTCTTAGTATTTCATAAGGAAAGTATCTTTTTTTTCTCAAATACATCTGCAACATTATACGTATCACTGTGAATGCATTGACTTACAGTTACGAGAAAATATGCACAACTTGACTTCACAGTGTGCAGCCCTTCACTTACGATAAATTATTTACAACATAACTACAGTATACACAGACATTATAAGAGTATTTTTGAGCGTCTCATTGTGAATGCATCGTCTTACATTTACGAGAACATATGTAAAACTTTACTCCACTACGTTCAGTCCTTACACTTATGAGAAAATATTTACAACATGCCTTCACTGTATGCAGTACTTATAACACTTTCTGAGCGTCTTTTTCCTTACTTACAACACTTTTTAAGCGTCTTTTTGTCGCTCGTGATTACCACACTATTGTTGCTCAATAGTTAGCTAGAATGTAGTACTCCTCAAAGCATGGGAATATACAGTTCTACATCACACTCTGCACACATATACCTTGAGGTCTTCTGCTGAGTACGTGGCTTTACAGTGCTGTTTGCACACACGTGACACCTCCGCTGGGGATTTTGACGCACTGCACTTGGAGGGACGATCCTGGGGAAGTGTCTAGCGGTGAGGCAGATAGGTGTGGCGGTGGCGATCAGCACTCCTATCTTCCCCATATTCCCCCAGTATCTCCCGCACCAGCTCTCGAATATATCCCTCGAAGGTCTCCTGGATGCCAATGGTATGTGTGTGGAAATAGTGAGTGTTGAGGACGGTGATGTCGAGAAGGTGGAAGAATAATTTCATATACCACTTCATCGTGGGCCTCGCACAGTCCACTCTGGAAATCACGGCGTCCTATTGATCCACCTGTCGCATGTTTACATCGTAAGCTAAGACATTTTCTGGTTTCCAAACGCGGCGCTGCCCTTCTGCTGTGTAATCCATACTGTCTGTGCGGTGTACAAGGGGCCAATGAACAGACGAGAGGAAGACTTTGCGGTTGTGGTGCCATGCTGTTGTGAGGATATTATTCGACTTGTGAGAAACAACCTCGATTTTCTGAAGCTTCCTCTCCACTTTCCCCATGTGCCGATGGTTCTTCTTTACGGTGCCACACAGACCAGTTTCCTGCAGGTGAAGGTACCTGGCGAGAAGGGGGCTTGTGTACCAATTACCCCAGGAAGAGGACGTGCCCACGATGAAGGTATTCCTCGATCATCGTTTTTGCCACAGCCCCTGAGAGTCCCAAGCGTCTGTCTTCTGTGATGTCCGTCTGAACACCTGTGTACAGGACAATGCCCTGCACATACCCAGTCTTACAGTCGCACATCACGAAGATTTTGAAGCCAAACCTGTGTCTTTTGCTGGGGACATACTGCAGAAAGTAATATTACCTCTCCATAGCACAAGACTCTCGTCTATGACGAGGTCTCGGTGTGGAGAGAAGGAGGTACGGAAATTCTCTCGAAGGTGATCAAAAACTAGACGTATCCTCCTCATCCTGTCCGTGTTGTTAGAGTTAGCTGGGTCAAGGGTGCAAAAAAAATGTAGGTAACTCAGGATGTACTGAAATCTATTCCTCCCCATCATCTTGCCCCCAAAAATGGTGTCGCCATTACTGGATCCACAGTCCAATAGGAGGGAAGCTAATTTTATTTCAAAATCCCCATCAAAAGCACAAGTGCTAGGAACACGTACAGTACATCTCACTCAGTGTCACGTCAGGTTCGAACAATCGGCTGTGTGGTGTCTGTGTCGCTCCCCCACGCTCAAATGCTGCAAAGGCGTTTGTTAGGGCAACACTTTTCAATAAAAAGTCAACAGGGAAGTCTATCTATCTATCTATATACCTAGGCTGCTTCCCCCAAGGAAAGGGAGGTAGCCGAGACAGGACGACTCACTCTCCATTTACTCATCCATTCAAACACATTCATTCGCATCTTAGCCCCAAAGGGGAGAACGGACAGATCCTCACCGCACCACACCGCACAAGGGTCAACTGGGCAATGCAATCAGTGACATCCGCAGCAGGGCCCGACAGCAGAACTGGTTTACCCCTGCCACATCATAACAGACCCATCCCCTTACCCGCACCTGACCTGACTAGCTGATCAGACCAAATGCGGGAGAATATCCCCTCAGGGCTGCGTCATCACTTATTCATTCACAATTTCTCTCCATTTATTTCTGTCACGCACAGCCACTCTTCCTTGCTCAACAGACATCCCTCTCGCATCCAGCGCTCTCTTCACACTGTCCATCCATCCTATTCGTGGTCTTCCTCTCAGCCTTACACCTCTCACATCAGATCTAGTTATCTTTTTCACCAATCGCTCATTATCCATTCTCTCCATATGCCCAAACCATTGCAACACCCTCTGCTCAACTCTACCAGCCATCTCCCGAACAACTCCAGTTCTCCTTCGCACTTCATCATTTCGCACCCGATCCATACGCGTCACTCCACACATACTCCTCAGACATCTCATCTCCATTACATTCAAACTTTTCCTCTCTGCTACACCCATATTCCATGTTTCAACAGGGAAGTAGTTCCTAAAAAAGTCCAGCCTACTTGAACTATGGTTTAGCTCAGGAACAGTACACTGGGCCACATTCTCGTGGGTGAACGGGTGAATGTGGGGGCACAAAGTCACACCCCTCCTCCCATTCCCACGTCGTTTCCTCCTCTTCCTCATCATCGCCTCTGTCGTCCTCGGGCCGTTGGGAAGCGTGGAGAAATATGGAGAATGGGGGAAGAGTTTCACGTGAGGTGCTGGGTGTGGGGAAGGCGGGAAGACTTTGTTATGAGACTTTGTCTTGAGGTGCTAGGCTGAGCTGGGTCACGTGGGGGCGAGAGAGAGCGCGGGCGAGATTACTCACCCTCCCCCAACAATGGAACTTTCCCAAATTGGCCCCTGTTCCTCCTCATACTTTCCTCCCCATGTTGGGAAATCCTAGGCTTCCCAAACCACCCCTGAACTGCTGAACTACCTTCCTCCTCATCGTCATGACATGCAAGACGACGACGTGCAGGTGACCTCCTTCCACGTGTTGCCCTAACATACCCCACATACCTTAATTTTCGTGATGAGGGAATTTCGTCATCACTACTACAGTACTTTCCTCCTCAGGCTGGACGTAGTCTTTATCCTGCACGTCGTCGTCGTCCACATCACTTTCCCCAGTGTAAGGGACCTTCAGGAGCTCCTGAATCTTCTTGTCTGAGAGACCGTGGCAAGACTTCACTGCACTGTATGACAGACACAAGCAGAGTGAGGCTGAGTGAGCGTGAGGTGGAAGCGCGTGGTTGTATGGGCCTGACCGCCTGAAGGCAGATAGAGGTAGGGTTGCCCTACAAGCACACTGGTTTTTGCACGCGTAGCTTGAAAAATGCTGTCACAATGAATTTTTAAAATTTAAGCCATTTTAAAACAGCACTGGCACTGGCCGCAGTATTATGTCGGACCAGTTTAAAACGGCACTGGCATGCGGCGAGTTAAATCCCACCATATATAAAATATGAAGAACAAACGTCCTTCTTTTCCCCAAACAAAGAAAAAAATGAAAAATAATCATGTTGTGTTGCACAAGAGTATGATCTACATGCATCCAGAGAATATTTTCTGAAAGTATTCTTGGTGATAATTTGTAGTTCTTTAGTTATAGTTAAATAATGCAAAACAGATGATATTCACAAAAGCTGTATCCTCCTACCATATATTTGGCAACCATAATCATCGTAATATATGGTGAAGGAGGATTATACTCCTCTGGATGAGTAGATTGTTCCCTTAGCGGAATATGCTTGCCGTTAGCGCGGACAACATTCTTTTTTTTTTTATAATGAATGGAGGAAGGAAAAACAAAGGAAAAAAAATAAGTCCATGTGCCTAATGGCATCTTCTATTCATAAAATACTTATAACAATTGGATTTAAAATTGAGAGGATTAAATGTATGTGGGAAGCAACTCCCAGGAAGTGAATTCCAGAGAGTAGTAGTTCTGGGGATAAATGAATTTTGATAAGCAGAGGTTCAGCATTGTGGGGGAGAGAGTGTGAGTTCATGGGAGCTCCCAGCTGCCCGAGTATTTCGGGAGTAACTGTGAAGGGGAGGCACAATTGAAGCCAGTTCGTTAGAGCACTTACGGTAAAAATATCGATAAAACAGTGTTAAAGAAGCAACATCTCTATGTACTGATAACGGAGGAAGGTCCTGCATTATGGCAGGATTATTGATTAATCTAATGGCTTTATTTTGAATTTTGTCCAACTGCCTCAATGCAACCGCTCCACATCCACTCCACAGTGGTGAACAGTATTCGATCTGAGAACGCACATGACTTTCGTATATTGTGGCCATCTGCTCGTCTGTGAAGAACTCACGAACTCTGTACATAAGTCCCAGTTTTTTAGAAGCATTTTTACCAAGGGATTTAACATAAGCTGTCCAGCTTAGGTTGGGATTTAGAGTAACACCTAGGATATCAATTGTAGTGGATGTGGGAATACTGACGTCATTTAAAATTATGTGAGAGTCTGAGGGATTCTGTCTATTGGAGAAATTAATGAATTTAGTTTTCTGAAGTGCTTGAAAGGGTACACAGGGAAGAAAGGTTGCTGGTTCCTTGAAAGCAGTGATAAGAAACAGGGGAAGTGAGCATGGAAGTGAAAAGTTACTACATGACAGTATTGTGATACCATCTCTAACGTATGGAAGTGAAGCTTGGACGTTGTTGGAAGGGCACAAGTCAAGAGT
Organism: Coenobita brevimanus; assembly: GCF_032717465.1. Taxonomy (NCBI): domain Eukaryota; kingdom Metazoa; phylum Arthropoda; class Malacostraca; order Decapoda; family Coenobitidae; genus Coenobita; species Coenobita brevimanus. The sequence continues at coordinate 31,828,012 of NC_136955.1, forward strand.
GAGAGCAGTGGAAATGAGTTATTTAAGAGGAGCCTGTGGAGTCACATGGAGAGACAGGCTGACAAATAAGGACATAAAGGAGCGTTGTGGTGTGGATGTGGATGTGATAGGAAGCATTAGGAGGAATACACTGGGGTGGTTTGGCCATGTAGAGAGGATGGAGGGTGAAAGACTGACGAAGAGAATGTATGTGAGTGAGGTGGATGGGAGGAGAGGGAGGGGGATGTCGAGGATGAGATGGAGGGATGGGGTGGAGAGCTATATGAGAGAGGGGGGTGTGAGTTGGGAGCAGGGCAGTGAAATGGTGGGGGACAGGGGGACATGGAGGCGATTTGTTTGTGGCCACCCTGAACGGGATTGAGGCGTTTGGCAATAGATAGATAGATAGATAGTTTTCTGAGCATTAAATGAGACCAGATTATTTTGTCCCCATTGATTAATTTTAGAAAGGTCCTGGTTCAGAGAAATTGCTGTGTTTATTTGGGAATTTATATCAAATTGTGTAAAGGAGGTACTGAATGTGAAAGAACTATGAAGGGTCGAGTCATCAGCATAAGAGTGTATTGGATTGTGCGTGACAGATAGGAGGTCATTTATATGAATGAGAAAGAGGGTTGGCGCCAAAACTGATCCCTGAGGTACGCCAGCATTTATGGAATGAAACTGAGAATAAATTCCATCTTCCATGACCCGTACTTTTCTGCTATGAAGGTAAGAAGAAATTAAAGGAACCAGTGATGCAAGGCCATAGTGTGACATCTTAGACAATAAGGCCCGGTGCCATACTCTGTCAAATGCTTTTGAAATGTCAAGTGCTAATGTGTGTGTTTCACCATGTTGGTCTATTGTTTTGTTAATCTGATGGGTAAGGAGGCAAAGATTATCTACAGTTGAACGTTCCTGTTTAAATCCATACTGCCGATATTGATCAGTTTCTTGCTTTCTCGATGCTTGACTATGTGTTTGTTAATTAGTGTCTCAAAAACTTTACCGAGAACGGAAGTTATTGCAATTGGTCTATAGTTTGATGGATCAGAAGTTGCCCCCTTTTTAGGAACAGGATGGCTATTTGCTTCTTTCCATGGGGCTGGAAAAATTGAGGTACGGATGCATGAGCGGAAAAATTTTGCTAATACTGGAGCCAACACTGAGGAGCAATTTTTAAGTACTATTGAAGAAATTTCATCTGGACCAGTGGCTTTGTCTGCTGATAGATTCTGTAATACTGCTTGTACATATCTGGTGTGAATCTTGAAAGGAGGTATTTGAAGGGAATCAAAATCAGGTACAGGAATATTATGATTTTCTGAATTTAGGGTTGAGTTTGTTGAAAAAATGTCAACAAGAAGGTTTGCTTTACCGTGTGGGTCACTTACTAGATTTTCATTAGGGGACTGTAACGGTGGAATGGAAGAGGTAGTAGTGAAGTTAGTTTTGAATGAATTAAGGATTGACCAAAATATTTTATCATTTGGATTGTTTAGTAGTTTATTAGCTTGCCTATGTAGAAAGTTTGATTTAGAAAGACTGATAATAGGTTTGGCATGGTTTCTGATATTTTTATAATAGTTAAAGGTTTCTTTGGTCTTGGTCCTTGTATAAGTGTTACAGGCTATTGTTTTATGTTCTGTTACTCTAGCACAATTGTGGTCAAACCATTTAGGAGAATTACATCTTTTCCTGTAACTATGATGGGCAATGAATATTTCCATCCCGACTTTAATGAAATCCTGTATGTGGCCCAATGTGGAATTTGCATCATGGGAGAAAAAGGAGGTCCAAGGAACATCCATGAAAAAATTTTGAAGTCCCTCCCAGTCTGCCCTGTCGTAGTACCATTTAGTCGTCCCGACAGGTTCAGAGCAGGAGGGTGTGGTAGGTGTGAAACTGGTGGTTTGAATCAGACAATGATCCGAGGATCCGAGGGGGTACTTCACTTCGACATTATAATTATCTGAATTGGTTGTTAGAAACAAGTCCAATAGGTGGGGATTTTGATCGGGGTTGTCTGGTACACGGGTGGGTTGACTGACTAACTGGGTGAGAGCAAATAGCTCACATTCAAGACCAGAGTCATCAGTTCTGGCTGAATAAGTGAGCCATTCAACATTATGGACATTAAAATCACCCAAAATAGTAATTTCTGATGCAGTATTAATGCTGAGGACACTTAGTTGTGAAAACAGAGAGTCAAATAAACTCGGCTCTGAAGGGGCATTAGGGGAACGATAAACACAACAGAAATACTTAATTTTACCAAAAGAATTTAATTTGTATATGGAATAGTCAAATAAAGGACAACTAAATTTAGTAATCTCCTCCAGGGCAATTTCTGATTTAGCAAGGCAACATACGCCTCCTTTGGGTCTGAAATATTGAATCAAGATATAACCAGGAAAATTAAATATAGCTAAATCAGAGGTGGAGCTTACTTGTGTCTCTGTCAGAAATGGCAGATCAAGGGCTTCAAACTGGAGGAAATTTTGAACAGAGTTGATGTTGGAGTGAAGTCCCCTAATATTGCAGAAGAAAATTTTACTACACTGACGAGCAGATTTAGGGCACAGCAACACTGGAGGTAGCACAGTCGCTTGATGACGACCGGGAAGACCCTGTGCAGACAACCCAGCCCTGCTGATGGTGGTCACCCGAGAAACCACCGCACTGATTCCCAGTATAGCAATAGCCATGGTTCTTTTTATGGGGGGGAGAGCAGGGATGTGTTGTGGAATGGGTATGATATGTAATGACAAGATCGGCGTTTTTTGGAGAGAGGATAGCTGGTTTAAGGTAATGTAATATAATGTGGATGTGTGTGTTGTGTAAAGAGGGCAGCCTAATGCTCTCCGGTGTGTGAGGCAGAAAGATGTGTAACCATGAAGGTGCAAGTGGAAGTATCCGATTGTCGCGGTGAAAGGGTTAATTGTGGTAGGGGTTCGTTTCTTGTCCATCCGAGTCATTGTCACTCCTGTATCGCTAGTATCGGCAGTTGCAGAACAGATGTTCAGGGCGCTGACGGACAGCCATGCCGTTTCCTTTTGTTCTGACCATGTTATGCAGCTATGTGGATGGAATGATATAGATACTCCTGCTGGCTGCATTCTCTGACCTTGTAAGATCATGTGTTGAGGGAGTTCAGATCAAAGAATTTCGATGGCGTATTGTTTTAAACTAAAAATTAAGTAGACTTACCTCACTGGTCTCACTCTACTGGGGAACAAAATGTGGGAAGGGGAGGGGGATTATGGAAAACAGCAATACTATGGGTAAGGGAAGGGGTTAGATATATTACAAACTGGGATACAGATAAATATGTTATAAGGAGTAGGGAGGAGTGAGACATACAGAAATGGGGAAGGAGACGAGGAGGGAAGGAGTCCGTAAGGGGGGGATGGTAATGAAAACTGATAGTTACGATACACATTTTGTTGTATAAGTAATTTGGTTACATCTGTATGATACAGTTGGCAATAAAATGTGCACGAGTATTGTGTTTACAATGTCACTACAGTTACGACTTAAATTCCTGTAAATGATAATAACTGTATTTAAGTCATGAATAGCCAGTCTAGTTAGGGCGGTAAAACGAAGCAAGGTCAATTAAATGAAACAGTGGGGAGGGGTTGGGGGTGCTGAGGAAGAGAAACAAGGGGTATTGGTAGAGGAGGGGAAGGGAGGGGGGGAGGAGTGATGGAGACAGTGGACGGAGGAAGGAAGGAGACGGCGAAAGGATGGAGAGGAAGTGTACGAGTATTTGGAGCACTGTAAGAACGATAGTAATCTAAGTGTTATATAACTGGTGACGAGTAATGTCTCATAACCACCACAGTGACGATATATTCATATAACTAACATTTATATTCACGTCATGGATAATATTTCATAGCGATGGAGGAAGTTCATGTAACATTTAAATGTTATTACTTTCCACACACTGCCTACAGACATATGATTTTCAGCATTAGCGGTAAAACGTGGATGATGGCAGAGGATGACTGGGAAGAGGAGAGACGGGTGGGGAGAGAAGTCAGGAAGGGAAGTGATTTAACTTGTAAAACAAAACCGTATGCTCGCGAAACACCTGCTGTCTGTTTCTATGTTTGTTCAGTGTGTAACTGACATCGTAATTAATGTTTTCTTGCAACCGCACCTTTAGGACTGCATACGTTCTATAGAATTTCATATAATACTTGGTGGCAACATCAAGTCCAAATAAAACCGTGCGTCTGTGTCAGTAACGAAGTATCTTCATGCACCAGTGTCATACATTTCACAATAACGTTATTATCCCACCTGCTGCAAATTATTGTTATCATTAGGGAATGTGTTCACAACTTATCCCCAAACACATTTGTTTAATATTAGCCATTTAAACCACACAAGTCAACTCTATCTCATACCGTGTTCCCAGATCAACAGGCTCGTATCACGCACGCTGAGAGGGACGAACTTCTGCTGTCAACTGTACATCTGAGCAAATAAGTATAGGGACGAATTTTTTGTGTGTAATCATCCATTTTTGAATTTCCTCTTTTGCTTTCTTCTCTAACCTCTGGATGTGACAAGAAAATTAATCAGGGAGAGTGACAGAAGTAACAGGAGGAGGAATGAAAGAACGGGGACAGGAGAAAATGAGAAAAGAAAAAATGGAAGAAAAATAGAGAAGACTGATAAAGCGGTGGTCTGTCCAATGTGGGCTGTTATGAAGAAGAAGAAGAAGAAAAAAATACCCTGCATTAACAGGGCTGATTTTTGGATGAGGGCTGGAAAGCATCTCGCACTATCTCACAAGAAACTTACTGGGAAAATTTCTTCGAAATCCGACAAGACTGATATCAGACGACATCCTTAAGTACATATACCCGTCCCGCTGTCTATGTATAATGTTGGATCAATTCTAACTTTGTAAACGTGTACAGAAGTGCATTTTCGATTATGAAGAGGATCCATCAATTAACAAGAAAAATACAGAAGCAATAGTTAGGTTCATCATCATCATCATCAGCCATTGCAAGTCCACTGCTGAACAGATGCCTTCCCCATCCTTTTTCGCGAATTCCTTGCCTGAGCCAGTCTCTGCAAACTTCTCTACCTCCGTCTCCTGTCTGGCTTGTATCTGCTACGCATACAATCTCTTGGAGACCAGTCAGTCAGCCTATTGTTCCATCGGTTATCCCTTATTCTTGCTACAAGACCTCCCCACCTCCATTTCTGATCCTTTATAAGTTCTACACCGTCTTTGATTTTAGTCTGTTCTCTCACCCAAGTTGGTCATTTTCTGTCTCTTAAAGATATTCTCAAAACTGACCTTTCCATTGCTCTTTGAGAACGGAATAGTTGATTTCACTGGTCGACAAAATTTAAAAAGTGTTATGGTTCTAGCATACTTCGAGGTGATTCTAAGCAACATCAACCTGTAAATTTCGAATATGATATATTTCAGCTAGCACGATCAGTTATCGAGAACCAGTATATACCATAGGAAAATGTGCTCGTACGTGGGAAAATCCGACCCGATTCCTAGCATAGAGATAGATATGCCTTATAATGGCGCACTTCATCTAGCTCTTGTGGCGGTTATATCAGTTTCAGTTAAGTAACTGAACCACAAGATATTTAACAACTCAAAGTGAATCAGCCAAGACTAGAAAAATTTTCCCACCATCAAGCAGAATTTTTTTTTTTAACACCAATGCATGCATAGATAATCCTATATTTGCCGTTATTCCATTTCAGATAAAGTGTCTTGATCTGTGTTGGCATGCAGTGGAGTGTCGTAACTGGATGAATGCATCAGACAGTTTCTGCTAAATCTGTAGGCTCTTTACACTGATAAAACTGAAGAAACCAGTCACAAGGAACGTTAAAGACTCTCACTTCAAAAATCCTGTCGGTGATCAAGACTAGAAGTGGGCACCCCACAAAGCATGCAAGCCCTGTGTAAACCACATGAATAAATGGATGCATGGTAAGCGGCCATCAAGTACGTCGTTCCAATGATTTGGTGCGAACCAAAGGATCACTGTACTGACTGCTACTATTGCCTCACTAACACCAAAGGGTATTCATTGAAAACCCCGTCCAGTATCAATTATCCTAACATACCTTCTGCTCTTGGGCCAGTACCTCATGGCCTTAGCTTCCGGTTTCAGATCCTCCATTAAGTATATACCACAAGTGCACGAAAATCTAGTGAGCAGAATAGTTGCATGGATGATGACTTTCAAAAAGATTTAGAGAGCAAGGAGCCACACCTCATCAGTCAGGTAGACCTGCATGACCTTATGAAAGACATTAACCAGTCCAAGGAGAAAAGTGAACTCCTTGGATCTCGACTCAAACAATGGAACCTGCTACAAGATTGAGTTTGTACCACTATGCTCCGTCGTAGACATAAACAGCTCTCAATGTACTTCAAGGTGAACGACTTGTATTGTTACTCTTATGATGCTGTATCGTTAATGCAACGTCTTTGTAAGTCCCGTCCTTATCAAACTGGAGGATGGTGGTTGTTCATAGATTCTGGGAAGAATAGGCTACATAGAAGGCAGTCCTTCTCCATAATGGAAATGAGCTTCCTTCTGTTCCAGTTGCGCATTCCAGTGGTATGAATGAAAGTTATGAAAGTATGAGTACTTTGGTGACTGCTATTGACTACATAAGTGGAACATCTGTGAGGACCTGAAGGCGATCTGGTTGCTTCTAGGACTTAAGAAAGGTTACACAAAGTGTATGTGCTTTCTTTGTTTAAGGGACAGCAGAGCAGACACTAAGCATTACACATAAGAAGAATGACCAGTGAGACCGAAAGATATGACTGGAACGTTTAACTGTCTTCGCCATCCTGTTGTTGACTCTGAGAAGGTATTCTTTCCTCCACATTATTTGAAACTTGGTTTCATGAAGAACTTTGTGAAGGCCATGGATCAAGATGGTACTGGCTTCCACGACTTGCTAACGAAGTTCCAAGGCATTGTAACTCAGGCCAAAGCAAAGGCAGGTGTTTTCAATGGTCCTCAAATTCGCCTTACACTTAATGATCAGGATTTTGTAAAGAGCCTACCTGGACTGGAAAAGACTGCCTGGGAGAGCTTCGTGGTTCTTACCAAGAATTATCTATGAAATTTTCGAGCACAGAATTATGAGGAACTTGTGGATACGATATTGAATAGTTACAGTGCATTTGGTACTCGAATGTCACTCAAGATACATTTCTTCCATTCTCATTTGGACTTTCTTCCGTATTTTTAATGCAAGGAAGAAGAAACCAAAGGCCAGGAGCCCGCAAACCGTTCCTTCCAAGAAAATAACAAAAACAACACAAAAGAGGGTCAAATTCAAGATCCACTAATTTCGAGATGCCTAGACACACTGCTTTTGAAAGACTGAAGATCATAGGAGGTAGGAAATACTGACAGAGGGAGACAGTTCCAGAGTTGACCTGTTGCATAAATGAGGGACTGGGAGTAACAGTTAACTCTTGCATTAGAGAGTTGGACAGAAAAGGGATGAGAGTTTGTTGCTAGACGGGTGCTACGCGCCCGGTGTAGAGGTGGAGGAATGCAAGCAGACAGTTCAGAGGAGCAGTGACCACTGAAGTAGCGATAGAAAAGAGATAAAGATGCAACAGTACGGCAAAGAGACAGAGGTTGAAGGGAACCAGTAAGAGGAGGAGAGATAATGATATGAAAAGCCTTTGACTCCATCCTGTTGAGAAGAGGTGTATTTTTTAATGCAAAGAAGAAGGAACCAAAGGCCAGGAGCCTGCAAACCTTTCCTTCCAAGAAAAAAACAAAACAATACAAAAGAGAGACAAATGTGGGGGAGCCTTCCCACACATGACAGTTATACTCTACACAAGGGTGAATAAAACCCGTGTAAAAGTCTACAACTGTGCAGGGGTAAAGAAGGTATGGAGTCAGCTTAGCACACGTAATCTCTTGGAAGCAGATTTTAGAAGAGATGTAATATGATGTTTCTAAGAGAAAGAATGAAACAAAAAATATGTTTAAGGATGAAGCAGGATTGACCTTTATAATTATTGCCAAACATTAGTGGCTACTCCTGTGGAAGATTTTGTCGAGGTGGTTGGTGTAAGGACTGAGACTTCAGTGCATTAAAAATAACAAGATTATTTTTACCTCAGATAGAAGCAGAGTCAGACATTAGGTGTACCATAGCCTCATCCCATGTATGATGAAGTAACTGCAAAGATGGAGGTTGCTGGAACCGAATGGAGAGGTGAAGGGTGGAATCATCAGTGTATGAGTGAATAGGGTTAGATGCACAAATTAGAAGGTCATTGATGAATAACAGGAAGAGAGTTGGTGACAGGACAGAGCCCTGAGGAACACCATTGCTGATAGATCTAGGAGAAAAACGGTGACCGTTTACAACAGAAGCTACAGAACGACCAGAAAGGAAGCTATAGATGAAGGCACAGATAGAAGGATAGAAACCATAGAAGGGCAGTTTGGAAATTAAAGACTTATGGCAGACTCGACCGAAAGCCATTAAGGTGTCAAGTGCAATGGCAAAGCTTTCGCCTAAGTCCAGAAAGGGGGATGACCAGAAATTTGAAAAGTATGTGAGAAGATTGCCAGTGGAGTGTCCCTGGCAAAACCCATACTGATGATCAGAAGGAAGGTTTTCATAGGAAAGATGCTTTAAAATTTTTCTGTTAATAGACTCAAAAACTTTGGAGACGCAGGATGTTAACCCCTAGGAGCTGGGGGTGGGTCAACTTATCCACATCCCAGAACCGGGCTATTTTTTGGAATTTCGATTTTCCCCCAAATATATATTTTTTCCATTACAAATCAGTCACAAATGACAAAAAAACAAAAAACAAAAAACACATCAAAAGCATGTACTTACTCTGTTGCCAGTTTTCAAGGTCTCATTCCTATGTGGGCCCCCCACCACCCTCCACCATGCTTCTCTCCTTACGACTAGGTCACCCTCCCACCCCTTCCCCATCCCACCCCCACCCCCACCCCATATCACCTCTAGGCAGTGTCACTCCACGCACCAGACAGGCCGTGACAATATTTTGAGTCAATTTGGCACGCCAGGAAGTTCAAATGTGCCCGCGAAATATGAAAACGTCATATGATGTGAACCATCAACTGTCGACTGCACGTCATACGACATGAACCGGCACCTACGGGTTAAAGCAAATGGGCAATAGTTAGAGGGTTGGGAATGGTCACTCTGTCAGGACACTAAAATATCTTAACACACAACATAATAGCTAGTAACATACAGTATATGCTGCTAGTACGTAATATAGAGGTTTAAAGAAAGTTGTGCCTGAGCTCAAGAGAGCTGGAAGAAACAGCAGTGCAAAATCCAGCAAGGGAATTTTGCACACAGTACAATATGGCGCCTGATGGAAATCAGTACACGTGACCACACACATGACCCAACCAGTCATATATTGGAGAACTTGGAGAGACTGGAGAGAAGGGGGTAGGATGCGATAGGGGAGATAAGAGGCACGGTGGAAAAGGCAGGAATAGAGGGCATGGAGATAGCTGGCATGAACCATTCGCACCTTAGTACTGTTCTTTTCAAGATAACTTCCTCTTGAGAATAAAACTGCAATCAAATCCCAGACTCATCTTTATTTCCTGCCATCCATGACAAGACCAACTTGAAAATTCCCTCCTCTTACAACCCTTACGGCTACAAGATTATTGGTGGCAGCAATTCTACGAACCACTACTACAATTCTACCGTTGAGTCTACATTAATAAGACAGAAAACAAGAACTGCTACAAGTTTCTGTCATACGACCTCTTACAACTTTGTATGCAACAGCCGACAACCCTGAACCGCTACAGCAATAAACAACAGCGATAGATGAAGCTGATTAATGTCCCTATTAACAATAAACAGACAACTTAAGAATCAACCCTACAATCAAAACAATATACTACGATTCTACAAGTGAACTACAAGCAAGTGAGACAGTAACCAGGATCAGCTACAAGTTCGCACCATACAGCAAGAAACTACAATTAAACGCTGGACAAATAATCACAAGCCTACAAGTTAATCACAACAAATAAGGAAAATCAAGCACTGCAACTTAAGGAGGAAAGGAAGGGACACGAACAAGCAAAACAGCAGAGAATGAGGAGGCGCTGATTTAGCAGTGACGGGAGAGACAATGCAGGAACACCTAAGCCTGCATTCACCAGCCCTGACACACTATTATTCACCTCATTCACCTGTACTGACCACTACTCACTGCTATTCCATCGCCACGACACTTCTAGGGTGACGGGGCATGGTGACGCCAGCATAGCAACCATCACCCACCTGCACATCCTGCACATCATCCTGCACCTACTATCTAGTGAGCGAATGTACTTTTATTCTATTTCTCCAAGAGAGCTTAAATATACAATCCTTTTTTGCATTTAACTTCACAAATGATTATCACCACTATCCCATAGTGATATACTGCTAATACAAAAGGATAGACAAAACACTTTGGACAAAGATATAAAAAGTGCTTTATCATTACAACCACAATGATCATATTTACAAAAATCAAACCAAACTACAATTACGATAGGGTTATCGAGGATAAGAGAGTTAGGAGGGGAAAAAAAAAAAAAAAAAAGCAAGCAGGCAGTGAGTTGTCGCGACGACCTGAGTTTGCAAACACAACTGATTCCGACAACCCTCCACAAACTATTTTTATTCTTTACTTTTTACCACATTTTATTCTTTCTAGTAGTTTATACTACTTCATTTATATACAAACTTACGTACATATACCTTCTTCAGTTATCAATATTAAGTCCAATACTTAGTACTAGTACCAACAGTAACAATTATATATATACAGTAGATATATAGCATTCATACATAAAATACATGTTCATGAGTACAACTAGGCAACATTCCTTAGCAATATGAGCCTCTTAATTAGTGATTAGTGTTATTATGGGATTATTAAATAAACCACCAACTCTAGTGCCAGAGGAGATTGCATTAGAATTACCCAATGATGATTCACAGTTTGATTTGATTTGATTAATTTCTTACGCCCAAAGGCGACAAACCTAGTAAAGTGCCATGCGTCCATATTTGAGGTAAGTACAGGGGAACTCGTGCCACGCAGGACACGCTGTCTAGCCATAACAAATTAACACCCACCAAAGCGTGGATGACGCATGAGAATGCAGGTTATCTTCCAACAAATGTTTACAAGTGTCCACTAATGTGAGTCCGTGTGGTATTAAATCAGAGACAAGAGGACATTGCAGGCAATAATGGTCAAGGGTGTTGGTACTGGGTGCATCACACAGCTTACAAGAGAAGTGAGGTGCATTGCCTGCCCAAGCCACCTGCCACACAGGTGGGTAGCCCAGTCTGAGGCGGGCACACACCACGTTATGTCGATGTACCATAAGACCACTACGATGATACCTATGGGGACGAGAGAGAAAGTGGTCATAATGTTGGATGGACACACTGTGAGCCCTCTCATCATTTCTACAGTGGAGAATAGGGGAGTGGGCTGCTCTGCATATTATCTGCTTGTGGCAAATGAGGGAAGCATTAGTAGCATCCACAGCGGGCAGATCCAGTCCACAGGCAGTCCTTTCAAGGAGGTCAGCGGTGATGTTGGCCAATATGAGAGGGAATCCACAGAAAGTGCACCACCAGCGAACGATCGCGGGCAGTGGCCAAATGACGGAGTAACTGTGTAACGAGGTGTTGATATTCAGGCCTGGGAGAGGAGAGAGCATGGATGGCCGGCTGAGGGTCAGGGATGATCAAGCCACTGTTGTTCATCCATATTAATAAAGTAACTGCATCCAGAAGTCCATGTAGTGAACAATATGTAGAGCTCGATGAGGTTGGCGGTCGACGGCCCAACAAGCCCCCTTGAGGTGGGTCCAGACTTGGGGAAAATACAGCACAGCCAGCACTGCCATCCTCCTGCAGGGAGCCATCAGTGTAGATATGGTGGGCCGAAAGGAGGGAAGATGACAGCCTGGCGATGGTCTCCAAAGCTAGCTGTTTCTGAAGCTGAGGCAGGTCAGTTTTGGAGGCCGGAGTGTATGAGACGGCAGGCACAGGGGTCTGCCAAGGTGGAATGCCATAGGCCACCTCCTCAGCAAGCAAGGGTACATTGATGATTAGTCGTCAGACGTTTGAACAAACAGTATTAACTAGTGTGCTGTGACCACTGTGAAGCGGAGGCCTTGGTGCATTGGGATCAAGGGAAGTCCAAATGATGTGAGAGTAGTAGGGAGAAAGGTGAGGATAATGCAGGGACTTAATGCTGAACTATGTAACCACAGAGTATATTCTTTCAACAAGTGGTGGAAGGTTGAGTTCAAGTTGCATGTTGACAATTCTGGTTGAGCCAGGGCCGCCCAGGATGAGTCTCATTACTGCATTTTGGAACTTCTCAAGAGGCTGTAAGTCTGTTATAGAAAGTTGACAAAGAGCAGGGGAGAGATAATCAACAACTGATCAAATGAACGCTATGTATATGGTTTGTGCTACAGGAATAGACACCCCAGCAGCATAATTAGTGAGCCACTTGAGAGGTTTTAGGCGCCACTGTTGCCGGGTCAGCAGATCCTGAACAATCGGATGCATGCATTGTCTTGCAGGAATGGAGGGAGAAATCTGTACAGGTGCCCCTAGATAAAGGTACTGTGTGCAAAGAGGAATAACACAATCCCCGACAGAGAATACAGGCAGTGTTCTTGCTGGACGGGAAATGAAGATTCTACTTTTTTCTGGAGAGATAATGAGTCCACATTTGGAAGCCGACTCGTGAAACAAGTGAAGGAAACGTTGCAGATCTGCAGAGGAATATGAATGAATGCAGATGTCATCAGCATAGCAAGTAATCATGGTTCCAGGGATGTCAGGAAGGAGGGTGAGTAGATGATATGTGAGGATATTAAACAAAAGAGGACTAAGGACACCACCTTGTGGAGTACCAAGCTCGAAACCCTTAGCAGTGCTGTATGCGCCCTTAAAAAGAACATGAGAGGACCTATTAGACAGGTAACCACGTATCCATTGCAGCAGGTTTCCCTTAACTCCAAACTCCACTAGCTGGTCGAGGATGATGTCTCTGTTGGCGACATCAAATGCACTCTTTAAATCAATGAAGGCCACTACACTGGTGGAGGATAGGAGGGTGTATTGCTCCATGAGGCAGTGATGTGTCTCTCGCCGTGGTAAAAAGCCATACAATTGGGACGAGAGCTTGTCCTGCAGCCTAAACAAGAGTCTTGTAAGGAGGATGCGTTCCAATACTTTACTGAAGCAGGAGGTGAGGGAAACAGGTTGGAATTTATCAGTGCCAGGTTTAGGAATAGGCACAATTGTACTGCGGGTCCAGGCTTGTGGCATGTATCCCAGATGGATGCAAAGGTTGAACAGCTGGAGAAGGGGTTTACTAGGAACTTTCAGGAGGACACGGAGGACAGAAAATGTGATGCCATCATCACCTGGAGCCATTACCCTACCCCTGGCGAGGGCCCGTCGCATTTCATCGTCAGTTATAGCCACAGCATCCTCATCATCCGTCCTCAGTAAAGCGGCGGTGAGACGAAGTGCACAAAAGTTTTTCTGGGTGGAGAGCACGTCCTGTATGTGTGCGGGAAGGGCGCAAGCCAGTGCTTGTGCAGACCAGGCATTTACAAGATCCTGTGCATACTGTGCTGGACTGTGCAGGACACTTGGGGGCTTCTTCTTGACAACCTTGTGGTGCCACATGGAACCAGCAGTCTTCTGATGTTTGATGCTCTCAGTAAGTTTATGCCATGAATCGGTATAAACGCAGTGCTGGAGAGCAGGTAGATCATCCCTTGACAATTCATATCGGTGGAAACTTTCGGGGGAAGGTCATCTTTGAAAGGCAAAACCGTCTTCCACTGCCTTCCTCTCTGCCTGAGTGATGCGAATATCCAGTGTCCAGGTGAGGGCATCATGATGGCACGTAATGTGTGGCCTGCTGACATAATGGGTGTAGAAGTCATGTGTGGAGCTGACAAGTGATGAATACAACTTTTCAGGACAATGAAGGACGAACGTGGGAAGAAGGTTGGTCATCTAGGAGATGTATGTAGGACAGTACTTGGGTGGGATTGCAATGCAAATGTGTCTGAGTACAGGAGAAGATGTAGCAGGGAGGGAATAAAGAAGGCTGAGAGCAACGTGATCAGAGAAGAGCGCAGGGATAGATGAACACCTGACCTGGGACGCCATGAGGCCAAATGTAAGGATGTGATCTAGTGTGCCTTCTGGAGAGTGTGTGGCCCCACCGGTGTCCTAGCGGGTGAGCTGATTATGACGAATATACTCAAGAAGCTTAGTCCCGTTACGGTTAACGGTGGCAGAAAGGTCCCTCAAAGCAGGGTGTTGGGCAATATAATCCTCCCTGTATATCATGCCACAGATGATGGGAGCTGGGAGAGCAGCTGTATTCAACCTGCCTGGCGCAGAGTACATGTTGCACAACCGAATTGTGCCACTTCCAGTGGTGACCTCAAGAAGCTGGAAGGTTGTCTCGTCGTCTACAGAGCTTAGGAGGAAACGGTGCTAGATGAAGGAGTGGACAAATTGATAAGTCCATTCCTAACTCGAGGGACATAAGAAACATAATCACTGAGAGTGGGTGCCTCTACCCCACGTAGCACACGACTAACAAAGGATTCCTGAATGAAAATGATATCCGAGTGGTGACTGTATACATATCCTTTGAGAGCAGTAAGTTTAGACCGGTTAGTAATGCCACAGGCTTTCCAAGAGATGACATGCAGTTGTGCCATGTTACCAGACTTTGCCATGACGTTTCCGAGGGCCAGATGAGGAAGTGGTGGAGGCATGAGAAGTGCTACGTGGCGTGCCACGAGGGGAAGACTCCCTGGGGGGAGCATTCAGTCATCCAGTGGAAGTGATGATGGAGTCCAGCTTCTCCATAAGGGTGGTGACAGCCGTAATGAAGACTTGTTGTGATTCAACCAGTGAATTTTATGTTGTCTCAAGTGTGGCTTGCTTGCTAACCAAGCCATCAATGCGGGCTTTTATTGCATCAAAACGTGCTGTAAGTGAGCTAATCCAAGTCCTGAGAGTGGCAACAGCATTGTGAATTTCAGTGACTGCAGCTGAGTCTAAACCGACAGTGGAGGCAGGGGGAGTGGCAGCACGGAGTGGTGGTGGTGGTGACGCTAGTGGAGCCCCACCCTTAGCAACGGAGGCAGGGTTAGCCCGGTGTCTAGTGCAGCCATGCCAAATGTTAACCCCTTCTTGATGACATCGGGGACATTTCCAGTGCAAGGTATCTGGAGGTGGTGGGTTGGGTTGCATCGAGGCTGTATCAGAAGCAAGTGGAGGGGGTTGGTGAGGACACGTCCGAGAGTCGTGTTGGCCAGAGCACCATACACACCGTTCCGGTGTAGAGCAATACCAGATGTGACCAATGCCCCAGTATTGAAAGCACCATAGTTGTTCATCTTTCATCTTGTGAAACTCACAAGATGGGAAGCAGGGAAGGAAGCTGAAGGTGACACTTAGTGGTGGCAGGTGAGGAAGGCTCCAGGTGACTACCAGCCGGTTGATAGGAGTGCCATTCTGGTGGAAAGGTTGGGCTGAGTAGATACCTGGCAGGTCCTTGGCCAAGTTGGGATCAATGCAGACAGGATAACGTGTAAGGAGGTAGGTAGGAAACTTGTGGGGCCTCTCAGGTGAGTCTTGAATTTCCAAAGAAAGGGATAGGAACTCTCCTTGAGTTATGCTATGTACAATGTCCCTGCAACGTCTGGAGATGTAGACAAAATGGGAAGTGCTTGCAGACATCTTGACCTGTGTTTGGGTGCGGTCAAGGTGAAAAGCATGGTTGACCTCAGACAACCATCGAAATTTGATGTCCACAGTTGGGCTGCCTTTGAATAAAAGTTTGATGTAGTCAGCCCTGGGCGAGAATGCCGGAGGCATAGAGGCAGGAAGCAACGGTTAAACTTGGGGCAATTGAACAAGCTGCGGGAGGCGAGGAGTGTTGGATCCAAGGGCGGTTACTCTCTGTAGATGATCAGAAATCTCCTGCTACTTGGAGGATTTGGTAGCAGGGGATGAAGGCTCACTGTTGCTGTCCGAGGTGTTATGCATGGTGCGCTTGGCAGAGGAAGATGCCTGGCTGACGAGGTGAGGTGCAGCAGGTACAGATAGTGCTGGTTCAGTAGCTACTTCCCCAGCTAGTGAGACATTGCTACGATTTTGTGGTAGCTGTGACCAGTCACTCCGAGTCATTTCATCCTCGTCACTCGGCGCCAGATCAGCTTCAAGGTCCTCGAGGGTGGCAGGGCCCAAGTACTCCATGCTGCACACGTAGGCAGGTAGTGGGGTGAGTGGGACGTCAGCTTCATCAGCAAGACAGAACAGACAAATGGTAGCAGGGGAAATGAAGTGATTCGTCCATGACGTCACACAGGTCATACTGTGCATGGGCAGAAACGCGAAAACCCGACCAGGGGGGCCCCGTCTGCCATACTACAGGCTAAGTCCAAGCACCAGAAAAACACAACCAATGGTGATGTAAGCACTGGACCTTTATGGTACTCCCTGCAACGACAGAAGGGTGTTGGAAGGCAAGGACCAGCGGAAAAAACAGGAATATGAGCCTCAGACAGCAATGATTTGTTTATGTCCGGCCCTCTGGTGGCGAAATCCGATTCACAGTTAGCAGAACGAGAGGAAAACATAACTAACACACATTGTTCTCCACGAACACAAGATCAAACAACGAACACTTCTGTCAGAGGAGCTGAGGATAATGGCGCTTCTTGGACACATTTTTCTGATGCAGAAAGTGAATATTATAGATCAGTCCTACATACTTAGGAAAATTTATTCAGTAGGATGCATAGGTCCGGAATTACATACGCAACAATTCCTTCTCATAACCAGAAGGGACTTAAAATGAATTTGTCCAGACAAACAAACACAGTGGCGAGTGGACCTAACACCACAGCTTCAACTTCCCCACATCAAGTATTTGTATACCATGAAGATAAAAATCTCACAAAATTCTTAGGCACGGACAATGATCGCATCGATATAATGAAACTTCTAAATGAGTGTGAAAAACTTTTTGTTAAAAGGCATGTAACAGATGAGAATGAAAAGACAGCTGTTATTTCATCAAGGATTAACCAAGAAATGTGCCCAGCTGGCGATCTGCTTAAATCTGATATGCTTTTGCGAACTCACAAATCTGAAGAGTTTAAAAAAGAATTCCTAAAGAATTTTCAGGAGGTATAGATTTTTTGCCTGGTAGAACTCCAGAATTACATAAGATCGTGGACCTTATGAGACGACATACCACAAACCCTGTTTTAGGTTTTATAACTGCAGATGTGTCCACAATTAACAGAACTCTGTTAGCCAGTATAGAAAACTCAAATTGGGTAACAGCTTATGGGAAGATGTCACCAATGCACGTCGCTGACATGCTTGGCTATGTAGCTGCATTGTGTAAATTATCTGATAGTGGTACTCAAGACAGCAAAAACAGTTGCTTATACTCCAGGAATGTGTTTATTAAATTTTATGAATGAAGTAGAAATGAACTGCAGCAAAGCAGGGGTGAGTGAAATATCACAATCCAGTACAACAAGGATAAGAATTACAGACACAGTGGCAGCCATGAATACATCTAGCACAAGCACAGAACAAAAAAGATCGCATCGCGACCTGAGAACAAACAAAGCAACATTTTACATCAAGGCAGCATTCGCAAACACCAGTCCACAGGAAGCCTAAAAAGTCCGCACATATTCCAAGCAGAAACCGTGCTAAAAACCAAAATATAGAAAGTCATCTCGTGGGTCACATTCGGGAGATAGGCCTACTCTATGTTATTACTGTGCTAATACCGGTCACATAAAAGCTGAGTGTTATATTAAACACAAGGAAAATAGCAATAAAGGGTGCAGCCATATTGCAGAAAGCATACATCGACAGAATACTGGACATCACCTTGCAAGACAGTTGAAAGATTAATATCTGTTTTTAGGTCGGGGGTAGGGCATGCCACTAAAAAAAAACGACCATACATAAAGAAAAACTGCCCTAGAGTGCATACTGTATAGGAAGCATACACGGAAATGAATGTATTTTGGTGTCTGCTTCCTGTGAAGATAAAAATATTTAATTATTCCTGGATTCAGGCTCACCAGTGTATTTAATAACACAAGAGGAATTAGAGAGGATTTTTAGAAATAAGAAGAAAGTAACCTTTATGGAGGAATCTAATTTAGACTTATATGCTGTAGATGGCAAACAAATCACCGTAAAGGCATTATACAGAGACTACGAAAACAATCACCACTAATTTATATTTGGTTGAGAACTTAGCAATAAGAGCTAACATGTTGTTGGGTTTGAGAACCATGAGGAAAGAGAATATCCCACACATGGATGGGATAGAATATGACAACGAATTCATAGAGGAAATTTCACCAGAAATGTCATCCAACAATTGTAGAAAATCGAAGGGAGTTGGAACGATCAAACACCTTAGCTAAACGATGCAGTTTGACCTCAAAGAAAACGAGAATACACAAACACTCAATAAGACTACTTAACTTTCCCTTCCACTCCTACCATCCCTTTTACCCAGGGACCGAGGTGATGGGATATTCCCAACATTAATTTCCGCACATCTCACCAATGATGTAGTTATTCCACCTAAATCATATATGAAAGTCACCATAAAAAGCATATCGAAGAATGGCGCTCTTCTTGACGTAGAAGAATCATGTAAAGTGAAAGGTCTCTCGGTGGAAAATGCCTTAAGTGAATAATGATGGGGAAACTCATGTGTTCCTGATTAATCAGATGAATGGAAAAGTGCAGATCAAAAAAGGATCTTGTATATGCAATTCTGAGACTTGTCTTGCTCCTATTCACGAAGTTACAATAGGTGGAACATAAGGTAAGATAAAATCGACAGAGAGTGCATAAAGGAGAATTTGATTTACTCAGGAAATTCTGATGTGGAAAATGATCTCTTGGATTTATTACAAAAACACTGACAGACAGTCGCATTACCTGGGGAAAAATTGGGTTGTACCAACCTGATTAACCACAAGATTAACATACACCAGGACACACAACCAATTTATGCACCAGCATACAGGGTAGCATACTCACAACGTACCCTTGCAGATCAATATGTTGATGAAATGTTAAAAATGGATCTTACTGAGCCGTCAGTCTCCCAGTGGAATGCACCATTATTTTTCGTGCCCAAATGAAACGGTGAAATGCGTGTTGATTATTGCAATTTAAACCAACACACAATCCCTGACCGGTTTCCTATGCCATTGTTAAGTGACATCTTGCAAAATATTGGACCAGAAAGTAATGTATTTTCCAAAATCAGTTCACTTAATCAGTATCATCAAATCGTCAGATGACGAGTCATGCAAATACACTGCTTTCTCTACAAATACAGGGCATTATCAGTATAAAAGAATGCCAATGGGGCTAATGACAGCTCCAGGCACATTCCAACCATTAACCCCTTAACCGCAGGGCATCACTTTCGTGATGCTCGGCCACAATGGATCATACAGCGGGGCGTCACTTTTGTGATTCTGTGTTATTTTGAATTATCCCGGGCTCTCAAGTGGTGGCTTGTATCATCTATCAGTACTGCCAATGTCCAACACTAGTCAGCACTCCAAATCTCAACTGTACTCCCATCCATTGTTGACATTTTAGCGATTTTCCCCCCTTCCTGACTCCCCTCCCTACCTGCCCTCCATTACCCTGTCCTCTCGCCTCCCACGCCGCGCTGCGCTAAGCAAATTTCCCCCAGATTTTTCCACAGATTTCATCCATTGAAATAAGCCCTATGCCCTATACTTATATAAAATAATATATACCAAAAAAAAATAAGGTAAATGATAGTGTTATACACCAGGAATTGGCTAATTATCACCTGACAACACTTCACCTGCATTCATTCGCTACATTACCACGGTAATTTCCCCTTTGAATTATGCCTTGTAATCGATGTCTGTAATAAAAATATATATCAGAAAGGAAGGGAGAAGCCTAAGTGACATTTACATTCACCTGGAACTACCTATTTCTTTATGTATTGCCGAGATTTTCTACCAATAAAAAATTAGCATGTAAGTTAGCAGCTGTCAGCCTCAGTGTCATTGTCAACCCTTGCCTTCTCAGATAAGCCGTGGCATTTAATTCCTTGTCCTCCGCTGTGGTCAAACCATGTCGCACTTGCGCCCCGCTATTTCTGCCGCTTCTGCACCCATTGCAAAGGGCCCCGTGACCTCTACCCCCATAAAAAGTCATGAGGGAAGCAGGAAAGGACTTAGAGACTCTGCAGTGGCACGTGAACTAGTAGAATTGTCCATGGTGATGATGGATAGTGATTTTGACGATTCGGGTAATCGTGCCAGAAAGTGCTAGTACGAGTGCTTCAGTGTCGGAAGTTATCCCTAGCTCCAAGGGAAAGGAGCCGTTAGTGCAGCAAGGGAAGGAATTTGGGAAGGGAGTGAAAAGGCAGCGTGTTAGCCCCAGAACAATGGCCCCGCGTGACCCAGCCCGCCATGAGTCCCGAGTTGATTCACCTCCCCGTTCCCCAAGCCCCACTTCACTCATTTCTTTCTCTTCGTCTGCTGAGTTATCTCCAGAGTCTTCATCATCGGAGTCACCACCAGCATCAACAGTGAAGGCAGGCCGTAGAGGAAGAGGTAAATCCTGGACTAGTAAAAGTAGAGTTGGTAGTAGAGTAAGGGCTGCTAGTGCTGTACAGCAACCCAGGGTCAGTGCGAGTGACCTTGAATGGGGTAAATCTTCCTCACAGCCACCCACCACCACCACCCACCCTACACCGCCACGACAGGGAATCCTGGACGCCTTCACGTGGATGGAAGGGTCCGATTTTGTGCCTGAACATTTAGTTTTCGATGAGAGCTCCTCAGGAGTTCAGCCTGCCTTCACTATTGACGATAATGCTGAGTGTGTGGACTACCATTTGGCCTTCCTAGATGACGAAGTCATGCAGCACATATGTGATGAGACCAACAGGTATGAATCACAATGTGCTGCAAGTGGTACAGGTGCAGCCAAGATGCAACAGTGGTCCATGCTGGGAGTGCAGGACCTGTATGTGTTCTTTGCCCTCATGCTTCTCATGCCACACTCCAAGAAGCATGAGTTGGAAGAATACTGGTCAATGGACCCCTTACTACCCTCACCCACCTTCAATAAGTACATCACCAGAGATCGCTTCCGGAACATCATGGGAAACCTGCACTTTGCTGACAATGATGTACCTTCCCAAACCGACCGACTCTGGAAGATCCGGGAGATTCTGAGCTGAATGAAGGATAAGTTTATGTCATTCTTCCACCCCTTTCAGAAGGTTTTCATTGACGAATCCTTGGTTTTGTTCAGAGGACGTCTTCGGTTTGTTCAGTACATTCCAAGCAAACGCCATCGCTTTGGAATTAAGTTCTTTGTACTGTGCAACTGTATGATGGGGTACATCCTTGACTTCGTCATTTATTCAGCCAGCACTGTCGATCTGGATAAAACACACCCCCTTGGCTTCTCAGGCTGTGTAGTGAAAGTGCTCCTTGAAAAGTATTTTGGTGGGAATCATGTGCTGTATACAGACAACTACTATAACGCACCGAAACTTGCCAAATTCCTTTCTGAACACGACATTGGCTCCTGCAGCACTGTCAAAAGTAATCGTTCCCACTTCCCTAAATTCACAGAGGCAGGAACCTCGCAGCGAGGAGACGTGCACCTACGCAAGTCTGAGAAGATGCTGGCAATACGGTGGCATGACAAGAGGGTCGTGCACATGCTCACCACCGTACATAAGGGGGAGATGACAGACAAAGGGAAGGTCGACCGTAGGACAGGTGAACCTGTGATGAAACCTGATGCTGTGTTGGACTACAATATCAACATGCGGCTGGTGGACAAGTCCGACATGATGATTGGTGAGATCGACTGCCTCAGGAAGAATACTAGGTGGTACAGGAAAGTTTTTCTGCATCTCATAGATATGACGATGCTGAATGCCTTCATCCTGTACATGATGAAGGTCAAGCCACCCAAGTCCTTCTCCCTGAGGTTGTTTGCCAGGACTTGTGTCCAGCAGCTGCTGGAAAGATATGGTAGGGCGACAGCAGCAACTCCAAGGCGCCATCCAGTAACACTTCCCGACCGACTTGAGCAGAGGGCGTATATGGATCGGCACAGACTTGAGCTAATGCCTGCCACAGGGAAAAGGAAGGCTGCAATCCGCAGGTGTCAGGTGTGTGCACATACCACCCGCCGCACACCTGAGCACAAACGCACCTCTTGGCAGTGCGCTGAGTGCCAGGTTCCCCTCTGTGTTACCTGCTTCTTTGATTACCACAGCCAGAAGCAGTTCTAACAGTGCAAGTGGGAAAGGAGAGTAATGTGGAAATAATGTGGAAATAATGTGTAAATAGCAAGTGAAAGCAATGGATGTTTAGCACATATGATTGAAGAGTGTATTATAGTTTTATCTTACTGAAAGTGACAGTGAATAACATAGTGTAAGTAAAATAGAAGGGTAAATATTGAAAATACAATAGAAAATGTAAATAGTAATGTAAGTAATTAGTAATATAAGAATATGAGTACAAATACTTTATGTTATAACAGTGAAAGTGAATCCATGGCTCTCTACGTATTTTACTGAATGAAAAATTTAATGACTTCAGTGGCAATAAACTAATACTGCTGAAGGGAACTTATGGAGAAAGACTCCAGATATATATAAGTGTGATATAGTAATAGAAATATAAAGTGTGAGGGGTTTTATGAATAATAAATGACAGAGTACCAAGAGCGAACTAGCGCAAGTGCGACGGTCAGACGCGCTCGTAATTTTCATTGCTTTCACAGTGGGTTTTTTTTTGGAGTATGGATCCCAAACTACTTGAAAATCATAGAGTAGTGTTTATAGTGTTAATATCTGGCTGTGGTAATCATATTACGGGTTGTCGGGAAGTGTAAAGCGGAGACTTCGTTACCCAACTTCAGAGGTCTCCACAAGTCCTACGGTAACCGATGAAGGCTCAACAAACATTCCAGGAGAAAGCTGAAGGTATGTGCCATAAGCATATGTAATTTTAATATTCTAGGACTAATAACTGATTTTTGGCAAATATTTTTTGAGAGTCTGTCAGAGCCCGAATAACCCCGCGGGACACGCAAAACATTGGTAAACATGCCCGCGGTGTACGGTTTAATGAATAGTGTACTATCAGGAATGTTAGGAATTGGTATCTTTGTTTACTTGGACGACATCATAACTGCAACACAACCAATAGATGAACATTTACAAAAATTAGACCAGGTTCTACACAAGTTAGCCAATGCTGGTTTGAAAATTAAGCTGTCTAAATGCAAAATCTGGTTTAAGGAGATACAATTTTTAGAACACAGGCTTGATGCAGAAGGCATACACAACTCAGAAGAGAAAATTCAAGCAGTGAGGGATTTCCCTGAACCCAAAAATGTGAATGAAGTAAGACAATTTTCAGGACTAGCAGGATTTTACAGATCAATCATTCAACTATTCTCCTACATAACAGAACTATTATTCCACCTGAAAAAAAGAAAAGAAAAAAAGCTGTATTTCAGTGGGAAGAAGAACAAACACTAGCATTTTATAAGTTAAAAGATAAACTTACATGTGCATCTTGTTTGGCATATCCTAATTTCACAAAACCATTTATAATTTGCACAGATGCATCTCTTACAGGATTAGGTGCCATATTGATGCAAGATGTGTAGAATAAATCAACCAATTGCATTCACTAGCAGACAAATAAAAGGTGCAGAGAAAAATTATTGCACTACAGACCTAGAGGCAGTTGCAGAGGTCTTTGCATTACAAAAGTTTTGAGATTTGGTATATGGTTACAAAATTCACTTCTTCACTGACCATAAACCACTCGTGGGCATGTTCCAAGAAAAATTCCTCTCTGGGAGAGCAAGATGGATATGTACAGTTGGAAATTATAATATACAAATTCCGTACATGCAAGGCAATATAAATTTAGCCACGGGCGCATCATCTAGGAACCTGGCAACAGCTCATGTCGCAACATTAGGTCTAAAGGAAAAAATCCCCAACCATGAAGAATTCTCGAAAGCAAAGAGACTTGACTCAACGTGGTCTAAAGTTATATACAAGTTGGAGAGTGGTGAGGACATACAATTATCCAAGTTACATTTACCTCTTGAACAGTTCCAGTAGTCGACAATGCCTTATACAAGATCAACCCAGGACAACCAAATCATAGAAGAAATAATGGATAACTAGTTGCACCTAATGATATGATACGTCACACTTTAAGGACAATACACGATAGTCCACATGCAGGACATCCTGGCAAATATAGGATGGTCAGACAAGCCCGGATGTTATACTACTGGCCATTGTTACACAAAAACATATACAGTCACATAGACATATGCGAGTCATGTGCGAGACACAAGGTACGTCAACACCTGCACCTATAGGGAAATATCCTGTACCTAACCAACCGTGGGATGTTGTGGCTGACTTACTTAAGTTACACTTATCCTACAATAATAATAAATATCTCTTCGTTGCTACAGATCATTTCTCAAGATATATGATTTTGGTCCCAATTAAGGTTAAGTCAGCAGGAACTGTGGCAAGGGTAATCATAGACCATATTATCTAGATTCACCACACCAAAGGTATTAATAAGTGATAATGGAGGTGAATTTAATTCTGAAATCCTACAAGAAATATGTAAGCAATACAATATAAAAAAGGTCAACGTCTTAGCCTACCACACACCATCCAATGGGTTGGTAGAGAGATAAAAAAGTGCTGGATGTGCTGCGACACATTCTCAGTGAAAATTATGCTAGCTGGGATGATTGGATTCCCAGAGTGGAAATATCAATTAATTGTGCAATAAACAAATCTACAGGAGACGCACCCTATTTCATTATCTGCAGGACAGACAAAAAGTTACCATACAAGATTCAAGAAGATGCAAATTTCAGGGCTCTAAAATATCTTAATATATAATAGCTAACAACATACATTATTTAGTCTAGAGGTTAGGTCAGAGTCAAACCTAGGGGCCAAAGGAAATGACGTTAGTACCTCTCCGGAATGTCTCACACAGCACAGTGCCTCGTGACCACACACACACACACACACACACACACACACACACACACACACACACACACACACACACACACACACACACAGGCTTCTAGAACATTTTGACGACAGTGTAGCCCATGTGAGCAAGTTCTTATATACGGAAAGAAAGAGGAGAAGTGAGAAGGAGGCTAGCTACAGGAGCGAGAGGTTGTAGAGAGAGGGAAAGAGAAGAGGGGTCCAGCGAGAAGTTAGTTAGCTCTTATGTTACACACTGTTTTTCCAACTTGAGTTTAACACTCAAAGATAATAAACTACAAATCAAGACCCAGTATCCATCTTTAACTTCTCCTGTCATTGCATGACAAAAGGAAATAAGATTATCTACTTACAAACTTACGTATAACTACCGCTCGTCCACGAGTACAATACATGCATAACTGATCTACAAAACACACTGCAAGAAGCTACGTAGTATCTACAAGGTATGGTGGCAGGGAAAGTATGAACCTCGTCTATGAATCTACAGTAAACTTCTACAAAAGTAGACGAGATGGTAACCAAGATCAACTTCAGTTCTGCAGTTGATTCTATATTATCAAGAAACTATAATTCTACAATCAAGTAACCACACTCAAATATTCAGTAAGAAGAACGAGTTACGAGTGAGAAAAAACAAACTCTATGATTAACTACAAGTAACAAGTCTACGAGACATCTCTATAATCTCCTACATGCACCTACAAGTAGCGGCAGTCTTCATCCCACAATGAGTAAATCACAAGAAAAAAAAAAAAAAGACCGAGAATACATCGAGAAAGAAAAACAAAACAAGCAAACAAAGAGCGAGAAACGACTCACAACTCACAACCACATGGCCCTACCCTCCTTTCTCCAACCGCCCCCTACCTCCACCATCACCACACTGATGCAGGAGTGAAGAGCTCAAGACGACGGCAGCAAATACCAGAGCCCACACTGACCACTCATCTTACTCATCCATCTTCACTCAAGTTACTCATCGCTACTCATTTACTCACTACAGCTACCAGAGTGTGAGAAGATGACGTTGCTGTGCTCGTTTGCTGAGAGCATATCACGTCAATCAACGTGTGTATGACACCACCACTCACAGCATTCCCACCACGGTAAAAATTAGTGAGTTACATAGTTACTTCATTTATACAATACACAGTGATAGACACAGTGGTAGACAAAACCTGCACAAACATATAAAACGTGCTGTAAATTTACAACTTACGTACACACACCTACTTCAGTTATCTGCATAATTCAGTCACTAAACTTGCACCAGCAATAACTATTCTACACGGTATATATTCATTCATTTATTATAACATGCATTTACTACCAAGGAGTGTTACCATTTATATCTACATAAAATACTTGTTCCATACATACAACTAGACATTATTACTTCTACAAAGTAATAAATGAAATATACTATCACAGTTACCCTGTGATCGATTAAAAGAGCTGTAATAAACATTTATTAATTAAAGCTATCTAGTGGAACCAGACAATTTAAATTAAGGGAAAACCAAGAAAAAAAGAGAAAAAAATGGTCGACACAAATGACATTAGCAAGAATGAACAACATCTTAATACAAATGCCACAATACAGCATAAACTCCTTCTATAAGTGAAACAAAGAGCAAGTTCTTGTTCTCCACGAGCCAGTGGTAAGGCACATCATCACTATCATTGACCGCAGCATGACCGGATTATCGATGTCAGGACTGCAATTACTACAGGTATGTACCGACAAATGATATGTAACAATTACAATACAATACAATTATGTGCAATAAAAATACAATTATGTAACAATATAATTATGTAACAAGTCATACAATGTTACTACAATTTTGTGTTACTACAATATTACTACAGTGTTACTACAATTGTTACAGTTGCTACAATAATGTAACTACAAACGATATGTAACAATTACAATACACTACAATTATGTACAATAAAAATACACTTATGTAACAATATAATTATGTAACAATTCGTACAATGTTACTATAATTTTGTGTTACTAAATATTACTACAATATTACTACAGTGTTACTACAATTACGTTACAGTTGATACAGTTATGTAACTACAAACGATATGTAACAATTACAATACAATACAATTATGTACCATAAAAATACAATTAGGTAACAGTGCAATTATGTAACAATTCATACAATATTACTACAAATCTGTATTACCAGAATCATCAAACAAGTTAGGTGAAATATTAGGCATTAATAAAGGGATAACTCCATATGTAATGTAATGATTTAGCAGTATTACCATTGCACAATTATATGCGTATGTGTTATACATACACATTTTACAATATGTTATACAATATTCTACAATCAGTTTAACTATAGTGCATTTGCTCCATTATGTATATGATATGTTTACAATGTATTATGTTTCTAGAATATTATTAGGTCAGTACAATATTATCATGAATATTATGTCTATACAATATTATAATCAATATTATGTATTAATAGATTAAAGAGTGTGACTGATGCATGCTGTCGTAGGTTCGCCAGCTGGCGTGACCGAGCAATGTCAGGGCTCTAACATATCTTAATACATAATAGCTAGCAACATACAAAATATACTCTAGAGGTTAGGTCAATGTCAAACCTAGGGGCCAAAGGAAATGACGTTAGTACCTCTCCGGAATGTCTCACACAGCACAGTGCCTCGTGACCACACACACACACACACACACACACACACACACACACACACACACACACACACACGCTTCTAGAACATTTCGACGACAGTGTAGCCTACGTGATGGAAGTTCTTATGTACGGAAAGAAAGAGGAGGAGAAGTGAGAAGGAGGCTAGCTACAGGAGCGAGAGGTTGTAGAGAGAGGGAAAGAGAAGAGGTGTCCAGCAAAAAGTTAGTTAGCTCTTATGTTACACATTGTTTTTGCAACTTGAGTTTTACCTTTGAAGATACACTACAAATCAAGACCCAGGTTCCATCTTTAACTTCTCCTGTCATTGCATGACAAAAGGCACTAAGATTATATACTTACAAACCTACTCATATATACAGTAACTACCGTTCGTCCACGAGTACAATATATGCATAACTGATCTACAAAACACACTACAGTTATGACGATTATCCTAAATTCCATTTGCCTGCATTCCAGGAGATACACAAAATGGTGAAGAAACTATTATCGATGTCCAAGGAGGAAATGACAGAGTTATTTAACAAAAAGGCAAAAGAATCAACTATCAGCATAGGAGACATTGTTGTATGATTCACACTAGAGACAATAAACTATCACCGAAATTTGAAGGCTCATACAGAGTAATTAAGAGAACAGCCAATAAGATAGTAAGTCACCGTTGAGTGGTGAGGGAAAGCAAATTAATGCTGATCATTTGAAAAGGGTCTCAAGGAATTTAGCAAGCAATTATGAAACCCTGAACACCACCGATGAACACAATCGATGAAAATAAACTAGAAGAAATAGATAATTACAAAAATAAATTAAGATCGTATAACAAACAAAAATAGGTGCAACTGTGGCTACAAATGCAACAATGCAGCATTTACATAATCTAGGTATCGATTAAAACTCCTTTTATAGGTGAAACAACGAGCAATGTTATTGTTCTCCAAGAGCAAGTTTATAATACACATCATCATTATCACCGACCTCAGCATGACTATTTTTTTTTTACAATGAGAGGACTTATACTATGGATTCTCGTCTATATTGCAAGAGGATCAACTCACTTAGACCCTTAACATATAATAAGGCGAGGATGCCCTGTAGCCCCAATGGCTTCGACAGCATTTGTGAAAGATATGAGTACGACATTAGTTTGGATTTCTTATATGAATTACCAGCATTGTTGGAGAACATTGCTAAACCATTGAGGACATTGGAAGCAATGATAAGAAGTTCTGCTTCAGATGCTCATAACACAAAGGAAGTGACTGAATTTATGAAGTCTACAAAATGGAAATTAGAACAAACAAAGACTACCATGCTCATCATGATCCAAGATATCCCATCTTGTGGAACTGTGGCACTTAGGGACATGAACAACATCACACATACACGTAAGAGGAGCGGTTTGTTCGACCTGGGTGGTGAGTGTTCTAGGGAATATTTTTGGATTGGATATGGAAAAAATATCTTCAAAAAATAAACAACAAATTTAATAAGATAGCTCAATTATTAATGTACCAACAGAATCTAGTTGACAATCAAAACACGGCAATGATGACGACTGTGAGAACTCTCAGAAATGCAGAAAGGATAACTCAAGAGAGTAGGGACAAAATAAATGCAGAGGAAGGAAACATGACACTTTTTCAACACTTCTCAGTAGTCGTGGAACATACTGACATAATAATCCTTCAGTTAGACAACAACAAGGTTCGTTACCAAGCTTTGCTGAAAGATAATGCAATTGCTGGTAATGGCAATATCACCATTAACTTACTTCCAGTTCACGATCTCCGTCAAATAATCAGTCAAGGCATATATAAACATGGTTTGAAGCCTTTATTTCAGGACAGGAATCTCATGCTATATTATCTATATTTAGAAGCGACTATGTCACCAACATCAATAATAGTTCCTGTACCACTCATAAATAATCTGTTCACAGTCAATCAGATATACCATTTTCCTTCTACGAATAATGACACTTTGGTCACCATCAACATCAATACCAAAACAAAACTCATTATGCACTCCAAGAGACAGGCCACTGTCACTTTCACTAGTGAATCAATGATTGAACGCGTGTCGTACATCCTTACATGCTGTTCACCTTTGTCCTGCCTACATCTTCATGTTTCAGCCAACTGGAACAGTCCCTTGTGAAATGGCTTTCATAAGAAATCATGACATTCATCAGCACTGCAACTTCTCATTTGCTCCAGATAAACTCGCCCACCACTAGTGCATCAGTCATTCAAAGTTTTTCTACTTCACTCATAACATAAGTTTTCGTAATTTGTCCAGATACACCACCACCTCATACTTTAGCATCAGGACTATACATTGCACCTGACTATTGTGGTGTACTTACACCATCTTTGTCCACCTCAGCTACAATCACTATGCCATCCTGAACCCTTTGCATCCCTGCAGATTTTTCACCACTAACTCCCCCTCCCCCAATCCTGGCAGATTTTGGAATTTTTTTGGGGGGGCTCAAACCTCCGCTGTTTATGAGAAACAACAGCAATTCACAAAAAAAGTGTGACCCTCCTAACATCTGGTACCACGTTCTCTGGAGCCGCGCTGCGGCTGTCGCGTTTTCTATGATAGCGGTAACTATTGCAAACCAATCAAAATAGGTAGATATTTCTTCATTTGGTACGAATTTATATGCAGTACAAGAATATATTGGTTTTCACACAGTAATATAGGCGGTATATGCGTTGTTTCACTCACTGAACACATCAACATACCACACCTTCCTTGGCAACATTACCTCCTCATCACTTCTGCTCATTTCTTCCTCTGGTGCCATGTAATCTTTGTCCACATCGTCATCGATTGGGGAATCACTCTCGCCTTGAATTTCATACTGCGGCACGACATGTCTTTACTGGCCAGGCCACTACTAACAGGTGAGTTGCCGAGACAATGGCGTGCGGGGGGCGGGTCACGCAGGTTAAGGCAATGTCGCTGCCTGGCGGCAGGTAGAGGAAGGTCTCCCGCATATGCTAACCAAAAATCACGCGTGAAACATAAGAAATGTGCAAATGACGGACCTCGCAGTTGCAAAATGTATGGGTACACTGATGGGACCCAGTGTGACAAAACGTTCTGGCGTACCCATACGTTAACAGGACGTGGCGGGTTAATCACGCACATAAACACTTCCATCCACTGCCTAAGATGGATTTAAACATAACCACAAATATTAGTTGACTTCGCTTAATTATATATATATCTATATCTATATCTATCTATCTCTCTCTCTCTCTCTCTCTCTCTCTCTCTAATATATATACAGTATATATATATATATATATATATATATATATATATATATATATATGTGTGTGTGTGTGTGTGTGTGTGTGTGTGTGCGTGTGTGCGTGTGTGTCTGTGTGTGTGTGTGTCCAACTCTGGGCAAAGGCTCCAGGGCCTATTTCTCGCGGGTAGTTGCCAATCCCAAGGCCTAGTAGTCCTCCTACACCTCCACATGTCACCACATTCGGCACTAATACCCACCGTCCATATTGAATACATGCTAGGGCTTTC
Source organism: Coenobita brevimanus (assembly GCF_032717465.1). Lineage (NCBI taxonomy): Eukaryota > Metazoa > Arthropoda > Malacostraca > Decapoda > Coenobitidae > Coenobita > Coenobita brevimanus. The sequence goes on from NC_136955.1 coordinate 31,859,536, forward strand.
TCATACAGGACTGGTGTACTGGTAAGTTTGAAACTATGTAATTAATCAGTCAAACAATGAAGGCCTGGGAAGAATTGAGTATGAGTATGTTCAGTCCATATTATGTGTATGGCACAGCTTCCAGTTGTCTTTATAATCTCCATTATACTCGTATTTGGTATATTACCAATGGCTATGCACAGAATGCAAGCAAGGATTACAAACTTTACAGGAGGAAGAGTAAACATTCAAGTGAGACCCCTTGAGTGAAATGTGCATATTATATGAGTACTGTAAATTATATACCATATACAAAGAAAAAAAAAGAAAAGGAAGGAAAATTAAGGGGTACCATATATAATATTAATCTAACTATGCATGAATGATAAACTGGTACACATGTATCCTTTTGTTATAACAACATAAATATATCTCATATATATATATATATATATATATATATATATATAATAGGTAAACTTCATGTGGCTGATTCTTAATACAATAGTCTTGGCATGGTACTGCCATTATATTACCATTATATAAATGCATATATACATTATACCACTCCAGTGAAATGTTTTGTGTTAAGTTTTTACTATGGTACCATGTGTTTACTCCATACAGCATACTGCTACAATATATTATGGTTCTACAATGTTATTGTGTATGTACTATATTGTGATGAATACCATGTTTTAATAGGTTATGACAATATGTACTTTGTTACTAGATTGCTAGATGCTGTCGTAAGTATGACGGCTTGGCGTGACCGAGCAATGTCAGGACAGTAAAATATCATAACACACTACATAATAGCTAGTGACATACATGCTGTTAATATGTAATACAGAGGTTTGAAGAAAGTCGTGCCTATGTTCGATCGAGCTAAAGGAAACAACAGTGCAGATTTTAGCTAAGGAATTTTGCACACAGCACAGTATGACGCCTGATGGAACTCACCACAGGCGTCCACACACATTACCCAACCAGTCATACACAGGGGAAATTTGAGAGACAGGAGAGAAGGGGGTAGGTTGTGATAGGAGAGAGAAGAGGCACGTGGAAAAGGCAGGAGTAGAGGGAACGGAGTTAGCTAGCATAAGCCGCTCTTACCGTTGTACTGCTCTTATCAAGAAACTTCCTCTTAAGAATTAAACTGCAAACAGACCCCAGACTCATCTTTATCTTTCTTCTGCCATCCACGATAAGGCCAACTTGAAAATTCTCTCCTCATACAATCCCTACAATCTAACATTTTTGAAAACGCCTCGGCGATGGTTACGAGAACCCTTCTTTGGGACAGACTGAATGAGAGCAAACCTTCAGCAAGCAGGAAAGGTACAAGTTGACAGACAAAGGCGAAAGAGTTGACTTGAGCAGGGTGTAAGCACAGATGCACAGTTCTTGAGGACAAAAGGAAGGACTCCATCAGGCCTGTATGCCTTGTTAAGTTGTTAGAAAGTTTATTTTGGGAAGGTGCGAGAAAGAGCAGGAAGAATTCGAGTTGGAGAGTTGAGAGCAAGTAGTACAGATGAAATTACTCGTAGAAGAGCGAAGAACAGACTTAGCGTGATTCCGGGCAGAAACATAAAATAGATGTGATTCAGGGTTGTCCATGTTGTGGACAGCATCCGAACAACCGTGATTAAACCACGGCTTTCTGGCATTAGTCAAAGGATATGAGAAAGGATGTATGCTTCCATGCCCAAGAGAATAGCCTCCGTAATGTGGACGGCACACTCAGATGGCTCCCTGTCATAAAAACAACAATCATTCCAGTGAAAATCAAAGAGGTACTGCCTGGGGGTCTCCCAGTCAGCAGCTCCAAAATGCCACAACCGACACTTGTTGGGAGAGTCCTTTGGCCTTACTGGAGCTATAGGATGGGTTAAGGTAATAAGGTTGTAGGATCCCAACGGAGTGGAAAGATTAACAGTGTATACAGAAGGATTATTTGTAAGGGAGAGGTCAAGTATGCTCCTAGGCAGACAGGGATATGGGTAGGGTGCTGTACAAGCTACTCTACGTCATTAAGGATAGAAAAGATGTAGGCTTGTTCACCAGATGAATCAGTGAAAGGAGAGGAGAGCCAAAGGTGATGGTGAACATTGAAATACCCTAGAATGGAGATTTCACAGAAAGGAGAAACAGATAGGTGTTTCATCGCAGAAGTAAGATAGTCAGAGAATTTTTCATAGGTAGTAGAATTAAGGGATAAGGAAACAGCACAAATATATTTAGTCAGAGAATGACAGGAAAGCTGAAGCCAGAGAATGGAGAATTCAGAAGAATCAAGTTCAGGAACACGCGGGTAAGATTTTTGGTCCCCCACCCTGGGGACTCCGAGGCTGGGTTATTAGACGTCATTATTATTATTATTTTTTTTTTGAAAAGGAAGTGTAGTGTGTAATGTGCATGTAGTTTGGTGTTGACAGTTAAAGAAACTTGTATTGGAGAGCATGCTGGCCTACTCTTTGTGTTACTGAAACACTGAAAAAGTTCAGCAAAGAGGGATGGTCAGGAATTAATCCCAAGGGCTGATGAAGCAGGAACTCCAGCTCTCCCTGTCATCAGTTTTCCATTCAGCTTGGGAGTACTGCCCTGCTCGAATGGTGCTAAAATCAGTAATAAATATGGCTGATATCAAGACCGATTCAGTCCAGTCATGATTGGCGACTATTGCTGGATTTTACAGCTTGAATGTAATTGCTCCTACACACGCAAAAGCAAAGTGCAGAAGAACTTCTAATGTGCAAAGAGCTTGTAAGATGTTTTCTATGTATAAGTTTGTGCTTTGTATTAAAAATAACTTCAACTTAAACCTTTTTTTTTTTTTTTTTGACAGTATATAGACTTGTTGACACTTATGTAACTAACTTGGACACTTCAAAGGATTTTCCCACACTTATGACGTACTACGTCAAGGTTACGTGATGGTCAAATTTTGAGGGTCAGATTACATATCGGGGGTGCCAAAATAGAAACAGTTGAGAACCATTTTGATTATTAACCAATGTTTTCCATCGATTTTGTCTGTTTCGTGGTCTCATAATCGTACATCATTGTTGGGATTATATATTTGAAATGATGTATACTTTTCCCTGACTACATTATTGGCAAGCTACTTCTCATAATGTTTCAATGTTTACTGAAATCTTTTCATCCAGTTTTAATGCCTCTATTTATTTCGCTATCATGGCCTTTCGACAGTTTTAGTATTTGCCCCAGGTAATTGTAATTCTCGACTTCAAGAATTTTTTCGTATATTCTGATGACTCTCTTTGGTGTATTTTGATTAAGCATTAGTTTTTCTCCGGTTCAACTTTAGCCTTACTTTCTCCATTTAGGTCAAATAACATTTCTGGCAATGTCTCTGCTGTCTCTGAGCTTAGGACACTGTCATCTGAAAATCTTAAATGGTTTAGATTTCTCTATGTTTACTCTATTTTCTCCCAGTCTAGCTTTCTGAAAATACTTTCTAGGTATGCTGTAAATAGTTTTGGTGAAATTGTATCCCCCTGTTGCACGTCCTTCCCAATCTTATTTCCCTAGTCTTTATGTAATTGAACTATAGCAGTTCCCTCCCTATGTTTTCAAGCAGTTTTACAATATTGTTATTTACTCCATGTCCGCACAATGAATTTATGATTTCTATATGCTCCACTGAATCGAAAGCCTTTTCGTAATCAACAAAACCTAAGCACAGTTGTATTTTACATTCTGTAGTTTCCTCACTTAGCTGATTCAGTTTGGGTACTCCCTTCGGAGTCCTGCCTATTGAAGAAGTTGGTTTTCTTCCAGATTTGTTATTCTGCTCTTAAGAAATGTAGTGAAGAGTTTGTAAATAACTCATAATAAGCTAATAGGTCAATAAGTACTAAGATCTTTTGAGTCGCCTTTTTTTTTTTGTAAAACAATATTATTATTGCATTACACCGAGTTTCGGAAATTTTCTTCTCCTTTATCCACTGAGTAAACAAGTGAGAGAGTCTGTTTTGCACTTGCATCCGACAGTAAATCTGCTACTGTTCCATCTTCTCCTGGGGCCTTCCCTGTTTTCATACTTTTAAGAGAAATGTTTACTTCGTCTGGCGTTACCCCAGGTATTTCACTCGCGTCAGCTGAAAAGTTAGCTATTTGATACTACTGTCTTTGATGCATACAGTTCTTTGTGAAATTTTTCAACTTTCTTCACCATCCTATCTCTGCATTAATAACTTCACCGTTTTTGTTCTTCAGTGATATAATTTGTTGCTTTATTTGTGCCATCTTAGTTCCGAGCTGTTTCAGGCTTTTTACTGTTGTGATGGTTTCTTTGAGCTAATCCTTGTTTCTCTTTCATTTTTCTTCCCACTGTCTCCTATTGATAAACTTATTTTAATTCTCCTGTTTCTATATTATCTTTCTTTGTTTATACTTTCATCTCCTTCCTTCTTATCCTGAGCTCAAGGGTCATTTTCTAATACGTGTTGGCTTTGTTTGTATTAGCTTTCCCTACTATCTCCGCTGATTTTCTTAGCACTTTTGTTAGTCTATCATTCTAGTCATCAGTGTCACACTCAGCATAACTTACAGCTTGAAATGCTGCTTTGTTTTCGCTTACTTTTATTGGGCATATCTTTTTACTTTTATTCAACTTTTTCCTTTCACTTCTGAGATTGAATCTGCCCAGGTTAGGTTAGGTTTGATTAGGATAAACTGGCTTGGGTTAATATACAAAAACTGTTGTTGGCTTTGGATAAATCAGCATGGTGATGTAAACAAAGCCAGCTTTTTAAATGCTCTCCTCTAGAGGGGCTGGAAGAGAGTAGTGTGTCATCTTCCGGAAACTGGGAAACATACCGATATATATATACGGTATATATATATATATATATATATATATATATATATATATATATATATATATATATATATATACATATATATATATATATATATATATATATATATATATATATATATATATATATATATATATATATATATATATATATATATATATATATATATATATATATATATATATATATATACTGCTCTATCTACTGCCAGACGCCATAATTCCATAAGGGGTGGCCATTTGACTTTGAGTTAGTTGTTTTACGGGGAGGGGCACTAACCCTCCACCATCCCACTTGTTGACACGTAGGGAGCACGTATGGTTTGGTTATATGGTTACCACTCAGCGTTGTAAATGGTTTCTTGGCTTACATAAAACCATTAGGCTTGTCACTCAATGTAAAGCCACCTGTAAAGGAAAGAAAAGCAATAAGAAGTGACAGGAAAGATGGGAGAAATAGGAAGAGAGGAGGACAGGCACAGAAAAAGAATGATAAAGGTGAAGGAAGAAGTAGGCAGCACTACATCAAGTGAGTGGATGATGGTCGCCACCACTTACCACAATATATATATATATATATATATATATATATATATATATATATATATATATATATATATATATATATATATATATATATATATATCTATATATATATATATATATATATATATATATATATATATATATATATCCATCTATCTATCTATCTATATATATATATATATATATATTTATATATACTTATATATCTATCTATCTATCTATCTATATCATATCTATCTATCTATCTATATAATCTTACACTAGTGCTTGCCTGCAAAAACCTGCGTACACAGTGAAAACCATCACAAAATGCTTGGTTTCCCTACCAATACTGAGCCCACAACGAACAATTTTATCCAAAGAGTCGAAAAAAAAAAATTTTCACGTGTTTTCACGTGTTGCAATTTCCGACAATTTCGCGCCGTCGGGTCGCGCGTGTTCGCCATTTTTTTTTTTTTTTTTAGTTTGTGACACTCCCTGGACTTACCCCAACCTAATGCAAAAAGAAGTGGGTCGGTATCTGTTCTCGTGAAGGAAACGAACAAACACACAGACAGATATTTTAGCGTGTCACGGTTTCCGACTATTTCTCATCACCTCGTTGTGCGCGATTGCCATTATTTTTCGTATTTTTTTGACACTCCCTGGACTTACCCCGACCTAAAGCAAAAAGAATTCGGTAGATATCTATTATCGTTCTCGTAAAGGAAACGAACAAAAGCACAGATAAACACACATATGCACAGCTTGACTAATATCTATCTATCTATCTATCCATCGATATATATATATATATATATATATATATATATATATATATGGTATATATGACTAAATAAGTACACAGTATGAGATGAAACCATACTTGGGTGATCAAATGCAATCACGTATGGATGATAAAGGTTGATTAGATTTCTTGAATGGGCCCGTCACACAAAGGTTTCAATGAGAGAGAATTTTTACATTCTGATTATGAATTTCGTATGACATTCTGGTTACCAACAGACTATTTAAATCAGGTTATGGAAAACCTCTCATTTTGATTAGCTTAATGACGGATGTATCTAACCCATACACTATGAAAAGTCTATCCTGGAATGAGTAAAATCTCCATGTAGCCGTAAAGCGAAAAATTATGTCATCACATTCAAATGTATAAGAAAACACCGTAGTGGTGAAGAGATTAACGGAAGTTACTGTATATCTAACACTTCCACCTCGAATTGCCTCTCCTGAGCTGAATGAAATCGTCTGCTGGCACCCTTTGATATTCTCACAAAAACATGTCTTAATTACAATAGAAATACGAGTCTCTCTCTCTCTCTCTCTCTCTCTCTCTCTCTCTCTTTCTCTTTCTTCCTGTGGGAAAAATAGTTGCGGAGAGGAGTTAATCGTAGATTTTTGTATGTATTTGTATGTGTTGTGCCCTTGTGTGTGTGTATGTGTGTGTGTGTGTGGGTGTGGGTGTGGGTGAGAGAGAGAGAGAGAGAGAGAGAGAGAGAGAGAGAGAGAGAGAGAGAGAGAGAACCGGGGCTTGACCATCAAGTCTTTCACTTAGAGAACTTCTCTGACAATCTTGTTACCACCAGACTAATTTATGCAGCACTGGGGAGATTTTTCGAAATGTGCCAGACAGCCTTCACTAACCTCGTCACAATATACATGCTGTCCTAAACTAAAAATCGTCCTGGAGGAGCAAAAACGAAACACAAATGGGGGCCTCGATTGAAGGAGTGAATGTGATGTAGATTAACTGCCCTGTTCATATGCGTTCTTGAGTATAACGTCTCATTTCAAGTGGCTCTGTGGATTTTGAAGCACCATTTTCTTAGCGATCTACATTATACGTCAATATCTTTTTGCATACTTATATAAAAGTTGTGTAGAGACACGAGTCACAACATTTTGTCAAAAGAAGCCTCTTGGCGAAACCTGTCAGGAATAAAACTTCTGTGACTCGTGTTTTTCTATAACTGTCCTTATGTCTCCGCTTTCATCTGATGTTGACGCAAACCAAGCTGCTGTTCAGATAAAAGTAATACCTTCCAAAGAATGTTAAGGCAAAATATGAGAATAATACAGAGATAACGAAGTCCTACGAAGCTTCTTACGACGTCTAAAATACGGAGAAAACTGAATATGAGGTCTTTTCGTTTATATTTTTATCATCACTAATAATTAGCAATCAAACTGACCACTTGTGAGTTTTAGGCTACAGGGATGCTGAAAATGTTTATAATGATTATTTTCATAGCGCCAAAATAAATCGCGTCTGAATATAATAAATACTGTGTGAACATATGTAGCTCTTACATAGACCGTAGCACCAGTCCAGCAGAGCAGTACTCCCAAGGTGGATGGAAAGCTGATGACAGGGAGAACTGGAGCTCCCGTTTCAGTAAGCCCCAGTCACACACAAGCAACTCAAGGTCCAACCACCGTGTGACTGAAGGTCGTGTTTTAGTTGAATCCCATGCCTTCCAACTGGCCCCGAATCTGGTCTGTTCACGACTGCCTAACGACGCGTCACGACTGCCTCACGACCTGTCGTGACGTCCTCAAGAACGTAACAAGATCACGAAGCGACCACAAGGCAACAGAGCCTTCAAATTTTAAATTTAATGAATTTTTGTCAGTCACGACCGTGACACGACAGCCCACGAACGCAAGACGACTGCGTGACGCATTTGGGGAATGCACCCCGACGCCCCACAACCCCCACACGACCCCTCCACGACCGACCTATGGGGCGGTGCATCACACCTGGACCACCAATGACAACCAGTGTGGGGCAGGGCATCACACCTGGACCACCAATGACACCCAGCTTGGGGCGGGGCATCACACCTGGACCACCAATGACACCCAGCACATCACCATGGACCTCTCCTGTGTCTAGTCAGTTGATGAGGGACATGCAGTCCTAATGTTTTTTTTGTCGGCGACAGTACCACGACATGCAACGACCGCATCACAACGCCATCCGATTGAGCTAAGACTGCTTCACAACCGATGTACGCGACTCCCGACTGCAACGCGACTGTGACACGACTTTTGGCATGTCGTGAGGTGGCCACAATTTTTTTACACAAATGTAAAAAAATTGTGAGGCCCGATGAGTCATCCCAGTGGCTAATGAGCTCCCGAAAGAGTCTGGGCTTTGGCAGATAATCAAGGGATGATCGATGAAAAAATGCGTTACGACCGTGACTTGCGCGGTATTCAGACCTTGAATTGCTTGAGTGTGACAGGGGCTTTAGCCCTCGGGATCAGTTCCTGACTATCCCCCTTTGCTGAACTTTTTCAACTTTTTCAGTGTTTCAATAACACAGAGAGTAGGCCAGCATGCTTTCCAGTACAAATTTCTCTAACTGTCAACACCAAACTACATGTACATTTCACACTACACTTCCTTTTCAAAATTTTTTAAAGAAAATGGCGTCTAATAACCAAGCCTCGGAATCCCCAGGGAGAGGGACCATAAATGCCTCCACTATCCGCTCCTCTCCCAGTGACGACTCAACGAGCTCCCTGGAACCACTGACTTACTTCGTCTTCATTTCTGCAACATTCGCAGCCCTTTCTCTAACTTTCCTTCGGTTGAGCACCACCTCTCCTCCTCTAAACCTCACCTTCTCTTCTTAACTGAGACTCAGCTGTCTGAGGCGACTGATACCAAACCTTTTTTTTTTTATCCTCCTACTTTCTCTACATTCATTTCAAAGCCAAGCATGGCTGTTGTGTATAGGTAAGCAGTGACTTCTCTTACTCTCGTGTTCCTGAACTTGATTCTTCTGAATTCTCTACTCTCTGGCTTCGGCTTTCCTGTCATTCTCTGACTAAATATATTTGTACTGTTTCCTTATCCCCTAATTCTACTAACTATGAAAAATTCTCTGACTATCTTACTTCTGCGATGAAACACCTATCTGTTTCTCCTTTCTGTGAAATCTCCATTCTAGGATATTTCAATGTTCACCACCACCTTTGGCTCTCCTTTCCTTTCACTGATTCACCTGGTGAACAAGCCTACATCTTTTCTATCCTTCATGACCTAGTGCAGCTTGTACAACACCCTACCCATATCCCTGACCACCTTGGAGAGGGTTCCAATATACTTGATCTCTTCCTTATAAATAATCCTTCTGCTTACACTGTTAATCTTTCTTCTCCGCTGGACTACTCCAGTCACAGCCCTATTACCTTAATCTGTCCTATTGCTCCAGTACGGCCTGTGGACCCTCCAAAGAAACGTCGGTTGTGGCACCCTGCTGCTGCTGATTGGAAGGCCATCAGGCAGTACTTTTTTTTATTTTTCCTGGAATGATTATTGCTTCCATGGTCAAGAGCCATCTGAGTGTGCCATGTGCATTACAGAGGTTATTCTCTTAGGCATGGAAGCATACATCCCTTTCCCATATGCTTTCACTAATGCAAAAAAGCCTTGGTTTAATCACGCTTGTTCTAATGCTGTCCACAACAATTAGAAGGCCTATAAAAGGTACCGGAGCCAACCCACCTCTGAATCACATCTTTTTTTTGTTTCTGCCAGGAATCATGCTAAGTCTGTTCTTCGCTCTGCTAATAATAATTTTATCCATAATAAATGCTCTCAACTCTCCAAATCGAATTCTTCCCGCTCCTTCTGGCACCATGCCAAAAATCTTTGTACCAACTTTACATCATCATCCTTCCCTCCTCTTTTCTACTCTGATGGCTCTGTAGCTATTTCTTCCACTGATAAAGCAGATCTCTTTGCTCAGACTTTCTCCTCCAATTCCAGCTTAGACGATTCAGGTGCTGTTCCTCAATCACTTCCTCTTTCTGACGTCCTCATGGCTGATATTAAAGTTTCTTTATGTGATGTATTTTCTGTCATCACTGGCCTCAATACTAAGTAGGCATATGGGCCTGACGGACTCCCTTCTGTTGTCTTCAAGAACTGTGGTTCTGTGCTTACACCCTGCCTAGGCAAACTCTTTCGCCTTTGTCTATCAACTTGTACCTTTCCTACTTGCTGGAGGTTTGCTCTCATTCAGCCATGCCCAAAGAAGGGTGACTATTCCCGACCATCTTACTGTCGTCCAATTGCTTTAACATCCTGTGTCTCAAAAGTTTAAAGCATCTTTCCCATCAAAACCTTCTTTTTGATCGTCAGTATGGATTCTTCAGTTATGCTCCAATGGCTATCTTCTCACCTACCTTTCAGACTCCTGGTCCTCCTCGTTGTGGAATTTTGACAAAAGTTTTGCCATTGCATTTGCCATCTCATAGGCTTTCTATCGAGCCTGGCGTACATCTTCAATTTTCATACTGCCTTTCTATGGTTTCTATCCTTCTATCTGTGCCTTCATCTCTAGCTTCCTTTCTGGTCGTTCTATAGGTACTGTTGTAGACGGACACTGTTCTTCTCCTAGATCTGTCAACAGTGGTTTTCCTCAGGGTTCTGTCCTATCACCAACTCTCTTCCTTTTATTCACCAGTGACCTTCTAAGCTGTACATCTAACCCTATCCACTCATACGCTGATGATTCCACCCTTCACCTTTCCATTTGGCTCCCTCAATGTCATCTCAACAGTTACTTCAACAAACAAGGGATGATGCTATGGCACACCTACTGTCTGACTTGGCTCGTATCTCTGACTGGAGTAGAAGTAATCTTGTTTTTAATGCATCAAGATTTAGTTCTTACTCGTATCGACCCGACAAAGTCTTCCACAGGAGTACCCACTAATGTTTAATAATATCCTGCTCAATCCTGTATCATCCTTAAACATACTTGGAGTTTCATTCTCTCGGGACTTATCTTGTAAAGATCAAATTACATCTCTTGTAAAGTGTACTTCCAAGAGAATGGGTGTGCTAAGCTGACTCTGTATCTTCTTTACCCCTGCACAATTGTTGACTTTATACACTGGTTTCAATCACCCCTGTGTAAAGTACAACTCTCATGTGTGGGGAGGCTCCCCACATACAGCTCTTCTCAATAGGGTGGAGTCAAAGGCTTTTTGTCTCATTAACTCTCCTCCTCTTCAACCTCTGTCTCTTCGCCGCACTGTTGCATCTTTATCTCTTTCCTATTGCTACTTCAGTGGTCACTACTCTGAACTGTCTGCTTGCATCCTTCCACCTTTACGACGGGCCCGGAGCTCCCGTCTGCAGCAAACTCTCATCCCTTTTCTGTCCAACTCTCTAATGCAAGAGTTAACCGTTACTCCCAGTCTTTCATTTATGCAACAGGCCAACTCTGGAACTGTCTTCCTCTGTCTGTATTTCCTGCTTCCTATGATCTCCAATCTTTCAAACGTAGTGTGTCCAGACATCTCCAAGTGAAGGGATCTTGAATTTGGCTTTCTTTTGTGTTGCTTTTTTTTTTTTTTTTCCCCTTAGGAGGAACGGTTTGTGGGCTCCTGGCCTTTGGTTCCTTCTTCCTTGCATAAAAAAAAAGAAAAACTTACTGAGCATTGTTATGATTCGAATGGGCCATAAATATGGAATATATAGTATAGAAGGCCGTCCATCTTTTAACTTTGTCCAAGAAATTGCTATTATTTTCCTTATTTTGCGACTAAATCGAAGCATAGTATTGTTCAGCAAGTGCTTGATTTTATGCCAAAGGTAGTTTCACATGATACTTATCTATTTTAAATGCGATTTATGATGATGTTACAAAAATGTTCAAAGTCGATACCTTCCAATTCTCGTAGCCAAAACTCGCAAGTGGACAGTTACAGTGAAAGTGTTCTTTACCGCGTATTCTTAAACTTTGTTGGCTCTAAGATATGGTTAAGATCATGTATTTAGATTTTATTCTTTACTCACTCACCTACCAGGCAATTGATTACAAAACCAGAGAGAATAATAATGTGTATAATATAACAAAATTATTCATTATATGATATTAATCCCTTCAGTCCTATTGCGCATTTTTCGTTTTAATCTGTGAAATCTAGACGATCTTATTCAGCATAAAGAAAAGTCTGTTGAGGTTAAGATATCATAAGGGCTGTATCGAACCCACATATTTTGAAAAGTCTCTTCTACGTTGAATAAGCAAAGTCTACATAATGCTTCTTCAAGTGAAGTGCTTGTATACATGGACACTTGCTTATCGTCATATCTGGTTAAGATATTTATTTAAATATAGACCCTGTGTAAGGCGTTACCTAATCGACATTGACTCTTGAGCTCTAATGAGATAATGTCTATGAGTGGTGAGGCCGAGATAGGATAAGAAAAGGCGAGTCACCAAGCTACGTTTAACCTCGAGCATAATTATTATTCACTTGATGTACTTCTGCCTATTTCTTCCTTCACCGTTATGACTCTTTTTCTGTGTCTGCCCTCTCTCTTCCTATTTCTCCCATCTTTCCCGACACTTTTTATTATTCCTCTTTTCAGGTGGCTTTACACTTAGCGACAAGCCAAATGGTTTCCTGTAAGTCAGTAAAACATTTACAATGCTGCGGGGTAACCATATAAATATAACGAATCCATATGTGTTCCTTACATGTCAGCAAATGAGATGGCGGAGGTTAGTGCCCCTCCCCGTAAAACAACTAACCTAAAGTCAAAAGACCAACCCTTACGAGATAATGGTGTCTGCCTATAGACTGATAAATCGTTATCAGTATCGTCATTTATACTTCTTTTCCTTTCCAAAAGAGTGGGTAAGGCAGGGTCCAGGGATTAAGAAGAAAGTGTGAGGTTCCTTTCCATTTTATATATATATATATATATATATATATATATATATATATATATATATATATATATATATATATATATATATACATATATATATATATATATATATATATATATATATATATATATATATATATATATATATATATATATTGTTACATAGCCTATGATTTCATCATCCTTTGTGTAATTTTAACGCACAGTATGCTGCATGTTTGATCACGAGCGTGTTCTGCCTCAGTCCCCCCCTTCTACCGTTATAGTAGAGTAAGTCGTTCTCTCTGTTATACTTTGCGGGATTTTCAGCTCTCTGTCCCCATGGCTTCATTTGCGCGTCCCTCTTACAAGTTGTATCAAGCTCTGCCAGCCCCTATATAATGAGCTCAGTCTCTGCATCATTGCCACTTAGATCTGCTCCTCATTTTGTTCACATCTCTGTCCTCCCCTGTACAGATATTATTATTGTGAGTGCTCAAGAAATCTCCAACCATCTAGCAGCTGTGTGTAATTTGAGTATAACTGTTGTTGCATTTTTTCTTGTACTGTATAGCATAAGTTTAATTTGTAGGCCTAGTGAGGTTTTTGTAGTTCGTGTGGGGTTCTTTATGTCAGTCATTTTTGATAATAGTTTGTATCTGTAATTATTTATCTGGCATTCACTGAGTATTATCTGGTATCTCATTTTATCAGGGCTGACTTAGATAAATTTACTCTTGCTAATTTCGTGTTAATAGAGGCTATTGCAGTTAACCATATATTTAACCTGTTTATTTGCCATTACATTATCCTTATGAGTCCTGAATGTTTTGTTGTTAATTTAAGCATTAAACTTTAACTTGTAATTTTACCTAACTCTTTTGTTTTGAACCTGGAACTTTACGGGACAGTAGTGACTCTTCGTATTCTCACTTAAAGTGTACATTATCTTTCTCTGTTTCGTAACATAAATTTGGCGACCTCATATCAGGATATTCAGGATATTATCATAAGGATATTGTTTGATATTTTGTGACTGTGATATATTCATGATGGCTACTATTTCTACACTTGATGAAGCCAAAGATTTTTTGTCAAATGTGCAAACAGTGTGTGATATAGAAAACAGAACAAAGAATGAACTTAAGCTTGTTGCTCAACAATTGGGAATTGCAGTTCACTCTCATCATTCTAAAGATCAAATTGTTGGCATGATTAATAAAAGCTTGTTTAATGTAACTCCTCCAAATGAGCAAACGCAGATTGAATTAGCTAAGTTACAGCTAGCCCTGCAGGAGGCTAAGGCTAAGGAGGCGGAGTCTCGTGTGAAGGAAGCTGAATTTCAGGCAAAAGCTAAGGAGGCTGAGGCACAAGTTGAAATTGCTAGGATTCAGGCAGACCATGAGTATCGCATGAAACAAGGTGGAACTGGATCATCTAACTCTGATGATTTTGATGTGGCTAAAAATGTTAAACTTGTCCCTCCTTTTAATGAATCTGATTTAACAAAGTATTTTCAGTTGTTTGAGAGGGTAGCTACAGGTTTTAATTGGCCTAAGGAGTATTGGCCAGTACTCCTTCAAACTGTTCTCACCGGTAAAGCTCAAGTAACTTATGCATCTTTGCCTCAGGATCAGTCTGATAATTATGATGTAGTTAAGAGCTTGATTCTTAAGGCCTATGAGCTTGTTCCTGAAGCTTATAGAGTAAAATTTAGGACAACTTATAAGCAAGATAAGCAATCCCATGTTGAGTATGCAAAAATCAAAGAAGATTTGTTAGAGCAGTGGTTAAATTCTAAGAATGTGGATTCTGATTTTGGTAAATTTAAGCAGATGATTTTGCTGGAGGACTTCAAGAGGTGTATTAGTAAAGATGTAAGCCTATATCTTGATGAGAAAAGAATAGATAATTTGTCTGATGCTGCAGTTTTAGCTGATGAATATGTTCTCACTCACAAGAGATATTCTAAAGAAAAAGGGAAAGCTGAGAGTAAGTACGTTGCCTCTACTCAGAGTACAGGTAACAGGAAAGAAAATAAAGATGATGTTTCTCAGGAAGTAAATACCAGCTTCACCTCTAGATTTCAGAAAAGTAAATGTACTTATTGTAGTAAGCTTGGTCATACTACGGAGAGATGTTTCAGGAGACAGCGTGATGTGAACAAAAAGGAGTCTTTAAATATTCAGTCAATTGGTCTAGTGTCCACTCTTGAGAGTTCCCAGAATTCTTTAACTGAGTTAACTGAACCTGCTTTGAGGGGTAACTTAAATTCTCATGATGGAGCTCCTCTTTTGAGCAGTAACGTGGGTGACACTCTCAAGAGTTCATGTGCTAATTTCCTGTCTAATGGTTTTGTCAGTCCTCTGGACAGTAATGACAGGAAATCAGTTAAAATATATCGTGATACAGGTGCTTGCCAATCCCTTATGCTGACCAGTGTTCTAGGCTCTAATGTTAATTCCTCTGATGAAACTGTAATCTTACAAGGTGTAGGGAATAATTACTTCTCTGTCCCTCTGTGCAGAGTGAATTTAGAGTCTGGTTTTGTTAATGGTTCCGTTATGGTTGGGTTGGTTGAGACACTCCCAATGTCAGGTGTAACTTTCTTACTTGGAAATGATATTGGTGGAAGTCAAGTGTGTCCAGCTCCTCAGTTGTCTAGCGAGCCAGTGGCTGCGTCCCAGGATTGTGATGTCCCTGATGTGTTCCCTGCATGTGCTGTCACTAGGGCTAAGTCTAAAGTTACTGGTGATTTAGAGGATAATGATGATGATGATGTTATCCTAGCTGACACTTTTCTTGCTAATTTGGACCACTCACCAGATGAGGCAGTACCCCGTAGTGTTGATAATTTGTCTCGTCAAGAGTTGGTTGAGTTGCAGGTTGCTGACCCTGAGTTGAAAGGTCTAGCTAACTCTGCTTGCAGTGAGGAAGAGTCAGCTGGTGCTCCTACTTGTTATTATGTAAAGTCAGGAGTACTTATGAGGAAGTGGAGACCCCCAACAGCATCAGCCGACTGTGAATGGGAGGTTGTACATCAAGTTGTCATCCCTCGTGTTTGTAGGCAGGATATCATTAGAGTGGCTCATGATTCCAGTTTGGCAGGACACCTTGGAGTGAGGAAGACTGTGGCACGCATTTTGAAACACTTCTACTGGCCAGGTATCTTCAGGGATGTTTCCTGGTATTGTAAGTCTTGTCACACCTGTCAAGTTGTGGGGAAGTGTAATCAGACCGAAAAGGTTGCACCTCTAGTTCCCATTCCTCCTTTTGAGGCGCCTTTCACCCGTGTGTTGGTGGATATTGTGGGCCCTCTTCCTAAGACTTCTTCAGGATTTTCTTATGTGTTGACCATGATTGATATGGCTACTCGTTATCCTGAAGCCATTCCACTTAGAAATATCTCAGCAAAGAACGTGGTTAAGGAAATGCTAGGGTTCTTCACAAAGTTTGGTCTGCCCAAGGAGTCAGACCGAGGAAGTAATTTCATGTCAAATGTTTTCAAGCAGTCTCTGAAAGAGTTGGGCATCTCCCAGATCACGTCTTCAGCTTACCATCCCCAGACCCAAGGAGCGTTGGAGAGATATCATCAAACACTCAAATCGATGCTCAAGAAATACTGTTTGGAACATCAGAAAGACTGGGATAAAGGTCTTCCATTCGTTGTGTTTGCTGCAAGAGAATCTCCAAATGAATCACTGGGCTTCTCACCTTTTGAACTACTGTTTGGCCATGAAGTAAGAGGACCCCTTAAGTTGCTCAGGGAGTGCTGGCTGTCGGAGGAAGATGACGTCAACCTGCTGGAGTATGTGATGAAGTTCAAAGAACGGCTGTCCACTGCTTTGCAGCTGGCGAGAGAGAATTTGGGAGCTGCTCAGGAGAAGATGAAGACTTGGTATGATGAGAAGTCCAGGTTGCGCCACTTTCAGCCGGGAGATCAGGTTTTGATTCTGCTACCAGTGCATGGGCAACCTCTTCAAGCCAAGTTTGGTGGTCCTTGTTTCGTGGAGGGGAAACTCAGTGATGTCAACTATGTCATCGCCACACCAGATCGTGGAAAGAGCAAGCAACTATGTCACATCAACATGCTAAAGTTATATCACAGGCGGGACGAAAATAATCCAGTCTGCACTGTAGCTGTTCCACCCGAGTCTGCAAGTGAAGCTCTCCCATGCAGTATGAGCCTGAGTGATAGTTTGGGGAAGAATCCTGATATCATGAATGATCTCCAGACTAAGCTTTCTCATCTACCACCCAAGGAAAGGCAGGAGTTTTCGGCATTACTGCAGGAGTACCCGCAAGTGTTCCGTGCCACTCCAGGAAGAACCACTGTGTTGATGCATGATGTCGATGTTGAAGACGCAAAGCCAATTAAACTGCCTCCTTACCGTGTGAACCCAGTGAAAGTTCCTCTCATCCAGAAGGAGCTTGGCTACCTGTTGGACCACAAGATGATTGAGCCCTGTCAGAGCGAGTGGAGTTCTTCTGTCACTCTGGTCCCCAAGCCAGGTGGGTCACAGCGGCTTTGCATCGACTACAGACGTGTTAATCAGATAACCAAAACAGACACTTACCCTCTCCCTCGTGTGGAAGATTGCATAGACAAGATCGGAAAGGCTAGGTACATAAGTAAGTTTGATTTGTTAAAGGGATACTGGCAAGTACCTATGACTGAACGTGCTAGGGAGATCTCATGTTTTGTACTATTAGGAAAGACTTTTGCATGGTCTGTAGTGCCATATACAGAT
Source organism: Coenobita brevimanus (assembly GCF_032717465.1). Taxonomy (NCBI): domain Eukaryota; kingdom Metazoa; phylum Arthropoda; class Malacostraca; order Decapoda; family Coenobitidae; genus Coenobita; species Coenobita brevimanus. Next base: position 31,877,342 of record NC_136955.1, read on the forward strand.
TGTTTTAGAGTAATAAGAAATTTCCTTTGTAAATTTCTTTTTTCTTTGTGGGGATTTGTTACATAGCCTATGATTTCATCATCCTTTGTGTAATTTTAACGCACAGTATGCTGCATGTTTGATCACGAGCGTGTTCTGCCTCAGTCCCCCCCTTCTACCGTTATAGTAGAGTAAGTCGTTCTCTCTGTTATACTTTGCGGGATTTTCAGCTCTCTGTCCCCATGGCTTCATTTGCGCGTCCCTCTTACAAGTTGTATCAAGCTCTGCCAGCCCCTATATAATGAGCTCAGTCTCTGCATCATTGCCACTTAGATCTGCTCCTCATTTTGTTCACATCTCTGTCCTCCCCTGTACAGATATTATTATTGTGAGTGCTCAAGAAATCTCCAACCATCTAGCAGCTGTGTGTAATTTGAGTATAACTGTTGTTGCATTTTTTCTTGTACTGTATAGCATAAGTTTAATTTGTAGGCCTAGTGAGGTTTTTGTAGTTCGTGTGGGGTTCTTTATGTCAGTCATTTTTGATAATAGTTTGTATCTGTAATTATTTATCTGGCATTCACTGAGTATTATCTGGTATCTCATTTTATCAGGGCTGACTTAGATAAATTTACTCTTGCTAATTTCGTGTTAATAGAGGCTATTGCAGTTAACCATATATTTAACCTGTTTATTTGCCATTACATTATCCTTATGAGTCCTGAATGTTTTGTTGTTAATTTAAGCATTAAACTTTAACTTGTAATTTTACCTAACTCTTTTGTTTTGAACATGGAACTTTACGGGACAGTAGTGACTCTTCGTATTCTCACTTAAAGTGTACACTATCTTTCTCTGTTTCGTAACAATATATATATATATATATATATATATATATATATATATATATATATATATATATATATATATATATATATAAACGCTTAACAGTATTGTATAACAGTAAATTTCGTGGTATGTCAGTATTGTGTTACCAACTCTAACGTATGGAAGTGAAGCTCGGACGTTGTTGGAAGGGCACAAGTCAAGAGTGAGAGCAGTGGAAATGAGATATTTAAGAGGAGCCTGTGGAGTCACATGGAGATACAGGCTGACAAATGAGGATATAAAGGAGCGTTGTGGTGTGGATGTGGATGTGATAGGAAGCGTTAGGAGGAATACACTGAGGTGGTTTAACCATGTGGAGAGGATGGAGGGTGAAAGACTGACGAAGAGAATGTATGTGCATGATGTGGAGGGGGGGAGAGGGAGGGGGAGGCCGAGGATGAGATGGAGGGATGGGGTGGAGAGGTATATGAGGGAGGGGGTGTGAGTTGGGAGCAGGGCAGTGAAATGGTGGGGTACAGGGCGATGTGGAGGCAATTTGTTTGTGGCCACCCCGAACGGGAATGAGGCGTCTGGCAATAGATAGATAGATAGACATTGTGCCCAGAGGCTCGTTGACATACTGCTAATCATTTGAAAAATTTTCGTCAACCTAGAAGGATCTCTTGCTCCTTTTCCTTACGTAGTCAACTTAATACTTAGTACTCTATTGTTGTCTTTTACTTCACCCCATCAATGGGTGAGGATGTTTTTGTGGTTGATGATGATGACTTATCTCTTGATACTGGTGGTTGATCACAATGTTATGGTCAAGCCACATAACGGTTAGATAGAGGGTATGACATACAGGTCACAAGCGAGGGAACAAAAGATAGCAGCAGCAGACAATGGTTTGGTGGATTGATACAGGGAACAGATGTGAGGCAGAAAATACTGGTGGTAGTCAGCGATATGATTGGACAGTTACAAAGCATATCAGTAAAACAGGAAAGAGTGGTGGCAAACAGAGGTTTTAACTATTCCATCCTGAAAAGCATTTTTTCTTTCATGTGTCCGACTCTGGGCATAGGCTTCATAGCTCGTTATCAAGGCCCAGTAGTCCTCCTACGTCCATGCACCTCCACTTGTCACCACTTCGGCGCTAAAACCCACCGTCCATATGGAATACTTGCTAGGGCTGTCTCATACAGGACTGGTGTACTGGTATTAGCGGAGGTATTTTACATGTCGGCGGACCGTCTCGTAGATCAGTAGTCTGCTTTAATGAAATTTAAATCCTCAAACTGTTCCCTGCCCCAGCGGGGATTCGAACCTGGGTCCATTAGGACTGCAGACCACCTCTCGACTGATTCGGCCACCGCCTCCCCCAAAACTGTGCATAGATAAATGAAACTTATCTATATTAAGTATAATAGTTAAAGAACCGTATTTTCGTTGGCGTAAGAGGCTTCCTAGCGTCTCTTCTTCACCAGTTTTAAATCGTCATTTTTTTTTTTTTTTTTAGATTTAGGATCTCCCACTCATTGCTGTCTATCTTTTATTATTCAGGTTCTTTATTTACCATTCGGTACAAACCCCAACGTTCTGGGGAACACTGTCGCTGAAGGCCAAGCAGGGAAGGGTGCGTGAGAGGAAAGGGTTACATTGACACATACAACATATGTAATAAAAGATATAGAAGTAATCAGCATTACAAGCACAATAATGAACAAAGAGATACGATGACACATACATGGTACAAAGTTGTTGCAGTATCATTACAAGATTAGGAATGAGCAAAGAGATACAGTACAATGACAAACACATACTTATATACCTATGCACAGAGAAGCACATATGTACATATACTGTACATATACTTATATATCTATACATATATGTATATATTCACGTACATTAGCCATAGACATGTTGTATGTACAGGATAAGTACGCATGTATAAATATATGGGATGTTTACAGACGTGCATACTTATACATATGCTACATGCACACATATATGCTTTCCATATATACATATACAGTACAGGGCGACATATATATACATATACACTCCAAATGGATACATTAACATCGTCACATACACAGGTAGGTAGATAAACAGAAACGTACTCATTATAAAGCTGCACCTGATGTGTACGTGTGTTGACACACACACACACACACACACACACACACAGGCTTGCATATATGTATGCCAATATGTACCGTACCAGCATAGTCCTAGCGCCAGGGCATAACACAATGAAAGGAAGTCGGAGTGAAGGGTGAGAATGTCTTCAAGTACATCAAGATGTGCAATGAAGTAAGTACACAAAGCAGAAAACAATAATCCAGGGGGTATGAAGGCGACAATAACTAGGCAGTTAATGATGTGATGGGATAATGCGTCATCCATGGGACTGTGACAGAGTTTACTTGGCCTGTTGGCGGCCGATTGTCCTGAGATTTCTCCAGGGGAGCGATAGACGAATGCGGGCGACGCTAACATTACTGCGGCGGGTGAGGGTGGGGTGCTTGCCATAGGTGTGTTTCACGCCACTAGGTGTCATAGTGCTGGATGGTGACACTAGTAGGACGTTCAACGTGGGTACACAGGGCTAGGTCCTCCCTGGACTCCTCGAGAAGGATTCTGCGAACAATGGACTAGTTGACAGTCGTGTACAAGTTACAAAAAATAATAAAATGATAGTCGTATACAAGTTACATAAAGTAATAATATGACAGTCGTGTACAAGTTTCAAAAAGTAATAAAATGACAGTCGTGTACAAGTTACAAAAAGTAATAAAATGACAGTCGTGTACAAGTTACATGAAGTAATAATATGACAGTCGTGTGCAAGTTACATAAAGTACTAAAATGGTCACTCATAATCATCGAAATATCATTAATTTTTCTCTCTGATTTAATATTCATGAAAAAAAAAGTCAGTCAAAATTAGAGATTATCGTACCTCGCGCGAAACGTGCACCCTCGCTGTGACGTCACAACCCATAGCAGGGCCACAGCTGACCGCCACTCAACAATGTCTGGGTATCCTACTCCACTAAAGAGAAGATTTCTGTGATATTCAGGTGTTATTATCATGATGGGCATTTAAAACTTGGTGTGATAGCTCTCTTAAAGATGAAGTTTGCTATGTGTGTGTTTTAGTGAAGAGTTTTGTTGGTTTTATAGAGACTAACAGCGACGGCGAACCTTGCGAGAATCAGGCACCTGTAGTACAACTCGGTAGCACCAAGATTAGATTTGATAAACTCGTAATGAAGTGATGTATGAACTGAATCAGTAGAAGTAGAAGTATTCCTGTCCTGACTCCAGGGGCATATAGCCCTGAAACTGGGCAGTAACACATAGGGGAGATATCACAAAGACCGAAATATTTCAATTTTTTCCCCTCCTACATAGGCCTGACCGTAGACAGCTAGACTTCTGTGGAATACTTGGTTATCTGATTTCTTGGTCTTATGTACTGGTGATGTTTCAACATCTTTTTAGTGACAGCCAGTCTGATCTGAAGAATAAGATTTTCACATCCATACCAATGGCTTAAGCTAAAGTTAGGGTTGATTTTGTTTGACAGATAAGTGGTAGGTTAAGTTAACCTGTATATGTTAGGCTATTATCACTTTCATCACCATATAGGTTAATACACACCTAATTATCTGAAATCTGGTAAAAAATTTGTTTGATTTAACTATTAATAAAAATTCAGGATTCAGAACAAACATCTGCTAAAGTTAGCAGCATTGTTTCACCTCTAGCTTGACAACTTGCCTTGACAGACTTCGGTTTTGTGTAAATATTGGTTTACAATATAAATACACTTATTTGTGCTTTAAATCAATATTTTTGCAAAATGGAAGTCTGTCAATGCGTGTTGACGATCTGAAAGTGAAATGCCCGCTAACTTTAGCACGTTTTAGCTCTGAAACCTGATTTTTTATTAAAAGTCATATTAAGCAAATTTTTTATTTTTTTTTACCGGATTTCAGATAATTAGGTGTGCATGAACGCATATGGTGATACAGATTATAATATTTCCATTTAAATGTGCCGATTCAGTAAGTGCCCACCGTTTCGATATTTTCTCGCACCACTTCACAGCAGTAGGAGTTCAGAGTTGCCAGTTGTGATGGCGTACTCCCAATGCTGTGCTCTCCACCACAGTTGCTTGGTTTTCATCTCATGAAACAGTGATGAATCTTTTTTCTGGTGTGATTCTACTTGTGTTCTTGCACAATGGAACTGTTAAGAAGTGAGATTTGCCAGTTAGGTAACCGAGATGTTTCTTGATGTTTCCCGAAGTTTGCAGCAGGTTCTGGGACGAGTCAGAGTTGCCAGTTTGCCTGCTGTTTGTGAGTGTAGTTATTTCATACGTTTTGCATAAATTTTCTGCTCTTTTTCTTTATGTTTTATGTGATTGCTTGTAAAATTATGCAATATAATTTAAGTTTGTATGGTAAATGATTTAGAGTGTTATGTAAAGTAAGAAAACTGGCATGTTTTGGTTGTCCCCGATTTGGTAACTGTGATCTCTTTCTCTCTCTGGAATACAACAGAACTGTGAAGAAGTTGATCATTCTAGTAATGCAAGCTTATACAAGGATTGGGAAGAAGCTAATTCAAGTTCAGTTGGTTTTCAGTTCAGTTTGAGTGTAGTTCTGTGTTAGTGCAGTGCTTGTGGAAATAGTGAGGTGTTGTTGGCAAGCATTAACCCGCCCCACCCTGACCGATTTTCCACCACTGACTCCCCCCAATCCTGACCAATTTTGTAAAAAAAATTTTTGGCTCAAACCTCTGCTTTTGGTGAGAAACATCGAAAATTCTTAGAGAAATCACTCACCTGAGGTTTAAAATACTCAATACAGGTAGAAATACCCCTTACCTCACTGGATTTTCTATCAGGCTGGTTTCAAAGAAAACAAGTTCTATGGAAGGGTAACTATTCCACACCACTCATAAACAGTATTTATTTATTTATTTGGTACGAATTTATGTGTAGTACGAAAGTATATTGGTTTTCACACATTAATATAGGCAATATAAGCATTGCTTCACTCACCAAACACATCAACATACCTGACCTTTTTTGGCGACATTACCTGATCATCATTTCTGACTGTCTCTTCCTCTAATGCTGCATAAACTTTGTCCTCCACATTGTCATCGATTGAGGAATCACTCTGGCCCTGAATTTCGTACCGTGTCACGACATGTCTTTACTGGCCAGGTTGCTGGTAACAGGTGAATTGTCAAGACAATGGCGTGCAGGGGGGGGGGTCATGTGGGGTAAGGCAATATCCATGCCTGGTATCTTGTAGAGGAAGGTGTCCCATGTATACGTACCAAAAATCACACGCAAAAATTGAAAATTGTGCAAATTAGGGACCTTGCAATTGATGTGCGTTTATATATGTCAACGGGACTGACAGTGACAAACCGTGTGGACATATATATGCGTAAACAGGACACGGCTGGTTAAGTGTCAGTGCAGTGCAGTTTGTATATTTTCGGTACTTGTGGAAACAGTGGAGTCTTGTCAAGAATTAAGTGTAACTGCAGTTATTAAAGTTTGTGTAGCTCCAGTGTTTGTGAGAACAGTGAGGTGAAGTTGGAAAGCATTAAGTGGAATTATTTGGAAAATAAAGACAGTGAACTTTAAGAATGATTGATTATGTGTGCGGATGAAAGGATACGAAGATGTGTAATGGATGCAAGAGCATACAGTATAGAGGTTGGGGGAGTGGACTTTCTGACCACCACTTTGTGGTGGTCAGAATCAATGTCCAAATAAAATTGAGAAATAGGAGATGGGAAGGACGGAAGGAAGGAGTATATGCAAGGAAAGTGGAAAGGTTACAAGAGGATGAGAAAAAGACAGAATATAAGAGAGAAGTGGAGGAACGATTGTGTAATATGAATTGGAGCAGATGGGGGACGTGGAAGGTGTGTACAAGATATTCACAGAAGAAATATGTGCAGCATGTAAGGTAGTGTGTGAGGTGAAGAGAAAACGAAAGGGGGTGCAAGGAACAGCATGGTGGAATGAGGAGGTGAGACAGGTTGTGGCACAAAAGAAAAAAGCATATAATGAATGGATGAGAAATATGGACGTGGAAGAAGTTGAGAAATGGAAGAGAGAGTTACTGTATATAAAGAAAGGAAGAGAGAGGTGAAAAGATTAGTAAGAGAGAGTAAGAAGAGAATGGATGAGGAATTTGGAAGGAATTTGAGTGTCAAGTGGAGGGAATGTAAGAAAATGTTCTGGAAAGAGGTAAAGAGAGTCAGAGAGGGTGGGAATGAAGTTAGTAGGGGAGCAAAAGATAAAAATGGTAGATTACTAGTTTAGAAGGAAGAAATAGATGGAGAGAACACTTTAATGAGTTGTTGAACATAGAGAATGAAAGTACGAGTAATGCGAGTATAAGTGACTGGGGAATGGCTGGGAGAAGGAGGGAGGTGAGCAGACAGGAAATAATAAGTAGGATGGAAGCTGTGGAAGCAATGAAGAAAGTCAAAATGGGGAAAGCCCCAGGAATTGATGGAGTGTGTGGTGAAATGCTGAAGCATGGGGGAGATGTAATAGTTGAATGGATATGGAAGATGTGCAGATTGGCCTGGGAGGAAGAGAGAGTCCTGGAGGATTGGAAGTCAGGTATAATTGTTCCCCTGTACAAAGGAACTCCCCCAATGATCTCTCACTTTCATTTTTATTAATTAAGAGAATACTTTCCAGTACGTACGAACACACATGTGCCAGAGTGGACTGCTGGAGGAAGAAGAGGTAGAGGTAGGCCGAGGGAAACCTGGTTGAGGACAATGAAAAAAGAAGCAGGAGAGGAGTGTTGGTGGGACCTGAAGGAGATGGCAAGAGACAAATATTGGTGGAGAGAGTTCATTGAGGCCCTATGCATCCCGTGGGATGCCAAAGGAAATGATTGATTGATTGATTGACGAACACACATAATTTTAAAATCAGAGCTAATTTCCCTTTGTCTCAGTCAGTGAAATATATAATAACATAAGATAAAAGAAATAATGGCATACAAATTCTCTGCCTCAGTCCCATCAACACGGTGAGGAAAATTTTACATTTTATTCCTGATATTACTGAGCGATGTTATTTAGCTTTCAGAAGGAGAGACTTTTTGGAGTGGAGGGATTAGATATAGCCTTCATTATCGCCCGCCTTAGATGGCGGAGCGATAATGTTTTTGTCTGCCTCTGTGTGTGTGTGTGTGTGTGTGTGTGTGTGTGTTCCCATTATATTTCATGAACGGTTTGAGCTATCAACATGAAACCTTCAAGGTATCAAGATATGGCCAAAATCTTGGACGAGTTCGAGAATGGGCACTCGGGGTCAAGGTCAAGGTCACCAAAGGCTGCCAAAGGTCAACTAGTTTTTATTGGCAACCTTTAGCACTATTTTATCTCATGAGCGACTTGAGTTATCATCATGAAACCTTCAGGGTGTCAAGATATGACCAAAATCTTGGATTTGACCGACAGCACAGACTGGCGGGCGATTAGCATTCGGCTCTCGAATCCTTTACTTTCATTTTTTAAATGTGTCCACCTCTGATCACAGGCTTCCCCTCCCATTCTGAAGGGGAGCAGTCATCCTACATCACACATGTCCATATGTCACCACTTCGGCGCTTAATGGGAGAAGACTGTAGCATCAGTCGAGCAGGGTGGTACTCTCAAGGTGGATGTAAAACTGATGACAGGGAGAGCTGGAGCTCCCGTTTCATTAGCCATCGGGACTAGCTTCTGACCATCCCCCTTTGATGAACTTTTTTAGTGTTTCAGTACCAGAGAGAAGGCCAGCATGCTCTCCAATACAAGTTCCTCTAAATGTCAGTACCAAACTACATGTACATTACACATTCCACCTCTTACTCAAAATTTAAACAAAACAAAGAAATGGCATCTCTACACAAGGCCTCGGAGTCCCTCGAGAAAGAGGGGAGGGGGATCATTAAAGTCCCCGCCAGCAGCCCATTTCACGGTGACGACCAACCAAGATGCCTGGAACCACTGGCCGACTCACTTCTTTTTCATTTCTGTAACATTCGTGGCATTTCCTCTAACTTTCCCTCTGTTGAACACCACCTCCCCTACTTTAAACCTCGCCTTCTCTTCCTCACTAAGACTCAACTGTCTGAGGCACCTGATGGCAAACCCCAATCTGTATCCTCTTACTTTCTCTATACTGATTTCAAGGCCAAAGGTGGCTGTTGTGCATATGTATGCAACAACATATCTTGCTCTGTCTTCCTGAACTTGAATCTTCTGAATTCTCTACTCTCTGGCTTCGACTTTCCTGTCATTCTCTGACTAAATATATCTGTGCTGTTTCCCCATCGTTGGCCAGGGGTTAACTAGTTACGTGGAAGGCTGATAGGGTCCCAGCACACCCCAAAACTTAATGGTAGATTTCTGCCATCTTCATAAAGTTATATCTACTAAACTTTGTACATATGTTGCCCAGGACACGGCATGTGGAGCTAACCCACTAAGTGTCCCTTTTGTTTTTTTATTGTTATTTTAACAAAATTATTCCATCTTATCAGAATTTCATTAAAGTTTGAGTATGGAAGTACTGATCCTACACTTATTTGAATGTCTGATTGTCAATATTCTTGGAACAAGTTCTCAACATAAGAAGTTCATGTGTAAAGTAAATTAGCATGATCATAAAATATAACTATCCTAATACTGTTCAAATTTGATAAAGATATTTTGTTTTCAGTATTACACAAATATAAAGAAAACTTAATTTTATCAGGAGAAAACGAGTAAATGATCTTTACATATCTCATAAATATAAAGAAAAGTGACTTCTATAAAGAGAAAACAACAGAAAACCTAACCTTATAATGTTCATCATCAGTGTTGGATACAGGTAAATCAGAGTCTGAATCATTTTCTTCTTGGTCACCTTCTGCCACTGCCATTGAGGAATAAAACTTTGATACTGGTATTGAGATTTTCCTTAATGTTCATAATCTGAAATCTCTGAGGAAAAATACAAAAAAAAGAAAAAAAAAAATAGTCACATGAAAGGCCTGGTGGGGTCCCGGCAGACCACACTAACATTTATTGCAATGTCACTCCTAAATGGTATGAAATTTTTTGCTAATTTTTTATGTGCATATAAAATAACCATCTTCAGTAAAAGTCATGGGAGGCCAGGTTGTGGAGAAAAAAAATGGCTTAATGGCAATATTTTTACAAACACACTGGGCTCCGCAGGGATGCCATTGGCTCATGGAGGGTTTATTATCCCCTAATTTTACTGACTTCTCAGAAATCTCCATTCTGGGAGATTTCAACGTTCACCGCCACCTCTGGCTCTCCTTTCTTTTCATTGATTCACCTGGTGAACAAGCCTACATCTTTTCCGGTCTTAATGCCCTAGAGCAGCTTGTACAGTACAGCACCCTACCTTTAGCCATGACCGCTTTTGAGAGAGTTCCAACATACATGACCCTTTCCTAAAAATTAATCATTCTGCTTACACTGTTAACCTTTTCTCTCCACTGGGCTCCTTCTTTCACAACCTTATCACCTAAACTTGTCCTATCGCTCCAGTAAGGCCTCTGGACCCTTCCAAGAAGTGTCTGTTATGGCACTTTCAAACTGCTGATTGGAAGGCCCTCAGGCAGTACATCTTTGATTTTCCTAGAATGATTATTGCTTCCATAGCCGAAAACCATCTAAGTGTTCCTCGCACATTACAGAGGTTATTCTCTCAGGCATGGTAGCATACATTCCTTTCTCATATCCTGTGGCTAATAAAAAAAAAATTGATTTAATCACGCTTATTCTAATCCTGTCTATAACAAGAAGGTCAACAAAACATTCTGGTGCCAGCCCACTCCTGAATCTCATCTCTTTAATGTTTCTGCCGGAATCATGCTAAATCTGTTCTTCGCTCTGCTAAAATTATTTTCATCCTTACTAAATGCTCTGAACTCTCGAACTTGAATTCTTCCCGCTCCTTCTGGTAATTGCCAAAAACCTTTCTAACAACTTTGCCTCATCATTCTTCCTTCCTCTTTTCTATTCTGACGGCTCTGTAGTTATTTCTTCTACTGATAGAGCAGAACTCTTTGCTCAGACTTTCGCCTCCAACTCCACCTTAAACGATTCCGGTGCTATATCACTTCCCCCTTCCGACTTCCTTATAGCTAAATTTAATATTTCTACAATTGATGTATTTTCTACCATCCCTGGCCTCAATACTAATAAGGTACATGGATCTGATGGGGTTCTTCCTGTTGTCTTCAAGAAGTGTTTCTGTGATTACATTCTGCCCAGGTCAACTATTTCACTTTTGTCTATCATCTTGTACCTTTCGTTCTTACTGGAGGTTTGCTCTCATTAAACCTGTCCCAAAGAAAGGTGAACATTTCCAGTCCTCTGACTATCGCCCAATTGTTTTAACATCCTGTGTTTCAAAAGTTTTCGAGTCTATTCTTAAAAAGATTTTTAAGGCATCTTTCCTATCACAACCTTCTTTCTGATCGTCAGAATGGGTTCCGCCAGAGACGCTTCATTGGCGCTCTTCTCAGCTACCTTTCAGACTACTGGTCATTGTCCTTTCGGGATTATGGGGAAAGCTATGCCATTGCATTTGGTGTCTCAAAGACTTTCGCCTGAGTCTAGCATAAATCTTCCAAACTGCCCTCTTACAGTTTCCATCCTTCAATCTGTCCCTTCATCTCTAGCTTCCTTTTTGGTGGTTCTATAGCTGCTGTTGTATATAGCCATGCTCATCTCCTGCAGTATCAATGGTGGTGTTCCTCAGGGCTCACTCCAATCACCAACTATTTTCCTTTTATTCATCAATGACCTTCTAAGATGCACATCTAACCCTATCCACTCATCCGCTTATGACTTCACCCTCCACCTTTCCATTCGCTTCCTGCAGCATCCTTCTTAGCAGTTACTTCAACAAATAAGGGATGACGCTATGGCACACCAAATATCTGATTTGGTTCATATCTCTAATTGGGTTAAACTTAAAAAAACTCAGATCTTACAGCTTACATCTTTCAACCCTAGAAAATCTTCTGCATGAAGGTCCTCTAATTTTTTTTTACAATATCCAACTCAACCCTGCATCATCTTTAAACATAATTGGAGTTTCATTCTCTCGGGATTTATCTTGGAAAGATCATATTAACTCGCTTGTAAAATCTGATTCCAAGGGATTAGGTGTGTTAAGCCAACTCAGTGCCTTTTTTGCATTTGCACAAACTTTATACACAGGTTTTATTCGCCCCTGTGTAGAGTGCAACTCTCACGTGTGGGGAGGTTCCCCACATACAGCTCTTCTCAGCAAGTGGAGTAAAAGGATTTTCGTCTCATTTACTCTCTTCCTCTTACTGGCTACCATCAACCTCTGTCTATTCGCTGCACTGTTGCATCTTTATCTCTTTTCTATCGCTACTTCAATCGTCACTGCTCCTCTGGACTCTCTGCTTGCATCCCTCCTCCACTACGATGGGTGTGTTGGACCTGCCAGGAAACAAATTCTCATCCCTTTTCTTTTCAACTCTCTAATGCAAGAGTTAAAGGTTACTCTCAGTCCTTGATTTATGCAACAGGTCAACTCTGGAACTGTCTCCCTCAGTCTGTATTTCCTTCTGCCAATGATCTCCAGTCTTCAAACGCAGTGTATCCAGGTATCTCAAAATGAACGGATCTTGAAATTGGCTCTCTGTTGTCTTGATTTTGTTTTTTCTTGAAAAGAATAATTTGCAGGTTACTGGCGTTGGGTTCCTTCCTCCTTGCATATATATATATATATATATATATACAGGTATATATATATATATATATATATATATATATATATATATACAGGTATATATATATATATATATATACAGTTATATATATATATATATATATATATATATATAAAACATCCACCGTTTGAAATAGATATATTCTAGGGCTCTTTCATACAGAAATGATGTATGGGTAATACTGGGGGTATTTTTACTTGTCTTATGATGATGTAGATCAGAAAATTTTGCATTAACGAAATTTCCTCACACTATTCCCTGCCCTAACCCGAAGGCGATCAAGGGTTCATTGGAATGTAAGCCTCTCTCTACCGGCTCGACCACCGCGTCCTCCAAGGGGCGTCTCCTAAACTAAATAAAATCCTTAGGCGGGACCGAATATAGAATAAAATGAATAATAAGGCCCAGGACTGAAGGGGTTAATTGGCTTCTTGTAATCGATAATCTTTAACCTACTCCTTCAGAAATGACTGAAATTCGTACCTGAGGAACCGTTGTTTGTTTCCGGGGAGCTTATGGTGCAGTGGTAGCAAATCCGGATCACACCCAGAATACCACGAGTTTAATTCTCTGACAGGTCACATTCTTGGACGTAGTTTGCTTCTTCTCTATTTCTCTTAATTCTGCAGTACATTTGGAAACCTCGATGTAAATTCAAGGGTTGTGATTCGTATTACAGATCAAGAATGGAACTTTCCAGAAACTCATTATCCGCCTTAATTACTCTTACGTGGAGTCAATGAGTATTAATCCTAAACCTTCCTCTTCCTTGTTCTTCATGTCTATATTTATAAACACTCCTGAGCTGCATCCTTTCAGGCTGGTGATATATTTTCTATAGTATTCTTACCTTCTCGTGGTGACGCTGAGATAACCGGTCGGCTCTGCTTCCCAGGTATGCAAACATAAATCAACTCCCTCCCTCTCCCCAGAACGGAGGATGGTGGACTCCAGGAGGAGGGCAACCTTATTCTGATGTCCACTGGGTTCATATCCAGATAAGCCGGAGGTAGTAGCTGCAACAGTAACAGCAACACCAGCAGCAATAGCAGCAGCACCACCACCACCACCACCAGCAGCAGCAGCAGCAGCAGTAGTTGTTGATGTTGTCGTTGTTGTTGTTCTTGTTGTTGTTGTAGTGGTGGTGTAGTCCCGGAAGATTCTGTTGGGCCTATGATAGAATAACCAGTTAGTGGGGTGAGATTTAACTTTTCACTAGACCCTTCACAACACAAACTCTTCTCTTGCTTACATAAAAGCGTCTAGGAGAAGAATGAGTAAAATAAAATCAAGCCACCAAAGTGGAGAGATAAACCATTAAATTAGCATGACATATCATCTGTTCTTGCTACTGTCACTCCATTCATAACAGTTAGTCCCATTATACTGCTAGGATTATTATAGGCTTTAACTAAACCATCTAATTTCAAAAGTGTTTCCTAGGATGAATTAACCTCCTGATAGCAAAAATGAAAGTAAACGTCATCAGAGGGAACTGGAATATGTTGTGCACACGATTGATCGTATTTACATTTGACTTTATTCATTCTCTTGCCATTCACTTCACAAATAAACAACTGTATCTGTGTGTGTGTGTGTACTAGGAAAATTAAAAACATCACACACACACACACACACACACACACACACACACACACACACACACACACACACACACACACATAGCTACCTATCTATCAACATTTCTATCCATATATCTATCTATATCTGTCTATCTATCTATCTGCATATTTGTCTATCTATCTATCTATCTATACTCGTGTATATATATATATATATATATATATATATATATATATATATATATATATATATTCTCTCTCTCTCTCTCTCTCTCTCTCTCTCTCTCTCTCTCTCTCTCTCTCTATATATATATATATATATATGTATACTTATATCTATCTATCTATCTATCTATCTATCTATCTATCTATATATATATATATATATATATATATATATATATATATATATTGTCACTGGCGTAGTTACCCCAGTAGCGAATGAGTGAAATAGAGGATGTGATAATGAAAGGGGAGAGAAGCGAGCCATCAATAACATAAAATCTTTTTCTTATCAGTTTTGCTGCCTGTAAGGGTAAAACCAAGCGGTCACTTTTGCCTTCTCAACTGATAACACACCAGATGTTTTTCTCACAAATTACGCAGAAAGTTCCTCTTGTCCTTGAACTATGGGTGTGACATAATGTGGGAGGAGCAAAGTAGGGATGTTTGCCAATTAGCAGCCTAAATGGAGCTTACGTCACGTTCTTGATGGCACTCAATTGGTTCTGTCTGAAGTGTATGAGGCCCTCATTGGTAGCAGGTGCCTCTATTGTTTCTGTACGGACAGAGATTATTTTTAAGACAGCCTAGTGGTTAATTAGCTGAGAAAGGCGGAGTAAGCTCCTTTATAAGCTCCAGGAAAGTGTGAAGAGACAGATTTTTATCCCATTTTGTACATACATCCCTATACACATTTTGTCATTTGTACATAATTTGTACACATCTACTGTCCCGTTACACTCTTGTCACATTGTGTTGCACTTTTCCCCAACACTACTCAATACCTGACTTTGATTACAAAACACACTGTTTGTGCACCATTTCCCATTTTTGGTTCACTCCTCCATTTACACTAGTGTGTGATTTATATCTGGATTTAACTTTCGAAGTCTCCACGTTTCCTCGAGTTTTGTGAGTACTTAGCTTCCACTGAGTGTGTTCTGGTTAGGGAAGAAATAACTTGTTTTATATTTGTATTCTGAGGCCTATATGAATCCTCCCTTTTGTGAAACGAACCCTGGTTTCTTCTTTGGTTGTGTATGTTATAGTGTACAGTAAAGTTAAGTTAGTTTTCTTGCAAACTTTATCTTATCCCTTTTGGTGCTTAATTAAGGGTTAAGAGTGCACCGTAATATACACCCCATAACAATTTCGCTACCTTCTGGCCAGAATAGCTCTGTGACATAATATTGGCAACCTTGGCCACATACGCAGTGCTTACTCTTACCTACTTAATTATAATCAGTAATCATGGCCCTAATGAGTGATAGTGATGTGAAAGCATTTTTGGATTCTAAGCCTTTCCCAGCAAGAGTGAAAACACTCGCAAAACACGAGCTCATATTGCTTGTCCAGGCCTTACAGTTGAGATTTCCTGCCTCAGTCACTAAGACTAAGTTATTTGATTTAATATTGGTCACCATGTTTGAGCAAAGTGAGTCCTCTATAGCTAGTTCTGAGCCATTTGATACTGCACAAGGTGCTGACCCTGAGCCTTTGGCATCGGAGATACCTGGCCCTAATGATTTTTCTGCTCATGATACTGGTGACAAAGTGCAACTTGAGTTAGCCAGAATCAAGTTGAGGGAACTAGAAGTGCAAGCAAAAATGAGAGAACAAGAATGGAATGCCAAAATGAGGGAAATAGAATTACAGGCTCAAATGAGACAAAAGGAAATGGATCACGAATACAGACTGAAGCACCCTGGTTTATCTGGAGCTAGTAGTTCATCTGCCAAGGAATCTTTTGATGTTGCTAGGAACATTAAGCTAGTACCTCCCTTTAATGAGCAAGATGTCACCAAGTATTTCCATATGTTTGAAAAGGTAGCAGGTCGTCTCTCGTGGCCAAAAGACTCTTGGACAGTACTGCTGCAGAGTGTTTTGAAAGGAAAGGCTCAAGAGGCTTATATTTCTTTATCTGTTGATCAAAATGCTAACTATGATTGTTTAAAAGATGCCATTCTCAAAGCATATGAACTCGTGCCAGAGGCATATAGGCTTAAATTTAGATCCACCTTTAAACAGAAAGATCAGACTCATGTGGAATATGCTAGAGTACTCACAGACTTATTTGATCAATGGTTGCATTCTAAGAAAGTTGATGATTTCTGTAAACTTAAAGAATTAATGATCTTGGAGAACTTCACTGGTAAGTTAGATAGGGATGTGGCTACATACCTAGTGGAAAAAGATTTAGATACCCTAGCTGAGGCTGCTGTTGTAGCAGATAACTATTGTATAATTCATAAGCATGAACGTAAGCCTCAGTTATTTGTTAAGGGTAGGACAGTGAACCAACCAGTTTTTGTGAACCCTTATTCTGGTAAAGGCAAGTTAATGTCAAGTGACACTAGTGGGAACACTGCAACCCCAGAGCATGTTAGTTCTACGAAAGTAAGTGAGGACAGTGTTGCCAGAGGGTCAAGAAAAAGTGTCAGGTTTTGCCAGTATTGCCAGAAAACGGGGCACTTGGAGGATTGGTGCTGGAAAAAACGAGGGAAAAGTTCTAATGTAAAACCAATTACTCTGATAAACTCTTGGGGATCTTTTGACACCAACAGAGACCAGCCACCCACAGATATTGTTAGCGGTAGTCAGACACAACCCCAGCAGGTGCACATTGTTGATAAGGCCAGAGTGGAACTGTCAGTAGTGGATAAACAGACTCCTGTAGAGCCAGTGTTAGACACTAGCAAGACTGGGGCAGTGCAGCCGTCAGGTTCAGGTGAGAGTGGTAATAAGACTCCATCAGAATGTCCTCCCCCAAGCAGTACTCAAAGTGACTTCTTCCCAGGTCATTTATTTGCTAACTTTATTTCTAAGGGGTTAGTTTCAGTTGATGGAAAAGGTGGTAAGGAAGTCACTATACTTAGAGACACAGGAGCTTCACAGTTACTAAAGTTGAAGGGGATTGTTGATGTAGCTGACCCTAATGAATGTGTCTTGCTACAGGGTATAGCTGAGTTTGTATCTGTTCCCCTAGTTGAGGTGAAGCTCCAGTCAGAATTAGTTACTGGTTCAGTGCGTGTGGGTGTTGTTGACCAGCTTCCTGCACAAGGGGTCACTTTCCTTTTGGGTAATGACCTGGCGGGAGGACAGGTGAGTGCTGTTCCCTGCGTGTCAAAAACTCCCCTGAGTGAGGATAGGACTAAAGAGCTGGAAGATACATGTCCTAAATTGTTTCCTGCATGTGCTGTAACTAGAGCTATGACAGCAAAAGCCAGCCATGAGAATGTTGACAGTAATGGCACTGGCAATGCCGATGATGATATTGGGCTTGGTGATACCTTTTTTGCCCAGTTAAATGACTCAGAGGTTGATGATTCTCCCCAGACTGATGCAAGTGGAAAGTTAGCTGATATGCAAAGATCTGATCCAGAGATTGCCACTTTAATTGGCTCAGCAGTTAAGGAAAATGAATGTGAGTCTGAACTGACAGAGTGTTATTATTTAAGGCCAAATAACGTGTTAATGAGAAGATGGAGACCTCCTAGTGTTGCTCATTATAACGAATGGGAGACTGTATATCAGGTGGTGGTTCCAAGACCCTATAGGCAAAAAATTATGTCCATTGCTCATGACTCTTCTTTAGCAGGTCACTTATGGGTGAAGAAGACTCTCTTCCGAATCTGGCAGCATTTGTACCGGCCTGGAACCCGTCGAGATGTCTCCCGGTTCTGTAGGTCATGTCACACCTGTCAGCTAGTCAGTAAGAGCAATAAGCCCATCCCTGCAGCTCCTTTGATTCCTCTACCTGTGTTTGAGGCCCCATTCACTAGAGTCCTTGTGGACATTGTTGGTCCTTTGCCTAAGACCTCTTCTGGCCACCACTACATCCTCACAATGTTAGACATGGCCACTAGATATCCTGAAGCCATTCTCTTGAGAAATATTTCAGTTAAATTGGTTGTAAAGGAGATGCTAACCTTCTTTACCCATTTTGTCTAAAGAAGTGCAGTCGGATCAATGCAGTAATTTTAATTCTAAACTGTTCAGACAAACCTTAAGGAGTTAGGAATCTCACAAATCACTTCCTCAGCATATCATCCTCAGAGTCAAGGTGCATTAGAGAGGTATTACCAAACTTTGAAGAGTATGCTCAGAAAACTATGTGTTGATGAAAAGGAATGGGACAAGTGTTTACCTTTCCTACTTTTTGCAACCAGAGAGGCACCGAGCGAGTCCTTGGGCTACTCCCCATTTCAGTTAATCTTTGCCCATAAAGTAAGAGGTCCCCTTAAACTCCTCAAAGAACAATGGGTCAAGGATGATGACCAAATTAACTTGCTAGACTATGTGTCAAAAATTAAAGAAAGACTGGCCTATTGTATGGAAGTAGCCAAGGCACACTTGGAGTCCTCTCAAGAAAAGATGGAGAGGTGGTATGACCACTCTAAGAAAGTTAGGCACAGAGTTTTTCACCCAGGCAATCAAGTTCTTGTCTTGCTTCCCATTCATGGTCAGCCTCTGCAGGCAAGTTTTGCAGGCCCTTATCTAGTGGAAATGAGGGTAAGTGAAGTAAATTATGTCATTTTAACCCCAGACCGGAGGAAGGAACGAAGATTGTGCCATATAAATATGTTGAAAGAGTACCACAGGTGAGACGTGGACCCCCCTAGTGCTGCATGCGTGGTGTCGGCTGTCGAGTTTGCGGAACCCCCTAGTGCTGCATGCGTGGTGTCGGCTGTCGAGTTTGCAGAACCCCCTAGTGCTGCATGCGTGGTGTCGGCTGTCGAGCTGGCGGAGGATGAGGGCTGCTCTTTGACTTTGGACCAGATGACCAGTTGGAGATAAAACAAGGAAGCTTGGAGTGCACTGACTGATAAACTCTCCCACTTGACTGCAGAGCGGTGTGCTGAGCTTGTTGCCCTTCTCAGGAAGTTCCCTGATGTCTCCCGGGACACCCCAGGGCGGACGGAAGTGGCACAGCACGATGTGGACGTTGGAGATGCCAGCCCTGTAAAGCAGTCCCCATACAGGGCTAGTCCTCAGAAGCAGACCATCATTCGAGAGGAGCTGAATACATGTTGCAGCAGGGGTTAATCGACTCCTGTCAAAGTGAGTGGTGCTCCCCGGTCTTGGTGGTTCCAAAACCCGATGGGTCAGATGATGCTGTAGTGTATACTGATCACCAACCTTTGAAATTTTTGTCCTGATTTAAGGACAAAAATCTTAGATTGACCTGCTGGGCCCTATTTTTGCAAGCATACTTCCTTGATGTAAGACATTTAAAAGGTGTTAGTAATGTTTTAGCAGATTACCTGTCCAGAACTTGATTGTATAGTATCCAGAAATTTCCCCTTGGGAAATTTCTTCTCTCAGGAAGGGAGGTGTCAATGGTGTAGTTACCCCAGTAGCGAATGGGTGAATTAGAGGATAAGGTGATAATGAAAGGGGAGAGAAGCGAGCCATCAATAACATAAAATCTTTTTCTTATCAGTTTTGCTGCCTGTAAGGGTAAAACCAAGCGGTCACTTTTGCCTTCTCAACTGATAACACACCAGATGTTTTTCTCACAAATTACGCAGAAAGTTCCTCTTGTCCTTGAACTATGGGTGTGACATAATGTGGGAGGAGCAAAGTAGGGATGTTTGCCAATTAGCAGCCTAAATGGAGCTTACGTCACGTTCTTGATGGCACTCAATTGGTTCTGTCTGAAGTGTATGAGGCCCTCGCTGGTAGCAGGTGCCTCTATTGTTTCTGTACGGACAGAGATTATTTTTAAGACAGCCTAGTGGTTAATTAGCTGAGAAAGGCGGAGTAAGCTCCTTTATAAGCTCCAGGAAAGTGTGAAGAGACAGATTTTTATCCCATTTTGTACATACATCCCTATACACATTTTGTCATTTGTACATAATTTGTACACATCTACTGTCCCGTTACACTCTTGTCACATTGTGTTGCACTTTTCCCCAACACTACTCAATACCTGACTTTGATTACAAAACACACTGTTTGTGCACCATTTCCCATTTTTGGTTCACTCCTCCATTTACACTAGTGTGTGATTTATATCTGGATTTAACTTTCGAAGTCTCCACGTTTCCTCGAGTTTTGTGAGTACTTAGCTTCCACTGAGTGTGTTCTGGTTAGGGAAGAAATAACTTGTTTTATATTTGTATTCTGAGGCCTATATGAATCCTCCCTTTTGTGAAACGAACCCTGGTTTCTTCTTTGGTTGTGTATGTTATAGTGTACAGTAAAGTTAAGTTAGTTTTCTTGCAAACTTTATCTCATCCCTTTTGGTGTTTAATTAAGGGTTAAGATTGCACCGTAATATACATCCCATAACAATATATATATATATATATATATATATATATATATATATATATATATATATATATATATATATGTATGTGTGTGTCTGTGTGTATATATATATATATATATATATATATATATATATATATATATATATATATATGTATGTGTGTGTCTGTGTGTATATATATATATATATATATATATATATATATATATATATATATATATACACCTAGGCTGCTTCCCCCAAGGAAAGGGAGGTAGCTGAGACAGGACGACACATTCCCCATTGAGCGGTGGCTCAATCGGTAGAGAGTTGGCCTGCAGTCCTGACGGACCCGGGTTCAAATCCCGCTGGGGCAGGGAACAGTTTAAGGATTTGAATTTCATAAAATCAGACTTTACTGATCTACCAGAAGGCCCGCCGACATGTCGTAAAAATACCCCCACTAATATCAATACACCAGTCCTGTATGAGACAGCCCTAGCATGTATTCAATATGGACGGTGGGTGTTAGCGCCGAAGTGGTGACATGTAGAGGTGTGCGGTACGTAGGAGGACTACTGAGCCTTCAAAGCAGGCTGTGAAGCCTATGCCCAGAGTCGGACACACACACACACAAAAAAAAAAAACATTCATTCGCATCTTAGTCCCAAAGGGGAGAACGGACAGATCCTCACCGCACCACACCGCACAAGGGTCAACTGCGCAATGCAATCAGTGACATCCGCAGCAGGACCCGACAGTAGAGCTGGTTTACCCCTGCCACATCACATCATAACAGACTCATCCCCTTACCCGCACCTGACCTGAAATAGCTGATCAGACCAAATGCGGGAGAATATCCCCTCAGGGCTGCGTCATCACTTATTCATTCAAAATTTCTCTCCATTTATTTCTGTCACGCACAGCCACTCTTCCTTGCTCAACAGACATCCCTCTCGCATCCAGCGCTCTCTTCACACTGTCTATCCATCCTATTCGTGGTCTTCCTCTCAGCCTTACACCTCTCACATCAGATCTAGTTATCTTTTTCACCAATCGCTCATTA
>NC_136955.1:31904118-31915009 GCF_032717465.1 Coenobita brevimanus
CCCAGGCCAATCTTGACATCTTCCACATCCATTCTACTACTATCTCTCCCCCATGCTTCAGCATTTCACCACACACTCCATCAATTTCTGGGGTTTTCCCCATTTTGACTTTCTTCATTGCTTCCACAACTTCCATCCGGCTGATATCTTCCTCACTTCTCATATCCCTCCGCCTTCCAGCCAGGGTTGCCAACCCACATTTTCAAATGTCACTATGCACATGCTTAAAAGTCGCAAAAATGTTGTTAAAAATTCCATCAAAAGTCGCTAATATTACTCCTTCCCCCCTACACAATTTTTTAATCGTTATAGTTTTTTTTTTTTTTTTTCTACACAATAGTAACCAAATAGGTCAATATTGATCAAAAGGTCAAACATGGCCAGAGTTCCTCCACTTTTTTTACTTCACCAAGTTTCTTAAATGGGAGAACTGTCTGTTGCTCTCTACTAAAAGGCTGTGCTGCTTTCTTATGTTTGTGTGTGTTTCTGTGTTTCTCAAGTTTGCACAATTTTGCAGACAGAGTATACTTGCAAATTTTACAAGATCATTTTCTATCATCTCCAGGGACCTCGAGGAGCCAGTTTTTGTACCTTTCGTCTTTTAGCCATTTCTTCCTAAATATCTCTGAATATTGTGGCTTGCCCATTTTTAAGTAAAACGCACTTCCTTCTGGGCTCGTAGTAGACTCGTGACTGAGTGCGTCGTGTATACTGTGTAGATCTAATACATACTCGAGTTTTGTGAAGATATGTCCTGTACCATCTGTATGGATGCTCGTGCCACTACTTCAGTTAAGTTAAACAGCTTATATCAATTATATTATGCTCATCACAGATCAATAGCAGAAAATTGCTTGGCAATTGTTTTTCTAAGTCATACCACATGTGCTTAGCACTACCATAAGTGCCAAATCTCATACCTAGCAAAATCTGCATATCCTGTGGCTTCATCTGGGTAAACCGCCATCAGGTACGGATGATCGGGGGACGGGTACCAGACGAACGTGAGTTGGACATGTCCTAGCACTCTGTACTGTGGGCTGCTGCCTCTTAAAATTTATTTCCCTGTTATTTTGAATTCCTTAGTCATCAGATAAATATGCATTTATATTATTATAGTTTGATATACCGTGAACTATTAATTTACAGAATAGTTCAGAAGTCTCTAGATAAGTCACTAGATGTCTGTGGAAATCTCTAGATTTGTGACATGTCGCAAAACAAAAATGTTGCAAAATGAAAACAAAAATCTCTAGATCTAGCAACAAAGTCACTAAGTTTGCAACCCTGCTCCCAGCCATTCCCCAGCCACTTATGCTCGTATTACTTTAATTCTTTATATTCAACAATTCCTACAAGTGTTCTTTCCATCTGCTCACTTTTTTCTCCCTTCTCTACTAGTAATCTACCATATTTATCTTTCACTCCCCGACTAACTTCTTTGCCACCCTGTCTAACTCTCTTTACCTCTTTCCAGAACATTTTCTTACATTCCCTCCACTTTTCACACAATTTCTTCCAAATTTCTCATCCACTCTCTGCTTACTCTCTTTTAATAAACTCTTCACCTCTCTCTTCCTCGCTACATGTAATTCTCTCTTGTCTCTCAACTTCTTCCATGCCTCTGTTTCTCATCCACTCATCATATACTTTCTTCTTTTATGCCACAGCCTGTCTCACCTCTTCATTCCACCATGCTGTTCCTTGCACCCCGTTTTGTCTTCTTTTCACCCCACACACCATTTCACATGCACAGATTTTCTATTAATGAATATCTTGCACACACCTTCCACATCCTCCATCTGCTCCAATCCATATTTACCCAATCGCTCCTCCACTTCTTTCTTATATTCTGGCTTTTTCTCATCCTCTGGTAACATTTCCACTCTCCTTGCATATACTACTTCCCTCCTGTTCTTCCCTTCTTCTATTTCTCCATTTCGCTTGGACCAAATTTACAACGCTGGGTGGTAACCTTTATAAGCACCCAACAAAAAAGCCTGTATTCCTTTGCGTGGCATCAAGTGTAGGTTGAAAAAGAAGTTAATTTTGCCCCTCCCGGAAAACAACTAACTAAAAATACAAATGTCAATATATATATAGATATATATATACATATATATACATACATTATATATATATATATATATACAGTATATATATATATATATATATATATATATATATATATATATATATACAGTATATATATATATATATACAGTATATATACAGTATATATAGTATATATATATATATATATATATATATATATATATATACAGTATATATATATATATATATATATATATATATATATATATATATATATATATATATATATATATATATATATATATATATACAGTATAATCTTTTTCACTGAGTACAAACCAGTAATCATATATTTCTAGATGTCCCTGTGCTGTAACACTCTGAGTTGCGTGAACCAATGTCATGAAACATCTCTTAGACCACCCCTTTTAAACACTTACCCTTCATTGACTGAGGCCATTAAGCTCCTTTGATTTAACCTATTTTTTCTATAATATAAAAAGACAATAGTGTCAAACAATAAACAACAAAGTTACTTACTGCCTGACCAACACCGCTTCCATCAAATTCACTTAAAATCAGACAAACGCTATAAGGGTTCATTTGTTCACACACACACACACACACACACACACTCACACACACACACACACACACACACACACACTGGAACTCGATCTAAATCCTGACATTTCGCAGAGTCAAAGGTATATATATAACTTTTTCTTTGACTTCAAGGAGTAGTATATTATGGAGAAGCACAGTTCATTTACAGGACTCTAAAGAAGGAGGCTAACTGAGTAAAAAGTGTGCTGTGTATCCAGTAAGTTCAGTTGCCATAAATACTGAACATGTCTCCAAAATAGCAAATCAAACTTTTTAAACAATATACTAACTTACACTGATTGCACATTATTTTATATAATCTTAGTTATCTACCACTGCAATTGTCCAACTGCCAGCTATCAACGTAAGTAACAGCCCATTGTTGTTTTCATGAACCATTTCTAAGTCACCAGCAATCACATTTCTGAGTGTAATGGAGATGATGTGTCTGAGGAGTATGTGTGGAGTGGTAAACAGCAGTAATGGATCGAGTGCAAGAAATGATGAAGTGCCGAAGGGAGAACTGGAGTTGTTCGGGAGATGGCTGGTAGAGTTGAGCAGAGGGTGTTGCGATGGTTTAGGCATATGGAGAGAACGGATAATGAGCGTTTGGTGAAAAAGATAACTAGATCTGATGTGAGAGGTGTAAGGCTGAGAGGAAGACCACGAATAGGATGAATGGACAGTGTGAAGAGAGCGCTGGATGCGAGAGGGATGTCTGTTGAGCAAGGAAGAGTGGCTGTGCGTGGCAGAAATAAATGGAGAGAAATTTGATGAATGAATAAATGATGAACTGCCAGCCCTGAGGGGATATTCTCCTGCATTTGGTCTGCTCAGCTATTTCCAGGTCAGGTGCGGGTAAGGGGGATGGGTCTGTTATGATGTGGCAGGGGTAAACCAGCTCTGCTGTCGAGCCCTGCCTGAGGATGTCTACTGATTGCGATTGCGCAGTTGGACCCTTGTGCCGGTGTGGTGCGTGTGAGGATCTGTCCGTTCTCCCCTTTGGGAGCTAAGATGCGAATGAATGTGTTTGAATGGATGAGTAAATGGGGAGTGTAAGTCGTCTTGTCTCGGCTACCTCCCCTTTCCTTGGGGGAAGCAGCCTCAGTTATATCAGTCAGATAGATACTACTATCTGCGTCTACCATGAACCCTTTTCCAGTCATCAGTAACTGTAGTTCTAAGGACATAATTTAAAATTATTACTGTAATGAACACTCGCTAATGGTATCAGTACTGAGATACAAATTTCTCTGACATAATATCAAAATGTTATCAGAAAGAAAGATTTCCATTCACAAGAGATAACTTACGGGTTTTCTTTCTTATTCTAATTTGTTTGTAGGACCCAGTTCCAATAATCAACCAACTTATAATTTCAAAGAAGAAATCATTCATGTTGCAGTCCAGGAAACCTGGATCATCAACTTTCATCAGTTTTGCTACCATGATCCCTCACCCAACTAGGATTAGTAGTAGTAGTAGTCAATCAATCAGTCAATCATCCTTTATTTCGTAGTAAAATATTACAGAGACAGTAAAAAGTTGAGACTTAAAATCAATATACTGCACACATACAGTACATTATAATCCATTAAACAACTGTGCATCTACTGTACCCTGACATACTATGTAAAAAATCGTATTAAACATTTTTTATTTACTTCGAACCGTTTCTATACAAAAAAATTATAATAGGAGACTATCGTCTCCACTGTTCGTGAGTTTGTACCCATGATATTCTTTGCTTCAATAATATCAGTTGTACAATCTGGAATATTTATGTTGTATCTTGGTCCAAAAAGTTTTTATTTAATGCTGCTACCTCATTACGTGGCCTACTCTGAGCCATTGTATAGGCCTACTCATCTTCAGAAGAGGGTTAGAAGTTAAAATTTTCCTTGGTAGAACAGAAATTGGGGGTAAAGCTCATTATCCACTCACTTGATGTAGTGCTGCTTTGAGTGTCTGCCCTTTCCTCTCTTCCTTCCTCTTTCCTCGTCATCTGTCTTTCTTTCCTTCATTCCTCTCTCTTCCTGCTGCCTATGGGTGACTTTACTTCCTCCCTCTTCTGTCTTTCTTTCCTTCATTCTTTCCTCTTCCTTCTGCCTATGGGTGACGACTCTACACTGAGTAACAAGCCAAGTGGTTTCCTGTGCACCAGGAAGCCATTTACTACGCTGGGATTGGTAACCATATAACCAAATTGTGGCGCTCTGTTGGTTTAGAGTGGGTAATTAAAGCTCTCCAATCGGATTGAGACTCTGAAGGTTTATATCCAAGGAGTAGTTGTGTTTATTGCTAGCACATAATGCCACTCAGGGATGAGTGAGGCTGGTCAGTCACACCTTAAATGTCAGGACCAACTTCCCTAGCCCCGGGCTCCTATGCTCCTCATGGGGCAACATAGGATTGGATGATGGGTAGAATCTGGAAAATTTCTCCTGAAAAATCTCCCTTGACTTCCAGCCATGTGACGCTTAAAAGAGAAAGCTGTTTGCATGTTTCAGCGACATCATGGTTAAGTGTCTCTGATGATACGTTTAAAAACTTTCTTTAGTGCTTTATGGTAAGCAACTTCGGAGGATTTGTAAAAGGTATTCGGTCCTTGCTGTAGGGTTTACATCCCATAAAGCCAATCCATATCCGGGAAGATAATAAGCATTCAAAAGAAATTTGAGAGTTTCTACTGTTACACCCTTTAAGTCTCTATAAACAAATTCAAACCTAGCATAAAACTTATTCAGCTTAATCTCAACATATTTATGATCCATTTTGTTACACTGTAAATAATGCCTTAGATATTTGTAACTGTCAACGACATCAAACTCATCTGTAATCACAACCATACATTTTTACCAAACTCTGTTCTTCCAAAAATCATGCATTTTGACTTGACTTTTTAAGTACAAAGCTTTAAGTTTCCCACTGAATATTTAAGCTTTATCATATATAGTATCAAAATCACCCTGTTTCACTTGTTATCAGCTTACCAGGTCATCTGCATAGGCCATAATATTTTTTTTAAATTTACCAAGAGAATAGCCAGATCTCACTCCTGAAATTACTTGCAGCAAATCGTCTATGTGCAGCTTAAAAAAAAAAAAAAAGTGTGATAAAATACCTTGTCTATCACCATCATCGTCATCATCATTTGGACCTCCTTTCCCACCCAAAGGTACGGGGAGGAGTAGCAACGATCCAGACAGCTCCAAATTTGCCCAGTTCAATGGGCCACGCTTCCATTCACTCATCATTCAAGACCCCAGAATCCTGGCTCTATCTGGTACGCCAAAAACATTCACCACATTTTGCAGCTTCACATAAACGTATTCGACAGAGTCAATTTGGACGTTGCTCACGTTTAGAAAGGGATGCCAAATCCCTGATCATGCACTTCACCTCTCAACATTCATCCAGCCAGCTCTCCGATCTCATCAGTTCCCTAGCCATACCGACTTCCATACCTCACTTCCTCACACACACTCATTCACCATATCCCTCCAACCTTCTCCTTGAGCTTACCTCCGCCTTCTCCCTCCTTCAAATTCGCTCAGATATACCGTTTTCACCATTCTATTGTTATCCATTCTTTCCCCATATGACCACATACCATCTCAGTACACCCTCTTCTATTCTGATGTCACACAGACTTCCTCTACTGCTTCTCTCACTAATCACATTATTTCATATCTTACCCACTCTCTGTATTCCACATACATTCCTCCAGCAGTCCCATCTCCACTGCTCTTACTCTTTGACTTTTTCATTTTCATGCCACACCATAGTCTCACATCATACATATGTTAAAGTCGGCACTAACACCTCTTTTGTGTAAGTCTCGCACAGCTGCAACACTCAAAGCCTCTGTCTCCTTGTTAACAAGGTCTTCATAGCTTTCATTCCAGCTACTTCCTATGTGTCCTCTGTGTCACTCTCTACTATCCACCACTCTTTTGTACATTTTCCTCTCTTTTCTATCTTTTGTCCCCAGGTATTTGAACTCTCCCACACAATTCCAGTCTCTCTCCGTTCGAGAAGGTGTAAAGTCACACTGGGAATCTATTCTTCTCCCACAATAACCATCACTTTACTCTTTTTGCATTTACTCTAAAGGCACGACGCTTACAGACATCAGCAAAACTCTGCACTAGTCTACCAAGTTCTTGTCCGTTATTTGCAAGTAGTACTGCATCTATCAGCCTACTATAAATTTGAGATATTTCATCCCATCACCATTCATTACCAACGCCATTCCTCTCTCCATTACTCGTTGTTTTTATTTCTCTCATCACCCCATCCATATGTATATTGAACAACCACTGGGACATCACACAACCTTGTCGCACGCCCACACTGATCGTGAACCATTCACTTAGCTACCCATTTGTATCCGCTTACAGATGCCTCACTACCATCACACAAAATCTTTTGACGGCACCTAGCAGCTTACCATCGACACCGAACATGCGCAAAACCTTCCACAATCCTTCTCTGTCTACTTAGTCCAATATGCTTTCTTCCAGATCCACATAAATGCCACACACACAGCTTATAGTCCTTCTCACAAGCCTCCGCCACTATCTGATCTTACTGTAAATATTTGATCCACACATCCTCTGTCACCCCTAAACCACCCTGTCCATCATTCACTAGGACTTAACTCTCTTACTTTGCTTTATAATAATTCATCCATTATCTTTCTTACCACACTCAATAAATTTATGCCCACAGTAATTCTTGCACTCTAGCCTTCGCTCACCTTTTATTTTTTTGTATAGGGTACAATCACAGCCTTTTTCCCACTCTCCTGGCACAGTTTCACTCATCCATGCCTTCTTACATATCTCTAACAAGCACTTAATTCCGCTCTATCCACTGCACTTAGTGATCTCTACATATACCTCGTGAACCCCAACTTCTTTTTTCCACTTGTCGAACTCAGTTAAAAACTTACCTGCAGAGACTCTCCATCTTCCCATTCCATAAAACCCTTGCTGTCTGGTTTGTCAAATAATGCATTAATAATAACACAACATCAGGGGGTATTTCCTTGTCCATTAAAGTATTTTCAAGAATGAAATGGTTAACTTTGTCAAACGCCTTTGAGAAATCAATGAAGAAAGTGGAGACATTACCATCCCTGTCCGTGTATTGATGTACGATGCTTTTTAAGAAGTAGCATCAGATGTTGATGAACTCTTTTTAAAACCAAACTGACACATATTAAAGCTAAGCATCTCCTCCAACATTTGCAAAACATGACACTCAAAAACTTTTAGCAACATAGTTCGCTACAACACAGGCCTGTAATTTGATAACAAGGTACAGTTCCCATTTTGATCTTTAATGATTGTTGTAATTTTGCCTCTCAGCATGTCATCAGGCAGGCAACAATGAACAAAGCAAGAATTCATGAAATTCATAAAACTTGCTGGAAATAAAGTTACATTTTTTTTTTTTTTTTAATAAGCATAAATCCTATCGTGCCCAATTCCCCAACTCATACAGCCAATATACTTTC
The DNA here is from genome assembly GCF_032717465.1 of Coenobita brevimanus. NCBI lineage: Eukaryota > Metazoa > Arthropoda > Malacostraca > Decapoda > Coenobitidae > Coenobita > Coenobita brevimanus. The sequence goes on from NC_136955.1 coordinate 31,912,304, forward strand.
TAACACTCACTACAGAGTGTTCGCAAGGTGAAACATTGTTCACCCACTCTCCATTTATTTTTAAGCTTATTCAAAAAATTTCCTTCCCGCGTCTTTTAGTAAGAAAATCATTTGGACAGATGAAAAAAAGATTATTGTAAATAGTAATAATGTCTTGAGCAATTACTCATCCATCAATTACCTGAGATGAGTTGTACCTTGTTCCTCCTGTAATTAACCTCTCTCTAGGAAACTTCCTCATATCTCTAGTGGCAGTAGTAGTAGTAAGTAGTAGTGGTGGTAGTAGTAGTGGTAATAGCAGTAACAAATAAATCAGTCAATCAATCTTTATCTCGTATTGCTACTACATAGAAAATGAATAAAACAGAAGTTCAAGAAATACTCTACATTACAAAATCTTCACATATTGCATGCTGAAATATAATGTGGGACAAATTACTACTTATGATATTCATCTGAGATCCTCATATCAGTTTATCTTTTCACATAAAGAACATAATAGCGGTATCTTTTGCTGTGAATATAACGTTTGGTCTTTGTACTTAATCATCCAGAGGAAGGCAACAGCAGCCACAGCAGCAGGAGCCAAGTAAATGACAAAGCGCTCTTTTTTTTCTTATAGATTATCCATATACAAGTTAAAATATAATATATATATTTCTATTCTCTAATAAAATCGTCGTTCTATATAATAACAAGTGTTTATAATAAAAGTACGTTAAGAAACAGCCGTTAGTAATATATTAAAGAAGTAAAGTTTCCCTCACCTTTAAGAATTACTCCATGGTTTCGTCTGATGCTTCATAGTTCTGCAACCCAAAATATTCGTGATCGAATTATATCCAAGGCGTGACAGGTAATGTGCCCACTCCGTAGTGTAACTTAAAATCATTAACAACATGTTTACAAAAGAAACCCCTTTTTAAACGATGGCAGGTTAAATTTGAAAAGAATTGACATTATTAAATTGCATCAACCTTTTTGTAATAAAGCGGCACTGTGTGAGGGCCACATGGATTGCCTCAGTAACATCTGGCTACAGGAGGCATGCCACATCTACATGGTTGCTGGCATAGGCTATGTTCCAGTCATGTGTTTTAAGAAGCTTTCATTGTAAGCCCCTCGTCAAATGCTTTAAATATACATGATCTCCGATATGTATCCTTATGGTTTAAAAGAGGCAAACCGTAGTCTGGCTTACAGTAACCAGAGTTAAAAAAGAATAAAAACGTATTAATATCTACACCATTAAAATTTCCAAAAATGCAACTGAAACTTTTAATAAAACTTACTTTTCTCTACATCTTTGTCATCTTTATGATCATCATGTCTGAACATGTGTCCCAGATAGTCATATTACATAGCATTTCAACCTCCAGTTCATTGCTGTTTAAAGTTAAATGAGTTATATAATTTTGCTTTAACTTTCAACCTAGGAACATGCATTTTGTTTTGTCTTTTGTTAATTTTAAGTTTCATATCACTTATCATTGATGAAAATTTGAGTGCCATACAAATTATTCATGAGTTCTGTAATGGAGATTAGCACATAGCATAGTATCATCGGCATAAGCTAGAATACTGATTCTGCCTTTCTGCGTACCAATCATGCACCCTTGACTCCAGGCTTGAAATTTCAGATAAAACATTGTCTACATGCATGTTTAAACAAAAGAGAGATAGGAACACCATCCTGCTCTAACCTCCCTGCTCCACGTAACAAGGGTGTACCATGCACGTCCCCTTCCATTTTAATAACCAGTCATCTCGTTCCTTAAAATAGCGCATAACTATGTACACAATATCAGTTTCAGCGAATATTCAACCTTGATATTTCTTCTCTTCAAAACGAAAATGGTTAACTAAATTAAATGCCATAGAGAGAGTCAATAAAAAAGTTATACTGCCCATTATCACACCTTGATACACTGTACTTATATCTTTACGCAAGAAACAAGTGTCTGTCATAGACATACCTCGTTGGAAGCCAACCTGTCTTGGACATGGAAAAACTTTTTCTTCTAAAATATCCAGTATTATCAAACTCAAAAATTTTTAATATATAGGATGACTGCATTTCAGGCCTATAATTATTAGAGTGTGTTACATTACCCCTTACTATTCTTAACTACTGCTTTTTACCTTTTAAAAGTGACTGTGGTAAGTAGCAATAAAAGTAAAACAAGCATTAAAGAAACAGACATAATAAAGTAAAAATTTTGAGGCATTCACTTAAAGAACCAGGAGTGGACCCCGTGGTTCAGACGCGCTATGGTCTTCCTCAGCGACACTGCTGACACTTGAATAAAACATTTTTCTTCCATTTTCCCATGTTTTCTTCATAGTCATTCATAAAATCTAGAATTTTTGGCTTCAGTATCATCATGTTGTGCTGCTATAAAACTTATAAAATATTTTTCACAGTGTCATTGTTACACTTTTACACACGTCAGTAATATTCGTGGCTTTCATTTTCCCTTGTTTTCTCTGCACTTCACACCAAAACTGTCTTTTTACCTTTTATTTCTAAACTTTTCCATAGTGTCTCTTTCAAGCACACTTCCACTCTGGTCGTCCCTCTCTACACTTATTCAAAGCCTCTTTTTGAAATCCTTCCTGGAAGCCATCATTTCATTATGTTCAACAGTCCCTACTTTTTTACCTGTTGCCGTACCGCAGATATTTTTCTTTGGCCACCGAATGCAG
>NC_136955.1:31915109-31947609 GCF_032717465.1 Coenobita brevimanus
TCTCTTTTAATAAACTCTTCACCTCTCTCTTCCTCGCTACATGTAATTCTCTCTTGTCTCTCAACTTCTTCCATGCCTCTGTTTCTCATCCACTCATCATATACTTTCTTCTTTTATGCCACAGCCTGTCTCACCTCTTCGTTCCACCATGCTGTTCCTTGCACCCCGTTTTGTCTTCTTTTCACCCCACACACCATTTCACATGCTGCACAGATTTTTTCTGTGAATATCTTGCACACACCTTCCACATCCTCCATCTGCTCCAATCCATATTTACCCAATCGCTCCTCCACTTCTTTCTTATATTCTGGCTTTTTCTCATCCTCTGGTAACATTTCCACTCTCCTTGCATATACTACTTCCTCCTGTTCTTCCCTTCTTCTATTTCTCCATTTCGCTTGGACCAAAATTTACAACGCTGGGTGGTAACCTTATAAGCACCCAACATGTATTCCTTGCGTGGCATCAAGTGGGTTGGCGGGGGGGTTAGTGCCCCTCCCCGGAAAACAACTAACTAAAAATACGAACAATATATATATATATATATATATATATATATATATATATATATATACAGTATATATATATATATATATATATATATATATATATATATATATATATATATATATATATATACAGTATATATACAGTATATATATATATATATATATATATATATATATATATATATATATGTATATATATATATATATATATATATATATATATATATATATATATATATATATATATATAGATATATATATATATATATATATATACAGTATAATCTTTTTCACTGAGTAAACCAGTAATCATATATTTCTAGATGTCCCGTGCTGTAACACTCTGAGTTGCGTGAACCAATGTCATGAAACATCTCAGACCACCCCCAAAACACTCCCCTTCATTGACGGGCCATTAGCTCCTTTGATTTAACCTATTTTTTCTATATAAAAAAAAAGACAATTAAACAATAAACAACAAAGTTACTTACTGCCTGACCAACACCGCTTCCATCAAATTCACTTAAAATCAGACAAACGCTATAAGGGTTCATTTGTTCACACACACACACACACACACACACACACACACACACACACACACACACACACACACACTGGAACTCGATCAAATCCTGACATTTCGCGAGTCAAAGGTATAACTTTTTTCTTTGACTTATTCCAAGAGTAGTATATCTTGGAAAGCACAGTTCATTTACAGGACTTCAAGAGAGTAACTGAGTAAAAAGTGTGCTGTGTATCCAGTAAGTTCAGTTGCATAAATACTGAACATGTCTCAGCAGCAAATCAAACTTTTTAAACAATATACTAACTTACACTGATTGCACATTATTTTATATAATCTTAGTTATCTACCACTGCAATTGTCCAACTGCCAGCTATCAACGTAAGTAACAGCCCATTGTTGTTTTCATGAACCATTTCTAAGTCACCAGCAATCACATTTCTGAGTGTAATGGAGATGATGTGTCTGAGGAGTATGTGTGGAGTGACGCGTATGGATCGAGTGCGAAATGATGAAGTGCGAAGGAGAACTGGAGTTGTTCGGGAGATGGCTGGTAGAGTTGAGCAGAGGGTGTTGCGATGGTTTAGGCATATGGAGAGAACGGATAATGAGCGATTGGTGAAAAAGATAACTGTGGGGATTCGATGTGAGAGGTGTAAGGCTGAGAGGAAGACCACGAATAGGATGAATGGACAGTGTGAAGAGAGCGCTGGATGCGAGAGGGATGTCTGTTGAGCAAGGAAGAGTGGCTGTGCGTGGCAGAAATAAATGGAGAGAAATTTTGAATGAATAAATGATGACGCAGCCCTGAGGGGATATTCTCCTGCATTTGGTCTGCTCAGCTATTTCAGGTCAGGTGCGGGTAAGGGGATGGGTCTGTTATGATGTGGCAGGGGTAAACCAGCTCTGCTGTCGAGCCCTGCTGCGGATGTCACTGATTGCATTGCGCAGTTGACCCTTGTGCGGTGTGGTGCGGTGAGGATCTGTCCGTTCTCCCCTTTGGGGCTAAGATGCGAATGAATGTGTTTGAATGGATGAGTAAATGGGGAGTGTGTCGTCTTGTCTCGGCTACCTCCCTTTCCTTGGGGGAAGCAGCCTAGTTATATAGATAGATAGACTCTATCTGCGTCTACCATGAACCCTTTCCAGTCATCAGTAACTGTAGTTCTAAGGACATAATTTAAAATTATTACTGTAATGAACACTCGCTAATCATCAGTACTGAGATACAAATTTCTCGACATAATATCAAAATGTTATCAGAAAGAAAGATTTCCATTCACAAGAGATAACACGGTTTTCTTTCTTATTCGTTGTTTGTAGGACCCAGTTCCAATAATCAACCATTATAATTTCAAAGAAGAAATCATTCATGTTGCGTCCAGGAAACCTGGATCATCCTTTCATCAGTTTTACCATGATCCCTCACCCAACTAGGATTAGTAGTAGTAGTAGTCAATCAATCAGTCAATCATCCTTTATTTCGTAGTAAAATATTACAGAGACAGTAAAAAGTTGAGACTTAAAATCAATATACTGCACACATACAGTACATTATAATCCATTAAACAACTGTGCATCTACTGTACCCTGACATACTATGTAAAAAATCGTATTAAACATTTTTATTTACTTCGAACCGTTTCTATACAAATTATAATAGGAGACTATCGTCTCCACTGTTCGTGAGTTTGTACCCATGATATTCTTGCTTCAATAATATCAGTTGTACAATCTGGAATATTTATGTTGTATCTAGTCCAAAAGTTTTATTTAATGCTACTCATTACGTGGCCTACTCTGAGCCATTGTATAGGCCTACTCATCTTCAGAAGAGGGTTAGAAGTTAAAATTTTCCTTGGTAGAAGGTGGGGGCGCTCATTATCCACTCACTTGATGTAGTGCTGCTTTGAGTGTCTGCCCTTTCCTCTCTTCCTTCCTTCCTCGTCTGTCTTTCTTTCCTTCATTCCTCTCTCTTCCTGCTGCCTATGGGTGACTTTACACTCCCTCTTCTGTCTTTCTTTCCTTCATTCTTTCCTCTTCCTTCTGCCTATGGGTGACGACTCTACACTGAGTAACAAGCCAAGTGGTTTCCTGTGCACCAGGAAGCCATTTACTACGCTGGGTGGTAACCATATAACCAAATTGTGGCGCCTGTTGGTTTAGTGGGTAATTAAAGCTCTCCAATCGGATTGAGACTCTGAAGGTTTATATCCAAGGAGTAGTTGTGTTTTATTGCTTACATAATGCCACTCAGGGATGAGTGAGGCTGGTCACTTTCACCTTAAATGTCAGGACCAACTTCCCTAGCCCCGGGCTCCTATGCTCCTCATGGGGCAACATAGGATTGGATGATGGGTAGATGGAAAATTCTCCTGAAAAATCTCCCTTGACTTCCAGCCATGTGACGCTTAAAGAGAAGCTGTTTGCATGCTTCAGCGACATCATGGTTAAGTGTCTCTGATGATACGTTTAAAACTTTCTTTAGTGCTTTATGGTAAGCAACTTCGGAGGTTGTAAAGGTATTCGTCCTTGCTGTAGGGTTTACATCCCATAAAGCCAATCCATATCCGGGAGATAATAAGCATTCAAAAGAAATTTGAGAGTTTCTACTGTTACACCCTTTAAGTCTCTATAAACAAATTCAAACCTAGCATAAAACTTATTCAGCTTAATCTCAACATATTTATGATCCATTTTGTTACACTGTAAATAATGCCTTAGATATTTGTAACTGTCAACGACATCAAACTCATCTGTAATCACAACCATACATTTTTACCAAACTCTGTTCTTCCAAAAATCATGCATTTTGACTTGACTTTTTATACAAAGCTTTAAGTTTCCCACTGAATATTTAAGTTTATCATATATAGTATCAAAATCACCCTGTTTACTTGTTATCAGCACCAGGTCATCTGCATAGGCCATAATATTTGTTTTAAATTTACCAAGAGAATAGCCAGATCTCACTCCTGAAATTACTTGCAGCAAATCGTCTATGTGCAGCTTAAAAAAAAAAAAAAAGTGTGATAAAATACCTTGTCTATCACCATCATCGTCATCATCATTTGGACCTCCTTTCCCACCCAAAGGTACGGGGAGGAGTAGCAACGTCCAGACAGCCCAAATTTGCCCAGTTCAATGGGCCACGCTTCCATTCACTCATCATTCAAGACCCCAGAATCCTGGCTCTATCTGGTACGCCAAAAACATTCACCACATTTTGCAGCTTCACATAAACGTATTCGACAGAGTCAATTTGGACGTTGTCACGTTAGAAAGGGATGCCAAATCCCTGATCATGCACTTCACCTCTCAACATTCATCCAGCCAGCTCGATCTCATCAGTTCCCTAGCCATACCGACTTCCATACCTCACTTCCTCACACACACTCATTCACCATATCCCTCCACCTTCTCCTTGGCTTACCTCGCCTTCTCCCTCCTTCAAATTCGCTCAGATATACCGTTTTTCACCATTCTATTGTTATCCATTCTCCCCATATGACCATACCATCTCAGTACACCCTCTTCTATTCTGATGTCCACAGACTTCCTCACACTGCTTCTCTCACTAATCACATTATTTCATATCTTACCCACTCTCTGTATTCCACATACATTCCTCAGCAGTCCCATCTCCACTGCTCTTACTCTTGACTTTTCATTTTCATGCCACACCATAGTCTCACATCCATATGTTAAAGTCGGCACTAACACTCCTTTATGTAAGTCTCGCACAGCTGCAACACTCAAGCCTCTGTCTCTTAACAAGGTCTTCATAGCACCAGCTACCTTCCTTCCTTGTGTCACTCTACTATCCACTTCTTTTGTACATTTTCCTCTCTTTTCTATCTTTGTCCCCAGGTATTTGAACTCTCCCACCAATTCCAGTCTCTCTCCGTTCAGTGTAAAGTCACACTGGGAATCATCTTCTCCCACAATAACCATCACTTTACTCTTTTTTGCATTTACTCTAAAGGCACGACGCTTACAGACATCAGCAAAACTCTGCACTAGTCTACCAAGTTCTTGTCCGTTATTTGTAAGTAGTACTGCATCATCAGCCTACTATAAATTTGAGATATTTCATCCATCACCATTCATTACCAACGCCATTCCTCTCTCCATTACTCGTGTTTTTATTTCTCTCATCACCCCATCCATATGTATATTGAACAACCACTGGGACATCACACAACCTTGTCGCACGCCCACACTGATCGTGAACCATTCACTTAGCTACCCATTTATCCTTACAGATGCCTCACTACCATCACAAAATCTTTTGACGGCACCTAGCAGCTTACCATCGACACCGAACATGCGCAAAACCTTCCACAATCCTTCTCTGTCTACTTAGTCGTATGCTTCTTCCAGATCCATAAATGCCATACACACCTTATAGTCCTTCTCACAAGCCTCCGCCACTATCTGTCTTACTGTAAATATTTGATCCACACATCCTCTGTCACCCCTAAACCACCCTGTCCATCATTCACTAGGACTTAACTCTCTTACTTTCTTTATAATAATTCTTCCATTATCTTCTTACCACACTCAATAAATTTATGCCACAGTAATTCTTGCACTCACTTCGCTCACTTTTATTTTTGTATAGGGGTACAATCACAGCCTTTTTCCACTCTCCTGGCACAGTTTCACTCATCCATGCCTTCTTACATATCTCTAACAAGCACTTAATTCCGCTCTATCCACTGCACTTAGTGATCTCTACATATACCTCGTGAACCCCAACTTCTTTCCCTTGTCGAACTCAGTTAAAAACACCTGCAGACTCTCCATCTTCCCATTCCATAAAACCCTTGCTGTCTGGTTTGTCAAATGATGCATTAATAATAACACAACATCAGGGGGTATTTCCTTGTCCATTAAAGTATTTTCAAGAATGAAATGGTTAACTTTGTCAAACGCCTTTGAGAAATCAATGAAGAAAGTGGAGACATTACCATCCCTGTCCGTGTATTGATGTACGATGCTTTTTAAGAAGTAGCATCAGATGTTGATGAACTCTTTTTAAAACCAAACTGACACATATTAAAGCTAAGCATCTCCTCCAACATTTGCAAAACATGACACTCAAAAACTTTTAGCAACATAGTTCGCTACAACACAGGCCTGTAATTTGATAACAAGGTACAGTTCCCATTTTGATCTTTAATGATTGTTGTAATTTTGCCTCTCAGCATGTCATCAGGCAGGCAACAATGAACAAAGCAAGAATTCATGAAATTCATAAAACTTGCTGGAAATAAAGTTACATTTTTTTTTTTTTTTAATAAGCATAAATCCTATCGTGCCCAATTCCCCAACTCATACAGCCAATATACTTTCTAACACTCACTACAGATGTTCGCAGGTGAAACATTGTTCACCCTCTCCATTTATTTTTAAGCTTATTCAAAAAATTCCTTCCCGCGTCTTTAGTAAGAAAATCATTTGGACAGATGAAAAAAAGATTATTGTAAATAGTAATAATGTCTTGACAATTACTCATCCATCAATTACCTGAGATGAGTTTACCTTGTTCCTCCTGTAATTAACCTCTCTCTAGAAACTTCTCATATCTCTAGTAGTAGTAGTAGTAGTAGTAGCAGTAGTAGTAGTAGTAGTAGTGGTAGTAGTAGTAGCAGTAAATCAGTCAATCAATCTTTATCTCGTATTGCTACTACATAGAAAATGAATAAAACAGAAGTTCAGAAATACTCTACATTACAAAATCTTCACATATTGCATGCTGAAATATAATGTGGGACAAATTACTACTTATGATATTCATCTGAGATCCTCATATCAGTTTATCTTTTCACATAAAGAACATAATAGCGGTATCTTTGCTGTGAATATAACGTTTGGTCTTTGTACGTAATCAGCCAGAGGAGGCAACAGCAGCCACAGCAGCAGGAGCCAAGTAGACAAAGCGCTCTTTTTTTCTTATAGATTATCCATATACAAGTTAAAATATAATATATATATTTCTATTCTCAATAAAATCGTCGTTCTATATAATAACAATGTTTATAATAAAAAGTACGTTAAGAAACAGCCGTTAGTAATATATTAAAGAAGTAAAGTTCCCTCACCTTAAAATTACTCCATGGTTTCGTCTGTGCTCATAGTTCTGCACCCAAAATATTCGTGATCGAATTATATCCAAGGCGTGACAGGTAATGCCCACTCCGTAGTGTAACTTAAAATCATTAACAACATGTTTACAAAAGAAACCCCTTTTTAAACATGGCAGGTTAAATTTAAAGATGACATTATTAAATTGCATCAACCTTTTTTAATAGCGGCACTGTGTGAGGGCCACATGGTGCCTCAGTAACATCTGGCTACAGGAGGCAGCCACATCATGGTTGCTGGCATAGGCTGGTGTTCCAGTCATGTGTTTTAAAGCTTTATTGTAAGCCCCCTCAAATGCTTTAAATATACATGATCTCCGTGTATCCTTATGGTTTAAAAGAGGCAAACCGTAGTCTGGCTTACAGTACGAGTTAAAAAAGAATAAAAACGTATTAATATCTACACCATTAAAATTTCCAAAAATGCAACTGAAACTTTAATAAAACTTACTTTTCTCTACATCTTTGTCATCTTTATGATCATGTCTGAACATGTGTCCCAGATAGTCATATTCATAGACAACCTCCAGTTCATTGCTGTTTAAAGTTAAATGAGTTATATAATTTTGCTTTAACTTTCAACCTAGGAACATGCATTTTGTTTTGTCTTTGTTAGTTTTAAGTTTCATATCACTTATCATTGATGAAAATTTAGTATACAAATTATTCATGGTTGTAATGGAATTAGCACATAGCATAGTATCATCGGCATAAGCTAGAATACTGATTCTGCTTGCACCAATCATGCACCCTTGACTCAGGCTTGAAATTTCAGATAAAACATTGTCTACATGCAGTTAAACAAAAAGAGAGATAGAACACCATCCTGTCTAACCCCCTGCTCCACGTAACAGGGTGTACCATGCGTCCCCTTCCATTTAATACCAGTCATCTCGTTCCTTAAATAGCGCATAACTATGTACACAATATCAGTTCGAATATTCAACCTTGATATTTCTTCTCTAAAACGAAATGGTTAACTAAATTAAATGCCATAGAGAGATCAATAAAAGTTATACTGCCATTATCACCCTTGATACTGTACTTATATCTTTACGCAAGAAACAAGTGTCTGTCATAGACATACCTCGTTGGAAGCCAACCTGTCTTGGACATGGAAAAACTTTTTCTTCTAAAATATCCAGTATTATCAACTCAAAAATTTTTATATATAGGATGACTGCATTTCAGGCCTATAATTATTAGAGTGTGTTACATTACCCTTACTATTCTTAACTACTGTACCTTTTAAAAGTGACTGTGGTAAGTAGCAATGAGTAAAACAAGCATTAAAGAAACAGACATAATAAAGTAAAAATTTTGAGGCATTCCTTAAAAACCAGGAGTGGACCCCGTGGTTCAGACGCGCTATGGTCTTCCTCAGCGACACTGCTGACACTTGAATAAACATTTTTCTTCCATTTTCCCATTTTTCTTCATAGTCATTCATAAAATCAAATTTTGCTTCAGTATCATCATGTTGTGCTGCTAAAAACTTATAAAATATTTTTAGTGTCATTGTTACACTTTTTACCGTCAGTAATATTCGTGGCTTTCATTTTCCCTTGTTTTCTCTGCACTTCACACCAAAACTGTCTTTTACCTTTATTTCTAAACTTTTCCATAGTGCTCTCGCACACTTCACTCTGGTCGTCCCTCTTACACTTATTCAAAGCCTCTTTGAAATCCTTCCTGGAAGCCATCATTTCATTATGTTCAACAGTCCCTACTTTTTTACCTGTTGCCGTAGATATTTTTCTTTGGCCACTGAATGCAGGCACTTGACGCGTTTGTTCCGTCCAGGAGTAAAGTTATACTTATTTATCTGTACAGTTGTTCTTGTGTACTCCATTGATGCTTTTGCAAGAGCAGAACCAGTACTATTATAAAAAATATCAATACTAGTAGTAGTAGTAGTAGTAGTAGTAGATGAAACCCCTAGCTCATCTGAACATGAACCCAGTGTACTGCATGTTGAAGTTGCCCTTCTCTTGCAGTCCACCATCTTCCTTTCGGAAAATAGAGTTGGAGCAGAAGGACGCGAGTGGGCGTTCCTCTCCAGCACCTCACAAGGACCGTGATAAAGATGTGCGTCTCATTAGGATATATGACGATACAAGGAACCTGATTTTTAAAACCAAATTTTATGGTCTTCGGAGTCCATCAAATTTTTTAAATGATACGTCGTGAAGAAATATATATATATCTTTTTTACAGAGTGGAGCTATATTATTGCCCACAATTTCTCAAGTAGTAGTAACTGCAACCTCAGGTTTATCTGAATGTGAACCCGGTGGACTGCAGGCTGAAGGTACCCTTTTCCTGCAGTCCACCATCCTGCCTTGCGGGATAAAGAGGGATCTGAGGAACATTTGTATTACCAAGCGGCGGAGGGACCTGGACATATCTGTGCCACCACGGGAGGGCTCCCCCCCCCCACTCCAGCACCTATTTATCAAGAAAATGATACAAAAATGTAATACGATATACATTGTTGAATTGCTAAGAATGAGGTGCCAGCAAGCCCAATAATCTCAGAAAAATAATCTCGAGACTTCCACAAGAATACGGTCCCAGAAGAGTTCAGCTTCTCAACAGGCTCACTCACGAAGGGTAATAAGGACGTCCTGGGAAATAGGGGCGTGGAATAGTGGCTTGTTGGGGTCATGACTGGGGTTGATGGTCTTGCCTGGTGGTGCAGCGAAACTGAGGTTCTGGAACACCGTTGTTGTGAAGATGAAAAGTTCCATTCGAGCCAGAGCTTCACCCAGGCAGTTCCGCTTTCCTGCAGTAAAACAAATGTAAAATTGTGGAATGCAGGAATTTCAGGAATCTTTCATGAATGTCAGTGTTGGGATGTGGGAGGATGATCTTGTGTGGTGTGATATGACTGAGTGGTATTTTACATTGAGTGGAATGGTATGCTTTGCTAAAGCCACTAAAGCAGCATTTGAAATGTTAGAGAGAGAGAGAGAGAGAGAGAGAGAGAGAGAGAGAGAGGGTCTAAGCCGCTTCTCAAGACGCCACTCCATTTTAAGTGACTGTTACTGATATTACTTGGTCTATGTAACATCTCTTAATATCAGTCTGCTGTTTGTTCATTTGTTTGTTTGTGTTAACAATGTGCGAACATAGTTTTCAAGTTACAGTGTTGAAGATTTGCAAGTAAATAGATACGGCCCGGATGAAGGTCAGGAGCATTATATGGACAGTTTGCAGAGTTCAGGAGTGGGGGACAAGACTCAGATACCAATCCACCGACTAAACCATCCATAATGTTCTACATTTAAAAATATGGACAGTTATGAAAAATCGATAAAATACTCCTTACCACAGATACAATGCATCTGTCTCTCTGGAGAGGTCACAACCCCTGAACTCCAGTTCCGACGTTTCATGAAAATATGCACTATTTTCTGTAATGGAAATTTTTTATGGAGATACTTAAAACAGTTTTTCAAAGACAATCTGAAAATCGACCTTAGAAAAGTTAAACGTGAAACAGGGGTAGATTTCCGAGGAAATACGTGGAAACCAAGCAAAACAAAGCGAAGCCAAATAGAATTCCTCCTGTGTGGGCCATGTAATATTGTTCATGGTGTTTTGGTCACAATAGTTATTGTCCATAATTTGCCAAACCCGACCAAATCAGGGTACAACTGTTAGAAAATATTTGGATAACATGTCTTCTTTATCTCGTTGGGGTCTTCTTGTCAGTGTTTTGTCTTTAGTTATTAAGGAATTACCCGTGTCTAAATTTCTCCATCTTACCAAACACAGTAAAGAAACAGAACCTTCACTCAAGGGAAAGAAACAGTAACAGCTACTTCCACATTACCCTATTCAAGGTGTTGAGGCCTGTTGCTAAAGTAACACAGCCCAGTGCATTCAAGGGTGGATGGCTAACCTAATCCCTGTGCTGACATTAAATAAATGAAAAAAACTTTTATCTATAACGTGTTGGTTCCTTCTTGTTTATGCAAGGCAGATATGAATAAAATGCGGGGCATCGTGTAAGAACTGGGTTTTCGACGATAAAGGATAAGGATCCTTCCTTCTTGGTGACAATGTAAGGAGCGAATAATATGACTGGCGGAGTTCCTCAAACTACTCGTCACCATGAAATTTTGATGGTTCTATATTAATGATTTATTGACAATATTAAAAGGGACACAAAATACAGAGATTCTTTTTGTTGAATCCCATTTTAAAGTATCCAGTGTACATTAGAATATACACCGTAGATTCAGGAGTTTATTTTTAAAATAATGCAAGAAGATGTGGACAGCTTTTCAGTTTTTGACATTTTTTGAAGCATGTTACAATAGAATAAGTATGATATTTCCATATTGCTGGTGACTTCATTCTATAATTAGGATGCACACTGTTCACACCTAAAAACTATATGTGTTTTGTTAATGTCAGTGAAATATTATTGGCTTCCTTACACCTTCACTTATTTAGTTTTGGTAATATAGCCAACAATTCTACGCTTTGCAAAATTTGCCTTACCGACACTAAAGGGTAAAAATCCTTCCTTCTTGCTGACAAATCGTCCTTCTTCATCAAGCCACCGCTCAGGAAGAAACTGGTGGGGGTCTTTCCAGTAACGTGGGTCATGGTGAATGGACACTGCAACGGTGTTCAAGATGCTGCCCTGCAAAAATGGTTGATTGATAATAAGATTGGCAATATGTAATGCCCCTGTAATACCAATACTGATGCTGTACAAATATACTACTCTAATGGTCAAGGAACATGACCGTAAAGCACCAGGTTGGGGTAGTTTGTTTTACGTAAATTCCAGCATCTTCTGCGCCTGTGTGGTGTGGAGGTACAGCTCGTTTTCATCACCACGGAGAGAAAAAGAAGTATCAAAGCAGTATCAGTGACACAACAACAGCCAGAAAGTAAAAGGAGTAGGATATTTACGTAAATATTGGAAAATAATGTTACTGATTAATGAAGGAAATGCATCGATATTCTCCCGTTGTGCTGAAGAAGAAATAAAAAAGCTTTGACATTCTCCTGTTGTGCTTAAAAAAAAAAAAAGTAGGGGGGATACGTAAAAAACCTACTCTAACATAGCAAAAAGGATATGAGGATGAAGTCGGGTATTATTCAATAGGTGAATCAAGAGTTGGACACTTTCCCTCCAAAACACACACACACACACACACACACACACACACACACACACACACACACACACACACACACACACACACACACACACACACACACACACACACACACACACACACACACCACACACACACCACCATCATCATCATTCACTGTCGGAGTAGCTCCTCTGTTAGCATGTTACAGTATATTCAATTCCAGTAAGTTCCGAATCTCAACTCGCCATTTTGTCCTCAATCTTCCTCTTCCTCTCAATCTCTGGACTGTTACTAAGTCCCTGGGTTATCTGTTTGTTGGTTGTTCTGTGAAGGACGTGACCTGCCCACATCCAATGTAGTTTTTTTATTGTAGTGATATAATCTACTTCTCAACGTGACACCCATCACGATCCTTTCCTTTCCTCTCAAAGCGATCCTAAATATAATTATGTTCCAAGGATTTGGTTAGGCTCCACATTTGCAGTTCATAAGACAGAGAAAGTGCCCTAATTATATAACCAACTCCTTTGTTATAATTCATGTTATTCTTTAGTTTGCGATAACCTCAATATTTCATTCCAATAATATGCTTATTATTGCTCCCGTGTAGTGCCTGAACTGCCACTCTTAGTGGCAGTTCAGGCACTACACATTTTAGTTTTCACATTTTAGTTTCACAGTTTAGTTTAGCAACACATTTTAGTTTTCATATCCTGATTTTACGGCAAGGAATAAACATGTCTGTTAAACACAATTCCCCAGTCCTTTATAGTGATTGCTCACCACTGATCCTAATACCTTCGTCACTCCATTTTTTAACATCCTCTGGACATGCAGTGAATAACATGGGTGAATTTGTACGTTTGTCTCGTATGCCTATTTACTGATACTTTGTAACTACCCTTAAGGAGTATTATAACAGTCATACTATGAATAACTTGGAGTACATAAATATAAGTTTCTTTTATATATACTTTGTCCTTGCATTGCTCTCATCACTTCAGTTTTTTCGACAGAAATAACTGATTTGTCGTAATCATAGAGAATGAAAGTAATGCGAGTATAAGTGGCTGGGGAATGGCTGGGAGACGGAGGGATGTGAGAAGAGAGGAAGAAATCAGTAGGATGGAATTTGTGGAAGCGATGAAGAAAGTTAAAATGAGGAAAGCCCCAGGAATTGATGGAATGTGTGGTCAAATGCTGAAGCATGGGGGTGAGACGTAGTAGAATGGATGTGGAAGATGTGCAGATTGGTCTGGGAGGAAGGTTGAGTCCCGGAGGATTGAAAGTCAGGTATAATTATTCCCTTGTAGAAAGGAAAAAGAGAAAAAGAAGTATGTGGTAATCATAGTGGCACTTGTCTTCTTAGTGTAAAAGGAGAAGTATATGGATGGATACTTATTGACAGAGTTAGGGAAATAACAGAGGAATTAGCTGGAGAAGAACATGGAGGTTTTAGGAAGGGAAGAGGTTGTGTAGGTCAGATATTCATTCTTAGATCTTTAGTGGAAAAGTTTTTAGGGAAGGGAAAAAAGTTATATGCGGCCTTCAAGGACTTGGAGAAAGCATATGGCAGGGTGGATTGACAAGGATTGTGGGAAGTATTAAAAGTATATGGAGTAGATGGGAAGTTGCTGAATGCCGTGAAGAGCATGTATGAGGGTGCTAAGGCTGCAGTTCGTGTGGATAGTGAAGTGGGTGAATTTTTCTATTTGAAGGTTGGATTGAAGCAGGGATGTGTCATGTCTCCACCGTTGTTCAGTCTGTATCTAGATGACGTTATAAAAGAGAAACAAGGTAGGGCAGTGGATGTTGGAGCGGCCCCAATGAGAGAGGGCAGTGTTTGGAAACTCCCTGTACAGTTGTTTACAGATGATACTGTGTTGTTAAATGAAGACAAAGGGGAGCTGCAAGGCTTGGTGGATGAGTTTCGAAGAGTATGTGAGAAACGGAATCTAACGGTGAATATAGGGAAGAATAAACTTATGGTCTTCGAGAGAGGTGAAGTCAGTGAATGTACAGTGAGGTTGGATGAGGAGGAAATGGATAAAGTGAGTGCGTTTAAGTACTTGGGTAGTGTGATGAGTAAGGATGGAAGTTTAGAGGGTGAAGTGCTTGAGAGGGTACAACAAGGAAGAAAGGTTGCTGCTTCTTTCAAAGCAGTGATAAGAAACAGGGAAGTGAACATGGGAGTGAAAAAATTACTACATGACAGTACTGTGATGCTAACTCTAACATATGGATGTGAAACTTGGACCTTGTTGGAGGGACAGAAGTCAAAGGTGAGAGCTGTGGACATGGGTTATGTGCGAGGAGCATGTGGAGTCACATGAAGAGACAGACTGACAAATGAGGAAATGAAGGATCATTGTGGTGTGGATGTGGATGATATTGGAAGCGTTAGGAGAACCACACTGAGGTAGTTCGGCCATGTGGAGAGGGTGGAGACTAGGAGACTAACGAGGAGAGTGTATGTGAGTAAGGTGGAAGGGGGGAGAGGAAGGAGGAGGCCAAGGATGAGATAGAGGGATGGAGTGGAGAGGTATATGAGAGTTGGAGGTGTGAGCTTGGAGCAGGGCAGTGAAATGGCGGGGGACAGGGCGACAT
Source organism: Coenobita brevimanus (assembly GCF_032717465.1). NCBI lineage: Eukaryota > Metazoa > Arthropoda > Malacostraca > Decapoda > Coenobitidae > Coenobita > Coenobita brevimanus. Next base: position 31,930,024 of record NC_136955.1, read on the forward strand.
GAAGGCGATTTGTTTGCGGCCACCCCTTACGGGATTAAGGCGTCTGGCAATATATATATATATATATATATATATATATATAAACCGGACTAAGTAAACATTTCTCTTGAAAGTATGAAAAGAGGGAAGGTCCCAGGAAAAGATGGAATTGTATCGGATTTACTGTCGGATGCAGAAGCAGAAGTGCAAAACAGGCACGCCCACTTATTTACTGAGTGTATAAAACAAAAACAAAATAAAAAAATGGTGTTATGCAGTAGTCATTTTGCGGTACAAAAAACGGTGACTCAAAAGATCTTAGCAACTATCGACTCATTAGCTTATTATCAGTTATTTACAAATCCTTCACCAAAGTCCCAGCGACGTGAATAACAACAACTTTGGAAGAAAACCAACCTTGTCAACAGGCAGGATTCCGAAGCGGGCATTCGACTATCGATCATATACACTCAATGGATAACCTATCTAAGAAAAGTACAGAATATAATAAATCTCTGTACTTAGGTTCTGTTGATCATGAAAAGGCTTTTGACTCGGTGGAGAACATAGCAATTATGAATTTATTGCGAGAACAAGGGGTAAATGTGAACATTGTAATGCTGCTTGAAACCATATAATCATAAAGAGGGATCGTCTACTGTTGAACTGCATAAAGACTCCGAAATATAAGATTTGTAAGGGTGTGCATCCGGGAGATACAATTTCACCAAAATTATTTACAGCGTGCTCAGAAAGTATTTTCAGAGAGCTAGACTAGGAAAAGAAAGGAGCAAATATGGATGGAGAAAAGCTAAAGCATTTAAGATTTGCAGATGACACTGTCCTAATCTCAGAAACGGCGCAGACATTGCAAAAATTGTTCGATGACCTGAACAGAGACAGTCTCAATATTGGGCTAAATATGAACCGGGGTAAAACTATTGTTTTACTCAAACACACCAAAGAGCGTCATCAGAATAAGTGAAGAAATTCTTGCAGAATTGGAATAGTACAATTACTTGGGGAAATACTAAAACTAACGAAAGACCATGTTAACGAAATAAAGGACTCATTACAACTAGATGGAAAACTTTCGGTAAACAGAGACCTATTGAACAATAGCTTGTCAGTATGTATGAAACGAAAAGTATACAACGAATGTATAATTCCACCTATGAAGTACGGTCGTGTGACCTGGAAACTGACAATATCACTGGATAATCAACTAATGAATTCTCAAAGAGCAATTGAAAGGTCAATGTTAGGATGATGTGTGAGAGACAGGAAAAGATCAACTTGGGTGAGAAAGCAGACTAAATTCAGACATTTCAGAAGTTATAGAACAGAAATGGAGGTAGGCAGGTCATATAGCAAGAATAAGGGATAACTAATGGTGCAAGAGGCTGATTGACTGGACTCCAAGAGACTGTAAGCTTAGCAGAAAAAGGTCAGGCAGGAAATGGAGAGATGAGATAGAGAAGTTTGTAGGCAAAACGTGGCAGAGATTGGCTCAGTCCAGGAATTCGTGGAAAAGGTTGGGGGAGGCCTTTGTTCAGCAATAGACTTGCAATGGTTGGTGATGATATCTATATCTGTATCTCTGTCTATCTATCTACTATCAACCTCTCTCTCTCTCTCTCTCTCTCTCTCTCTCTCTCTCTCTCTCCAGTATATACTGTATATATATATATATATATATATATATACTATATATATATATATATATATATATATATATATATTGTATATATCGTTTCACTTCGTTTCGTTTACAAGGGTTCTAACATGCTTGCGTGCGTCAGCCTTGGTCACCTGATGTCGGCTCTCCGGGCTGCTTGATTTCTGGTAGCCACCCTGTTTAATCCCTTATTCCTGAGGTAACATCAATGACATCGTCCCAGGTCTTTTTCGGTCTACCTCTCACAACTGTACCCCCAACATTAACACTTCTCACTTTCAGTATCCAGTTGTCATCCCCCATCCTGTCCATGTGCCCAAACCATCTCAATCTACCTCTCCTCATCACAACACCAATACATTCCAGTCCCATCCTTCCTCTTAACTCTTCAGTTGTAAACCTAGTCTCCCCAGGCCCCTCATTCAATGACGCACAGCACAGGTACCTAATCACTGTCATTTCTGTACTTGAGCCTGCGGATATCCTCTTCTTTTACTGCCCAGGTCGCACTACCATGCAACATTACACTTCTAACACATGCAGTATACAAAGAACCCTTAGCATGGAGGGAGAGCCCTCTCATTGTCAGGAGAGGCAATAGCTCCCTGAACTTCTTCCAACCACTCCTCCCTCTAGTCACAGAGTAGCTCCAGCCCCACCACCAGCACATAACATGTCTCCCAAATAACCAAACTCTTCCACACATCCAACAGACTCACCAGCAAGATCAATTCCATTCCCACCTGACAATCTCCGCATGCTATCCTCAACACACCGCACACATGAAATTAGCATCATCTTGCAGTCTACCTCTAGTACCACTACAGCTCTTATGCACCCAATTATCACAACACTGCACAAGACGTTATTACTTCCCCATACACCCGAGAGACTCACCAGCAATAGCAATCCTTTCACACTTGACAATCTCAAAATGCTATTCCTAACACATCATACACACGAATATGCCAGTGAGGAGGGTGACTGGACACCCTGCAGGATGAAATCAAGACCTGTCAATGGGTGGATGACCAATTTATGCCAACGACCATCAAGTAAGATAGGTGGAGTTTGTTAGCCTTGGTTGGTGATCCACCTAAGAGAAAGCAAACTCTGAGGTAAAGCCTGGATAGCCATAGTCAAGGATTCCTCGCCTCCGTCCATAGGCTAGTGGTGAGCTCTCTCTTGACTTGGGAGGTTTGGATGGGGTTTGCATCCCTTCCCTGTAAAAAAAGCAACCTCGCACAAAACAAGAGAAGGAAGAGGGACAGGGGTCAGTACGTGTTGCCTGACCCTGCCCAGTATTGCTGGGGGGTCCTCCCTTGGGTGCTGGCCTGGCTGGGCTTTTTGGGCCCTGTCATGCTGGCACCCACCATGATGATTGCTGGGTAAAGCCTATGGGACACCAGCAACTCGATGATGGGGGGGACCCCCTAGCCCACACCTTGCTTTTGATGCATGTCGTGGTCGTGCAGAGGACGTGCAAGGCCGAGCCTCCAAGCGTGGGTTTAACCTTCAGAAGGTGCTGCAGGTGGGGGCTTGGAATGTTTGAAGCCTTTCAAAGGATGACTGACGGCCTTTGTTGTCACAAAAGTTTGGGCTTTGAGGGGTTGGCATTGCTGCATTCTCTGAAGTGAGGTGGCCCTGATATGGTGAGATCAGTAATGATGGTTTCATATACTACTGATCTGGCTGTGACGATGGTGCCCGTCTTAGGGGTGTTGCTGTGGCAATTTTTTTTTTTTTTTTTTTTTTTTTTTGTGTCCGACTCTGGGCAAAGGCTCAGGGCCTATTTCTTGGGGGCAGTTGCCTATCCCAAGGCCCAGTAGTCCTCCTACACCTCCACATGTCACCACTTCGGTGCTAACACCCACCGTCCATATTGAATACATGCTAGGGCTGTCTCATACAGGACTGGTGTATTGGTATTAGCGGGGGTACTTTTACGACATGTCGGCGGGTCATCTGGTAGATCAGGAAAGTCTGCTTTTAGGAAATTCAAATCCTTAAACTGTTCCCTGCTCCAGCCGAGATTCGATCCTAGGTCCATTAGGACTGCAAGCCGCCTCTCTACCGATTCAGCCACCGCCTCCCCCACTCTTGTGTTGACAGGTTACTCTGGTTGATGAGAGTATATTGCTGGTGAGACTGAAGCACTCCTTGGGCTTCATATCTCTTACTGCAGTGTATGCTCCAACTAAGATGAGTGATCTTGAAGAGAAAGAGCTATTCTACGCCAAATCTGGCTCTGTTGTGGAAAAGTGCCCCTCGCAGGATACACTCCTGGTTTTGGGTGACTATAATGCAGTTATTGGCACTGACAGGGAGGGCTTCAGAGATTGTGTAGGTTCCCATGGCTCTGGAACCATGAATGCTAATAGTTCTTACCTTCTTGATTTTGCAAAATTTTGTAAGTTGAGAATTGCTGGATCCTACTTAAAGCAGCCAAATCTTCACTGCTGGACTTGGTATCCCAATATCGGAGTAATTGCTGAGGAGATTGATCACATTCTTATTAGTACTCACGGAGAATCCTTCAGAACTGCAGAGTTTTCAGGAGTGAAGAGGTTTTGCTACTGATCACAGACTTGTTGTTGTTACTCTAAGGCTACAAATCAAAACTGAGAGCTTCTCAAGATGCCACCAAAAAAAGGTTCTATCTTGAGAAACTCAGGGATGAAGAGTGTGCATATGAATCTACAGTGGCAGTCTCAAATCAGTTTGAAGTGCTCGGTACTGTTGAGGATCCTGTTGAATGATGGGATACCTTTAAGCATGCTAACCTAGCAGCAACTGATGAGTGTACTAGAGACCTCCCGAGATCAAGGAGGGGATTCATCTCAAGGGGGACACTGACTATAATTGAGGAAAGATGTGCTGCCAGACTGGCTTGGGATCAGGAACAGCACAGTCTTGACGAGCACGAGTTTCACTGAGAAGGGACAAGGAGATATATGTCACGGAAATTGCTGAGGAGGTGGAAGGCTTTTTATATGCAAATTACCTTCGACCTGCCTACCGAGCCCTGAAGGACCTCCACTCCAGATCCACCTCTCAGGTTAACTCTGTTCGGACAGCTGAAGGACGGCTCGTGTCAGAGGCAAGTGAGTATAGAGCTCATTGGGCTGAGTACTTTGAGCAGCTGTGTATGGCTGAACCTCCCAGTGAAGAGCTTCCATCGGCTGGTGTACAACCAATGACTGCTGTCCCACCAATTGATGAGGCCGTACCTTCTGTAGAAGATTTCAAGAAGGCAGTGGTTAGGTTGAAAAGTGGCTGAGCAGCTGGTGTTTGTGACATCCCAGCAGAACTGATCAAAGCCAGGGGCGAAGCCATGATCAGGGGGTTACCTGCAGTCACAGAAGCAGTTTGGCAGACTGGCATCATTCCTCCTAACTGGACAAAGGGTTTGGTCACCCCTATCTGGAAACGAAAGAAGACCAACATGACTGTAGTAACTACTGTGTTATTACAGTGCTCAGTGTGCAAGGCAAAGTTCTTGCTCACATTCTCCTGATGCATATCCAGAACCATTTGCTAAAGTTTCAGAGGCCTGAGCAATCCAGTTTCATGCCCAAGAAGTCTACTGTTGACCATATCTTAGCTCTACGAGTTCTTGTGGAATGTCGTCTTGAATTTCGACAAGGTCTGCTAGCAGCCTATGTAGATCTCAAGAAGGCATTTGACTCCATAAATCAGAAGGTACTATGGGAATTCCTGCAACTCCGTAGGGTCCCCACAGGGATAATCCGACTTACTGCTGGCTTGTACTCAAATACAGAGTGTTGTCAAGCGTGTGGGATGGGGGAGAACATCCAACTTCTTCCCAGTAAGTTCTGGTGCATGACAGGGATGTGTCCTTGCCCCCACAGTTTTTCAGCACATGTATGGATTGAGTACTGGACCAGGCTGTAAGTCGGTCACTGTCGGCAATCAATTGGCAATTTCAAGATTACTGATCTTGACTCTGTCAGTGCTGCAGTTATCCTAGAAGAGTCGCTGGAGATACTACTGAGAGCCCTCAAGGAATTTCATGAGAATGTAAGGCCATTGGGATTAAAAGTCTTTTGGGACAAGACTAAGGTCCAGATATTTGGTGGCTTGTTGGATGAAGCAGTTCAGTCTGTCCAAGTATGTGGTGAGGATTATAGAGGTCTTGGAAAGATTCATTTATCCTGGTAGTGTGGTCCATAACAACAGTAAATCAGACAGTGAGATCTCTCGTCATACTGGTCAGTTCGGGTACATATTTGGCACTGTCGTTTTTTGTGCAGAAGGAAGAAAGTTTGCATTTTCAAGGTGCTGGTGCTCCCTGTCTGACTTTATGTCTGTGAAACATGGACACTAAACAGTGACTTGAAGTGGTGAATTGACTGCTTTGGTACTAAGTGTCTTTGCAGGATCATGGGATATCGCTGGTACAACAGGGTACGTAGCGAGTGACTACTCCATGGGACCAAATCAAGGTCTATTACCCACATAATACGTCAATGTCAACTCCAGCTACATGGGCACGTAGCCTGCTTTCCTAAGGCTGATCCTGCTCAAAGGGTGATCTCTGAACGAGTTAAGCTAGGGTGGAGGGGGCCAAGAGAATGGCTGGAGCAGGTCGGTCACTCCTGTCGGGAGATATTTAGAGGGAGAAGAGTCAGTGCCTGGAGGGTTGCACAAAGGGATCCATGTGGGTGCAGTCGGAGGGTGAGCGAAGCTATGCGCCCCGCGGCGTTTGCCCCTTCTTGAGTGATCACAGTCTACCTCTGATACCACTACATCTCTTATCCACTCACTTATCACTAACACTGCACAAGATGGAATTTCTTCCCACGCATTTGTGGCAAATTGCACATGACCACTCTCCTTCTTTTGACGGTATCGCCACCAACCCAAGATACCATCACCTTCGTTTTATTTGCATTTACTTTCATGCCCTTGTGCCCCATACCATCTCTCCACTTCCTAAAGCTTTCCTCCATCTCCCTTTAACTCTCTGCAATCAACAACAAATCACTGCATACATCTCCCACAGAAGTCCTTTTCTGTAGTCACGTGAGAGGGCTTCAAACACCATGTACACAACAAGGGGCTCAGTACTGACCCCCTGCTGTGCACTGACATTCATGGAAAACTCCTAATTCAAATCTCCATTCACTCTTACCTGGGAGTGAGCAGCCACATGCATAGCCATAACCACTCTAACCAGCCACTCCTCGATCCCAAGCTTTCTCACTGCCCACTTCACCACCTCCCTAGAGACTCTGTCAAAGGCTTTCTCCAGGTCAATAAAAACAAAGTACAGATCCCTTTTCTTTCCTATATATTTTTCTTAAAGCAGTCAAACTATGGATACGGCAGCAATGGTACCGTTGCCTGGCATAAACCCAAATTGCTACTCATCAATATTCACTCCTTCTCTAATCATACCTTCTAGAACTCCCCATTACCTTAATTATCTGGTTCAAAATTTTATGCCTCGATAATTTCCTCTATATGGCGCATCACCCTTCCCCTTGTACACATTTACAACCACACTCTTCAGCCAATGATCTGGGGCAACACTCTCATATATAATCATATTTATCAAGTCAATAATTAACCTTCCTCCTATATCTCCTGAGGCCTTCAGCATTTCAGCACTTAACCCAGACCCACCTGCCGCCTATCCCACCTGCATCCTGCCTATTGACCTGCTCACAGTAGCAGCATCAATCAAAGGCTAAGGGCCAAACACTGGATCTACTGACTCCAAACCTTCCCTGTTCCAGTCAAACTCCTCATTCAGCAACCGATTATAATCCTCTCTCCAGGCGTCCTAAATATCCCACTGTTCACCACTACCTTTCCTTCATCATTCTTCACACACTGCTCATCTATGATATCTCTGTGTTCTCTTTCCATCTGATAGGCCACCTTAAATATCATATGCTTCCTTACCACACTATTTAGGTTACCCAGAAAAAGTCTCTGAGACTCAGATTTTGCTCTGTATACATCTTTTCTAGTCCTTCGCTTGGCAGCCAAGTATTCCTCTTGTTACCACTCCTTTTCAATTTCCGGAAAAGCCTTCTTTTCTCCTTAACTGTAGTTTTGTACAATCATCCCACCACCAAGTTACGTTACGTTTGGAGGGGTCATTTGTCCATTGACACGATGAATAAGTAACTCTCAGGAGACTGTTCTTGAGAGCTCAGTACTGTTCATTAACACCTGCCAATAGCACCGTGTTCAGCCACCATTCTACTCATCTCTCTATTGATCGCATCCCTTACTACTTCGTTTTTCAACTCCCATATTTTCATCCCAGGTGCATAGGTCCTCTTTTTCATCATCCGCTTCTTAAGCGCCATGTCACATAACAATAACTTGTGTTAAAATTGTCACCAATCTCCTATCAGCCCTCCTGACCAGGAAATAGACTATCTCTCTACTATTTCCCCCGGACTCGTATGTAATCAACCTATTCTCTCTTTTCCTAAAATACATATTGTACACAATCATGCTCTTTGTCTCCTCAGATTCAAGTATCCCTTCCCCTTCCTCATTTCTCGTACCACATGCGCATCCCCCATGTACCCCTTCATATCCTTCAACTGCTTCACCTACATGACCATTTTCGTCCACTTCCAAAACTACAATCTCATCGTACTCCCTACCACTTACCACACGTGTTAAGTCACCCGAGAATCTATCTCTCCCTACATCATCCAAGGCAGGCTGTGAAGCATACACCAATATAAATGAAAATATGGCCCTACTGAACAAAATTTTCACTATTCTCATCCCTTTCCTCACTTTCATTACATTCATGACATATTCCACCCATTTCTCCACAACCAGCACACCCACACCACCATGTCCATCTGCCCTTCCCTGTGAAAATATCTGATACCAACAATCCCTCCCAGCAATCATTCTGGCTGATCCTACCTACATCTACCCTCCTGTATACAGCCAACATCCACCAACTTCCTAATCATTACCTCGACCACCTCCCCCGCTCTACCCTTCAAACTACCCACATTCCAAGATGCCACTCTGATTCCTTTGGGTAATTTAGTATCGTCAGGCTTCCACTTCATTTTCTTAATTTCATTTTTTGTCCAATTCATTAAACTCAAATAGAGGGAAAGATGAATCACAGGCCCTGCCAACCTGCACAGTCTCAAGTCCAGGCATGGGACGTGGGACCCAAAGCCTATCAGCCGCGACCAGTAGCTGTGGCATTGGCCTAGGGGCACCCTGCCAGGCTAGCTACAGGGACACCCTCCAAGTACACCATGGCACTGTAACTGCCCCGCCATTATACACCCACTGATAGGGCAGCCCCTGGGGGCACTGTTCCCGGGTTTGGGCCCTTCTCTATTGGACAGAAGCAGCAGCCTGGGAACTGCAGTGCCCTGTACCCTCTAGCACAGATCCAAACCCCATCCCATCCCAGCCCCCAAAACCATGTTGGCAGAGTCTGAGCCAAGCCTTCGCTCAATAGGTACGCTACTAGGTAGAGGGGACAGAGTTTTCTGGCCGCATACCCTTGCCAGTGTTAACTCCTGTGACGTAGTGGGATATATTGTGTAATATGTAAAGCTCAAGTAGTGTAATGCATAATAGAGGTAAAGGAAAGTGTTTGGAGAGTATGCTTGTCTACTATTTATGTTGGTGTCAGTCACACTGAAAAGGTCAGCAAAGCAAGGTGGTTATATATTCTGGTAAGAAGTGAAACAGGAGCTTCAGCTCTCCCTACCACCAGCATTCCATCCCTCTTGGGAGTATCACGCTAATCAGCTGACGTTTAGCACAGTCTACTTCACATTTCATATATATATATATATATATATATATATATATATATATATATATATATATATATATTTCAGGGTGGTCCTTATTTTCGAAGTTGTAGATTTTTTATGGGCCACCCCGCTCTCTTGTTCTTCTTGGTACAAAAACCCGTCATGCAAAATTTGCTTATACTCGTACTGTAGTATTTACTGGTGCCCCTAAGACCCACAACTTTATACTCCGTGCCATCTGGGCTGAATACCCCACCGGCGCACCTAGGTCCCCATTACAGTGTAAGTATTTGCCCCTTGTTGGGTGGATATCATGGAAACCAGTCCCCCACTCTTTGTTGCCTAGTTTGAGAGGTCACGGTTGCCTTTTGAGTGTCTGACAATGAGTCTCTATGACCTGGAACAGAACTGCTGCTGCTCCTCATCTTTGGTAATGATAGGGAGCGCAAATCGTCGCTTAACAAATTGTTCATGAATTTCAGTGACTTCAGGCATTGCCTGGCTTTCTTGTAGTCATCTCTTTCAACCCACGTGGATGGGTCGACATCCATGAACCCATTGGAGGAGCCATGGAAAAACGGAATGCAGCGAGTGGTGCTCGTTAGGAAATCAGTGAGGTTCTTCACTCGAATGACAGCCACAAACAGCTCCAGAGTCCTTCTCTTCTCAGGCTCATTGCCCTCCTTGTTTTCCAGAGCTGTGACCATGGCCCTCTTTGTTTCGAAGTTGAGGGACTCACTGAAGAATGCTAGGCCAACCAGCTCCTCAGAGAGGTACCGGAGATGAGGACTGAAGGCCTTTGCAACAGTGGATGAGACGTCCAAGTCACCATAGTCCAGGATACCTTGAAGAAAACTGAGGTCGTTCAGAGAAGCAGATGCGGCAACTGATGGTGTGAACCAGTATGGGACGTAAACCATGAGGGCAAATATGACATTCGAGTGTGGCAAGGTCATGCACAGTGAGCTTGAACTGCCTGCGAAAGAGGTAAATCTTGACTGAGTAGATGATTTTAGCCATCCAATGTCTGGCTGCAAAATGTGGAAGCCACGAGGAGGAATTCCACTAAGGATGATCACAGTGAGCGCAAGCACCTCTCAGTAATCTTCCTGTGGCTGTTGGGTGGTTAGTTGAAGATGGCAAATGATGATGACCTCGTTGGAATGGGTAGGAAGGTTGGCGAGCAACTTCAAGCAATAAGCTACAATGAAGGTCCATTCCTGCGTGAAGAGAGGGATGTCCAGCCCTAATGTGATGATGCTAGTGCAGACTGTGCAGACTTTCTGGATGCAGATTTCACTGATGTGCTTCCTTCAGGAGAGTGCAGACCCCAGAGCGAATTCTGGTGTTGATAGCATTTGTGTCGAAGGTCATGTTTGTCACCGAATCCACCAGGTCCCATTCTTGCAGGGTAGCAAAGATCACCTTCACCATGGCAGTTCCTGTTCCTGATCACAGTTTGAGGATGTTCAACAGCTTCATATTTCCCTCTCCAGACACCAGGATGGGTAAATATTCAATCATTTATTGGCCAGGTTCATCTGCAACCAACCTACTGTCCCAGTGAATAGTGAGGGGAACACCAGGTTTGATGGATGAGTGCAGAGCTACTGCCTGTTTGCCACAGGCCTTGGTTTGCTCCCCATGGATGCTCTGCTGCTTCAAAGCCATAACTGATGGATCCTTCCCATACACAGATGCTGCAGCAGCTGAGATGTAGACAGCATTGTGATTGCTGGACTTCATATGGTCCAGAGCATTACACAACTCCCGAGTGATGACAGGTGCATGAAGTCAGGATCATTGTTGTTTGGGTGAGAATGTGGTAGCTGACGTGGATGGTCCAGGAACAGGGGCTTTGTTTTCTTTGCCTTCTTCAGAGTCCTCCAACTTAACAGAAGTTTCCAAAGCTGCCAGCCGCTGGTGCTCTCGTAGTTTCAAAACATGGGAAGTCTCCTCTCTCTCATACTTCTTCATTTCAGCATCGGACAGCTTCCAGTCAATACCGAGCATGATGCCTTGGTGGCCTTCATCCCGTTAAATCTTCGGAAACGCCTTTTCCCCTTCATTCCTCAGCAGCCTCATGGCATACATATGTGCCAAGTTGAAGAGGTTCTTCAGCTTCAGTCTGAAGTCAGCTCACTTCCCTTCTTCCACCTTAGTCTTCCTGTCCTTCCTATTGCTCAAGGAATGCCATTCCATGAACAGATTTTCCTCTTTTGGGATCCTGTGCTTGCTCTGTGTCACTGGAAGTCTGGCATAATACCAGAAGCCAATGACCTTAAAGTCCACAATCATTGCAGCATCTGGTAGGATCTTCTTTTCCTTCCACAGAAAATGGAACAGCCGCTGGAGGTCCTCACCGTTAGATGGCAACTTACCGTCTGTGAGCTGGGTGAGGGGCTGTCCATCCAACCAGATCTCTGTCTTCTACCTGGTTTTCTTTACTTCCTTACATTTGTCATGGTCATCATCCTTCTATAAAAGAAGTCTGTTTGCCAGCTGTATCCATTGCAATCAAACCTCGAGATTGACTCACCACTTGGAAAGATTTGTCAGATGAAAGACTATGTTATTTACCTTCGTAATCCAAAAACAACTGTTCGCTAAGCTAGTAAAAGGGAGAATGACACATTACAGACTGCCCAGTTCCCTCCTCCCTCGCCCTACTCCCACCCGTCCAGGCATCACCGCATCTTCTCTTCTCCCTCCCCATTATTTTCCCACCTTTCTTGCCAGGACCACGCTCTCTTGCGAATCGATGAGAGGATCCCAGGATTATGATCCCATTCTCCTATACATGACGTAACTTCAGGGCCGTTGGGGCACCAGAACTTTTTGAGGAATGTATAAAAATTTTTACATGCGGTGTTTTTATATCAGTGGCGGAGTACCAGAGGGTGGCCCGTGAAGATTTCCCATATTCAGTTTCCACTACATATCTAAGTACCACCCTAATATATATATATATATATATATATATATATATATATATGCTGTGGTTGAACCAGTGTATCATACTATAAAGTATGCTTCCACCCAGTCGGCTTTCGCGGGCCGATTACACTTGGTTCACAGACTACACACACATCCAAAGCCACTCCAACGCTACAGTTACACTTACAAGCACTTCTCACTCTACATACAATCTCTGCTAGACAGCCTAAGCCACTTGGTAGAGATACGTTGGCTGTATCGTTCCCACTTCTGTCGGGATAGGCCGGTCCTGCAGTGGACACACAAACGGCCAATGAGATGAGATGAGATGATATATATATATATATATATATATATATATATATATATATATATATATTGTTACATAGCCTATGATTTCCTCATCCTTTGTATAATTCTAACGTACAGTATGCTGCATGTTTGATCACGATTCGCCTCGTGGCTTCCATAGTGACCAAGCTTCCGTGTTCTACCTCACTCCTCCCTTCTCCTCCCTTATAGTAGAGTAAGTCGTTCTTTCTGTTGTTCAGAGCAGGAGTGTCAACTCTTTGTTCTCTGTGCCTTCATTTGCGCGTCCTTCTTACAAATTGTATCAAGCTCTGCCAGCCCCTATATAATGAGCTCAGTCTCTGCATTAATTGCCACTTAGATCTACTCCTCATTTTGTTCACATCTCTGTCCTCCCCTGTACAGTTGTTATTATTTTTGTGAGTGCTCAGGAAGTCTCCAACCATCTAGCTGCTGTGTAATTTGAGTATAAGTGTTATTACATTTTTTTCTTGTACTGTATAGCATAAGGTGTTAATTCGTAGGCCTGGTAAGGTTTTTGTGATTCGTGTGGAGTTTTTGGTGTCAGCCAATATTAATATTTTTTATCTAATTATTATATCTTGTTTTAACTGAACATTATCCGGTTCTCTCATTTTATCAGGGCTGACTTAGATAAATTTACTCTTGCTAATTTCGTGTTAATAGAGGCTATTGCAGTTAACCATATATTTAATCTGTTTTTGCCATTACATTATTCTTATGAGTCCTGAATGTTTAGTTGTTAGTTTGAGCATTAAACTTTAACTTGTAATTTTACCTAAGTCTTTTGTTTTGAACCTGGAACTTTGCGGGACAGTAGTGATTTTTAGTATTCTCACTTGAAGTGTTCATTATCTTTCTCTGATCCGTAACATAAATTTGGCGACCTCTTATCAGGACATTCAGGATATTATCATAAGGATATTGCTTGATATTTTGTGACTGTGATTTATTCATGATGTCTACTATTACTACTCTTGATGAAGCCAAAGATTTTTTGTCAAATGTGCAAACAGTGTATGATGTAGAAAACAGAACAAAGAATTAACTTAAGCTTGTTGCTCAACAATTGGGAATTGCTGTTCACTCTCATCATTCTAAAGATCAAATTGTTGACATGATTAATGAAAGCTTGTTTAATGTAACTCCTCCAGATGAGAAAACACAGATTGAAATAGCTAAGTTACAGCTAGCCCTGCAGGAGGCTCGTGCTAAGGAGGCTGAGTTTCAGGCACGTTCTAAGGAGGCACAGGCACAAATTGAAATTGCTAGGATTCAGGCAGACCATGAGTATCGCATGAAACAAGGTGGAACTGGATCATCTAGCTCTGATGATTTTGATGCGGCTAAAAATGTTAAACTTGTCCCTCCTTTTAATGAATCTGATTTAACAAAGTATTTTCAGTTGTTTGAGAGGGTAGCTACAGGTTTTAATTGGCCCAAAAAGTATTGGCCAGTACTCTTACAGAGTGTTCTCACCGGTAAAGCTCAAGTAACTTATGCATCTTTGCCTCAGGATCAATCTGATAATTATGACGTAGTTAAGAGCTTGATTCTTAAGGCCTATGAGCTTGTTCCTGAAGCCTATAGAGTAAAATTTAGGACAACTTATAAGCAAGATAAGCAATCCCATGTTGAGTATGCAAAAATCAAAGAAGATCTGTTACAGCAGTGGTTAAATTCTAAGAATGTGGATTCAGATTTTGGTAAATTTAAGCAGATGATTTTGCTGGAGGACTTCAAAAGGTGTATTAATAAAGATGTAAGCCTATATCTTGATGAGAAAAGAATAGATAATTTGTCTGATACTGCAGTTTTAGCTGATGAATATGTTCTCACTCACAAGAGATATTCTAAAGAAAAAAGGAAAGCTGAGAGTAAGTACGTTGCCTCTACTCAGAGTACAGGTAACAGGAAAGAGAATAAAGATGATGTTTCTCAGGAAGTAAATACCAGCTTCACCTCTAGATTTCAGAAAAGTAAATGTACTTATTGTAGTAAGCTTGGTCATACTACGGAGAAATGTTTTAGGAGACAGCGTGATGTGAACAAAAAGGAGTCTTTAAATATTCAGTCAATTGGTCTAGTGTCCACCTTTGAGAGTTCCCAGAATTCTTTAACCGAGTTAACTGAACCTGCTTTGAGGGGCAAATTAAATTCTCATGATGAAGCTCCTCTTTTGAGCAGTAACGTGGGTGACACTCTCAAGAGTTCATGTGCTAATTTCCTGTCTGATGGTTTAGTCAGTCCTCTGGACAGTACTGACAGGAAATCAGTTAAAATATATCGTGATACAGGTGCTTGCCAATCCCTTATGCTGACCAGTGTTCTAGGCTCTTATGTTAATTCCTCTGATGAAACTGTAATCTTACAAGGTGTAGGGAATAATTACTTCTCTGTCCCTCTGTGCAGAGTGAATTTAGAGTCTGGTTTTGTTAATGGTTCCGTTATGGTTGTGTTGGTTGAGACACTCCCAATGTCAGGTGTAACTTTCTTACTTGGAAATGATATTGGTGGAAGTCAAGTGTGTCCAGCTCCTCAGTTGTCTAGTGAACCAGTGGCTGCGACCCAGGACTGTGATGTCCCTGATGTGTTCTCTGCATGTGCTGTCACTAGGGCTAAGTCTAAAGTTACTGGTGACTTAGAGGATAATGATGATGATGATGTTATCCTAGCTGACACTTTTCTTGCTAATTTGGACCACTCACCAGATGAGGCAGTACCCCGTAGTGTTGATAATTTGTCTCGTCAAGAGTTGGTTGAGTTGCAGGTTGCTGACCCTGAGTTGAAAGGTCTAGCTAACTCTGCTTGCAGTGAGGAAGAGTCAGCTGGTGCTTCTACTTGTTATTATATAAAGTCAGGAGTACTTATGAGGAAGTGGAGACCCCCAACAGCATCAGCCGACTGTGAATGGGAGGTTGTACATCAAGTTGTCATCCCTCGTGTTTGTAGGCAGGATATCATTAGAGTGGCTCATGATTCCAGTTTGGCAGGACATCTTGGAGTGAGGAAGACTATGGCACGCATTCTGAAACACTTCTACTGGCCAGGTATCTTCAGGGATGTTGCCTGGTATTGTAAGTCTTGTCACACCTGTCAAGTTGTGGGGAAGTGTAATCAGACCGAAAAGGTTGCACCTCTAGTTCCCATTCCTCCTTTTGAGGCGCCTTTCACCCGTGTGTTGGTGGATATTGTGGGCCCTCTTCCTAAGACTTCTTCAGGATTTTCTTATGTGTTGACCCTGATTGATATGGCTACTCGTTATCCTGAAGCCATTCCACTTAGAAATATCTCAGCAAAGAATGTGGTTAAGGAAATGCTGGGGTTCTTCACAGAGTTTGGTCTGCCCAAGGAGGTACAGTCAGACCGGGGAAGTAATTTTATGTCAAATGTTTTCAAGCAGTCTCTGAAAGAGTTGGGCATCACCCAGATCACGTCTTCAGCTTACCATCCCCAGACCCAAGAAGCATTGCAGAGATATCATCAAACACTCAAATCGATGCTCAGGAAATACTGTTTGGAACATCAGAAAGACTGGGATAAAGGTCTTCCATTCGTTGTATTTGCTGCAAGAGAATCTCCAAATGAATCACTGGGCTTCTCACCCTTTGAACTACTGTTTGGCCATGAAGTAAGAGGACCCCTTAAGCTACTCAAGGAATGCTGGCTGTCGGAGGAAGATGACGTCAACCTGCTGGAGTATGTGATGAAGTTCAAAGAACGGCTGTCCACTGCTTTACAGCTGGCGGGAGAGAATTTAGGAGCTGCTCAGGAGAAGATGAAGACTTGGTATGATAAGAAGTCCAGGTTACGCCACTTTCAGCCAGGAGATCAGGTTTTGATTCTGCTACTGGTGCATGGGCAACCTCTTCAAGCCAAGTTTAGTGGTCCTTATTTCGTAGAGAAGAAATTCAGTGATGTCAACTATGTCATCGCCACACCAGATCGTAGAAAGAACAAGCAACTTTGTCACATCAACATGCTAAAGTTATATCACAGGCGGGACGAAAATAACCCAGTCTGTACTGTAGCTGTTCCACCCGAGTCTGCAAGTGAAGTTCTCCCATGCAGCATGAGCTTGAGTGATAGTTTGGGGAAGAATCCTGATATCATGAATGATCTCCAGACTAAGCTTTCTCATCTACCTCCCGAGGAAAAACAGGAGTTTTCGGCATTACTGCAGGAGTACCCGCAAGTGTTCCGTGCCACTCCAGGAAGAACCACTGTGTTGATGCATGATGTCGATGTTGGAGACGCAAAGCCAATTAAACTGCCTCCTTACCGTGTGAACCCAGTGAAAGTTCCTCTCATCCAGAAGGAGCTTGGCTACCTGTTGGATCACAAGATGATTGAGCCCTGTCAGAGCGAGTGGAGTTCTCCTGTCACTCTATTCCCTAAGCCAGGTGGGTCACAGCGGCTTTGCATCGACTACAGACGTGTTAATCAGATAACCAAAACAGACACTTACCCTCTCCCTCGCGTGGAAGATTGCATAGACAAGATCGGAAAGGCTAGGTACATAAGTAAGTTTGATTTGTTAAAGGGATACAGGCAAGTACCTATGACTGAACGTGCTAGGGAGATCTCATGTTTTGTAACACTAGGAAAGACTTTTGCATGTTCTGTAATGCCATATGGTATGAAGAATGCACCAGCCACTTTTCAGAAGCTCATGAATGTTGTAACAGAGGGTTTGGCAGGGCGTGTTGTTTATATTGATGATGTATTAATCTTCAGTGACAACTGGAAAGATCACCTATGCCATGTCAGTAAATTTCTTGAGCGTTTGGTTCAGGCTAATCTTGTAGCTAATTTATCAAAGTGTGAGTTTGGTCAAGCTAAAGTTCAGTACCTTGGGTACGTAATTGGTGATGG